>NC_053035.3:337212679-337536382 GCF_002575655.3 Aegilops tauschii subsp. strangulata
TATCGCGGAGAAAATCCTCTGTTCTCTTTTCTTGATGTTTCTGTTAGATCCCATCTACAATGGCCTCTTCAGGTTCCTCCAAGGACAAGATTTCTTCTTCATCACCACCATCACCTTCTTCACCACCAAAGGAGAATAGAGTATCGGTTATGGGCACTCCACTTGGCTTTCGCCAAGCTTGGGGGAGGTGCCCCGGTATCGTATCATCCCACTATCCTTTTGCTTTTACTTATCTTAGTTCAATCTTTTGCTTAGATGAATAAAGTTTAGTTCGATCTTTTCTTCTTTGAGAGTTTGCTTAGTGATCTATCATTGTTATCATGTGCAAGTTATATAATAAAGTTAGTTTGAGTTTTTACTTTTTTTACTTTCATGTTGCAAATAAAGAAAAGAAAAAGAGAAAGAAAGCAAACGAAAGAAAGGAAATAAATCAATAAGATCATATACTAATCCTATGGTAGGTGATAGCACCACATAAGGAAAAGTATAAGTAAGAAAATTTTATTAGAGATTGATAAACATAGCATTGGTCAGTGATGCAACTCATGAAAGAATTAATAAGGGAAGGGAAGATTCATATATAAATATATTATCCTAGAAATCTTTTGTGATTGTGAGCCCTCATCAAAATATTATATGCCAAAATTGTTGACGTTGGACAAGGAAGACAACGTAATGGTTTATGTTTGTTTATATTCACATAGAAGTCATATTGTCATAGATCCTTTAACATGTGGTGCTTGCCCCTATCTTTGCTAGCCAAAAATTCCGCACTAAGTAGAGATACTACTTGTGCATCCAAAAACCCTTAAACCCAAATCTTTTTCGAGTGTCCACCATACCTACCTAGGGATTGAACAAGATCCCTCAAGTAAGTTGTCATCGGTGCAAAAAGGCAATAAAAATTGCTTCTAAATATGTGAGATCATTTAGTGTAAGAGAAAATTGAGCGTTGTACGAACTTGGATGACAAAGAATAAAAGCGGCAGACTGCATAATAAAGGTTGTCATCTTAAGGGGCAATACAACGTGACGTTCTCTTGCACTAAGGGATTGAGCATGCAAACAAATAAGCGCATGGCAGCCTCTGTTTCCCTCTGCGAAGGGCCTATCTTTTACTTTTATGTATTTACTTTTATGCAAAGAGTCAAAGTTTTCCTTCTATTCCTTTTTATTTTCTCTTTTGGCAAGCATCATGTGGTGGGGAAAGATCTAGGCACATATGTCCAGTTGAATATAGATAGCATGAGTTATTATTGTTGACATCACCCTTGAGGTGAGTATGTTGGGAGGCGAAACTATAAGCCCCTATCTTTCTATGTGTCCGGTTGAAACATTTTGCTCATGGGTATGAGGTGAGTGCTAGCAATTATAGAAGACATATGATGGTTGAGTATGTGGACTTGCTTAAAAGGCTCCGACACATGACCCTTCCTGAAAAGATGATGAATTGTAGTTGCAAAGTTGACTGAGAACATAGTTTGTTGGTTTCTAATAGAGTTTTTGCTTTATACTTCGATTGTGTGATGAACTATTACTTATTCATGAGAAGTGTATGATAAAAGTCCTATAATTTTGTTGCTGTTATAATAATCGACATGATGCTTCTATGTCCGTATTTTGTTTTTATCGACACCTCTCTCTCAAAGCATGTGGACATGTTTTTTGATTTCGGTTTTCACTTGAGGACAAGCTAGGTCTAAGCTTGGGGAATTGATACGTCCATTTTGCATCATGTTTTCTTACTGTTATTTATAATGTTTTTATCCATAATAATGCTTTTTGGAGTAATTCTAATGCCTTTTCTCTCATAATTTGCAAGGTACACACCAAGAGGGGGAATTCCGGTAGCTGGAAATCTGGACCTGAACAAGCTACATCAGGCCACCTATTCTGCACAACTCCAAATGAGCTGAAACTCCATGAGGAATTTTTATGGAATATTTAAGAAATACTGGAGCCAATAAACACCAGAGGGGGGCCACCAGGTGGGCACAACCCACGTGGGCGTGTCAGGCCCCCCTAGCGCGCCCTAGTGGGTTGTGGCCTCCTCGGCCCACCTACGGTGCCCATCTTCTGGTATATAAGTGATTTTGACCTAGATAAAATAAGGAGAAGACTTTCGGGACAGAGCGCCGCCGTCTCGAGGCGGAACTTGTGCAGGAGCAATTTTGCCCTCCGGCGGAGCGATTCTGCCGGGGGAACTTCCCTCCTGGAGGGGGCAATCATCGTCATCATCATCACCAATAACTCTCCCAACTTGGGGAGGGCAATCTCCATCAACATCTTTCACAAACACCATCTCATCTCAAGCCCTAGTTCATCTCTTGTATTCAATCTTGTTACCGAAACTATAGATTGTTGCTAGGGTGACTAGTAGTGTTGATTACATCTTGTAGTTGATTACTATATGGTTTATTTGGTGGAAGATTATATGTTTAGATCCATTATGCATATTAATACCCCTCTGATCATGAGCATGTTTATTGTTGTGAGTAGTTACTTTCGTTCTTGAGGTCACGGGTGAATCATGTTGAAGTAATCATGTGAATTTGATATGTGTTCGACATTTTGATGGTATGTATGTTGTGATTCCCTTAGTGGTGTCATGTGAACGTCGACTACATGACACTTCACCATATTTGGGCCTAAGGGAATGCATTGTGGAGTAGTAAATAGATGGTGGGTTGCAAGAGTGACAGAAACTTAAACCCCAGTTTATGCACTATTCCGTAAGGGACCGATTGGATCCTAGAGTTTAATGCTATGGTTAGAATTTATTCTTAATACTTTTCTCGTAGTTGCGGATGCTTGCGGGAGGGTTAATCATAAGTTGGAGGTTTGTTCAAGTAAGAACAGCACCTAAGCACCGGTCCACCCACATATCAAATTATCAAAGTAGCGAACGCAAATCAAACCAACATGATGAAAGTGACTAGATGAAATTCCCGTGTACCCTCAAGAACACTTTGATTATTATAAGAGACTGTTTTGGCATGTCCTTTGCCTCAAAAGTATTGGGCTACCTTGCTGCATACTTGTTATAATTATCATTACTTGCTCGTTACAAATTACCTTGCTATCAAACTACTCGCTACTTACAATTTCAGCACTTGCAGACATTGCCTTACTGAAAACTACTCGTCATTTCCTTCTGCTCCTTGTTGGGTTCGACTCTCTTACTTACCGAAAAGAGCTACAGTTAATCCCCTATACTTGTGGGTCATCACTCTCCAAAACCCTTCATCCCGCGTGAGTCCTGCTCTGCCGCTTTGGGTCTCCGGATCGTCCTCTCATCGCCAGTGACCTCCTGCCACTGGTTTCCGTCGCCGTCAACGGATTTCGACGCCTCCGTTGCCGCTGTAGTGAACTCACTGCCGAACTAGGGTATGAGTTCGACCCCTTGTGCCTTATTTTTACCTCCAATTCTGAGCACAAGGTCAATTCCATGTTCTTTACACATTTGAGATCATCATGTCCAGCAGAACATCCCGTAGATTAGATTGATTCGAAAATTTAGGGTTAGGGTTCCGCCGAACTCATCTCGGACCGACCGAGTTGTGGAAATCGGTCTCACCGATTTGGCTTAGGCCATTGCACTTGCACTTTTCGGTCTGACCGAAAGTTGCAAATCGGTGTGACCGAGTTCAACTCTCTGTGAAACCCTCGCAATCTTGGAGTCACCAAACTGTGACTCGGTCTGACCGATTTCACTTGTTTAGACTCAAATAGTTGCTTTGGTGTCACCAAGTTTAACAAATCGATAGCTCCGAAATGCTTTCTGTGGAAAAATAAAACTAAGTTTTGACTCATCTGTTTTGCAAAATCTCTGCACTTTGTGATTCTTATCCACTCTACCTCATCTATATCTATTCACAGGGTCTGCTGTCAGTTTGCTTTGCCAGAATGTCAGATCAGAGTGATAGCCAGAACAAGTCAGAAGAGAAAGTGAACATGAGTGAGGGCACTAGTCCCTCTAGCAGCTATGATGAGGGCAGCAGGAGCACTCCAAGAAATTTTCCCAAGGCAGCTACAAGAACTAGGAAGAAGAGAAACTCAGACTCAGAGGATGAGGACTATGTGGCTGCTGAGGAGGAAGTGAGCTCCAAGAAGAAAGTGCTGAAGAAAGAATATGGGACTGCTGCTGCAACAAAACCTGGTATGCACAAGAAAGTTCCTGCCAGAAGAGTGCCAACATCCAAGCCAAGAAAAGTTCTAACAGGAGAAACCATGCAGTTCACTATAGAACAGTCAGATGATGATGTGGCTGGTGGCAAGAAGAAGAAAAGGGCAAGAACCACAACTACAAAAGTACTAGGAACATCAACCATGGTGAGAGATTATGAAGAAGAAGAAGAAGAAGAGGAGGAAGAGGATGCTGCACCAGCACCCAAGTCTCAAAAGCTGATGGGAGATGCCATCAAGTCTAGGGCTGCCCCTTCTAAGCCCAAGACAGCTCCCAAAGCTACTGCTCAAGCTCCAAAGACTTCAAAGCCCAAGAGGAGCACAAGGAATATTCCAGCTGTTGAAAAGAACAAGGCCCCAGTGCCTGAGATGGATGAAGAAGAAGATGCTGAAGCCCAAGTGCTTAGGAAGCTCAAACAAAAAATTCCAGATCATGATGACAGCCATCAAGTGGCAGAAGATATGAGCATTAGGAAGGATGCAAGTCTAAGACTTTGGAGACATAGTGATCCATATGCTGTGAGGAGAAAGACTGTTGTGGACTACAGGTTCCATACCAAAGAGCAGCAAGATTTCTATGAAACCATCTTGCTTGCCAAGAAGCCCATAGTCTGTGATATGAAGTGGGCTGACTGGAAATACATTGATGAGAATGAAGAACATTTTCCATGTGTGCATGAGAGCTTCAGAGCATGTGGAGTGGACAAGTTTGTGGGTCAGAAGTTTACCAAGTGGAATGATGAACTCATCATGCAATTCTACTCCACTGCACACTTCTATCCTGATGGTAGAATTATTTGGATGTCTGAGGGTACAAGGTACCAATCAACTGTTGACGAGTGGGCCAAATTGATCAATGCCCCTGAACAGCATGTAGATGACTTGGATGTCTATGCCAAGAAGAAGAAAGACCACAACTCTATGGCCAACATGTACAAAGAGATTCCAGACAAAGCTTTGGAAACTCATAAGCTTGGGTTTGTTCATTATTTGTTGTCTGGCTTAGCTACAATCAACACCATTCTGAGGCACACATTGTTGCCAAAATCTAGAGATCACAAGATGATCAGAGGTCATTCTATTAACTTGCTGCAACTGTTTGATGCGCCCCAAAAGTTCAAAGTCATGAGCCTGATTGTTGAAACTATCAAGAGGACAGCTGCAGATCAGAAGAGATCTTGTGGGTATGCTCCACATATTCAGGTGCTCATCAACTCCAAGATGGGCATAGGCACTTATCTTTTGGACAAGGAGCATCTACCCTTGAGACCAGATTTTGAGGACAACACCATTGTCATGAATGAAGAAGATCCCACTTCTGTGCAGGCATAAGAAAAGAGAGAGAAGGCTAAGGCTAAGAAAGCTGCAAAGATGCCAAGTGTTGAAGAGGCATCTCAAGTGTTCCTGAAAAGCAAACAAGATCAACTTGCTTATCTGATTCAAGAAACCTTGAGGATTGAGAAGGGCTTGGCCACCCTGACTCGGAACCAAGAGAGCCTGGAGAGGATCATTGAAACAAAGTTCTATGATCTTGATCTAAAAGTGACTGAGATGCAGACAGCTGTTGAGCAGCTCCAGGAAGAAGCTGAGGAGAGGAAAGGGCAGGCTACCACAGATGCCTTTTAGAGAGTGCCCAGAGGTCAGAGGTCTGCTGCAGTGCCCATGGCTGACACTAGAGCTACCACATCAGTACCAGCAGCCACAGCTTCAGTGCCACCTCCAGTTGCAACTCCACCAGCTCCAACAACTTCTACAGATGCTTTCGTCCTTGGAGTCCTCTCAACACCACCTCCCGAAGATCAAGCCTAGAGAGACGCATAGCACTATGCATTTTCGAACTTTTTGGTAACTTGTTGCCAAAGGGGGAGAAATGTATAGATCATAGGCTGCGAGAGAGAGTGATTTGCCTCTTTTGTCTCTTTTGTTTTGGTTGATACTTTTGTGTGCTTGCTTGATACTTTATGTCTTTGTGTGTGAGATACTTGTATGATCATGTGTTTGATCATATTTAATGCTTGCTTGGATGATGTTATCTTCTATATCTCTCATATATGACCATTCACTTTGCTTGGTGATGAGTGCATGTTCTTACTTTCTATCATTTTGAGCGCTCCACCAAGACGTATGTGACATGGATGAGTAATCCATGATCCTAATCGATTGTGCATTTACATTCAAAAGAAAATCTAAAATAATGCACAAATTTAGGGGGAGCTCTTACTTATCACATACTTCTCAAAGCAACGATGTATTTTAAATCTTATTATCATTTGTCGAAGCTTTGATCTATATGTTGTCATCAATTACAGAAAAGGGGGAGATTGAAAGTGCAACTATCCCTGGGTAGTTTTGGTAATTCCTAACAACATATAGCTCATTGAACTAATGCTCTTTCAAGATGATCATTTCAGAAAGTTCAATGATTGGCATGGCATGGATTAGGAATGTGGACCCCTCAAAATGCTAAGGACACATATTGGCTCAAACTCAAGACTCTGCATTTTCATTTTAGTGATCTAAGATCACATTGAGTCCATAGGAAAAGCCAATACTATTAAAAGGGGATGAGGTGTTGCTTAATGGCTTGCTTGCTCAAAATGCTTAGTGATATGCACCAAAAGCCCTCAACCACTTTCTCATTTCCACATATGTCCCAAACCAAAACTCAAACTCGGCCCCACCGATTTGATCTATCCGGCGCCACCGAGTTCATTTGACATAGACACTGCCAGAAACCCTAGTCACTTCAGTCTCACCGATAGGGATCTCGGTCTCACCGAGATGGGATTGCAAACTCTCTATTTCCCTTCGTAGCGTTTCGGTCCAATCAAGATGAGCGATCGGTCCCACCGAGTTCGCAATGCAAACTCTCTGTTTCCCTTTCATAACGTTTCGGTCTCACCGAAATGAGTGATTCGGTCCCACCGAGTTTGCCTGACCAACTCTCTGTTTGCCTATTACAGAAATCGGTCCCACCAAGTTTATGTGATCGGTCTCACCGAGATTACGTTATGCCCTAACCCTAATGGAATCGGTCCCACCGAGTTGACATGTCGGTCCCACCGAAAATCCTAACGTTCACATTTTGAACTAAATCGGTCTGACCGAGTTTCATGATTCGGTCCCACTGAGTTTGGTGAATTGTGTGTAACGGTTAGATTTTTTGTGGAGGCTATATATACCCCTCCACCCACTCTTCATTCGTGGAGAGAGCCATCAGAACGTGCCTACACTTCCAGCATACATTTTCTAAGAGAGAACCACCTACTCATGTGTTGAGACCAAGATATTCCAATCCAACCACAAGAATCTTGATCTCTAGCCTTCCCCAAGTTTCTTTCCACTCAAATCATCTTTTCACCAAATCCAAATCTGTGAGAGAGAGTTGAGTGTTGGGGAGACTATCATTTGAAGCACAAGAGCAAGGAGTTCAGCATCAACACACCATCTATTACCTTTTGGAGAGTGGTGTCTCCTAGATTGGTTAGGTGTCACTTGGAGCCTCCGTCAAGATTGTGGAGTTGAACCAAGGAGATCGCCTACTTCGTGAAGATATACCATAGTGAGGCAAGTCCTTCGTGAGCGATGGCCATGGTGGTATAGACAAGGTTGCTTCTTCGTGGACCCTTCGTGGGTGGAGCCCTCCGTGGACTCGCGCAGCCGTTACCCTTCGTGGGTTGAAGTCTCCATCAACGTGGATGTACGATAGCACCACCTATCGGAACCACGGAAAAAATCTCCGCGTCTACATTGCGTTTGCCCTCTCCAAACTCCTCCCTTTACCTTCATGTGCAAGTGTTTTACATTCCACTGCTATACTCTTAGACTTGTATGTGTAGGTTGATTGCTTGACTTGTGCTAAGTTGCTAAAATCTGCCAAGACTTAAAATTGGGAAAAGGCTATATTTTTATTTGGTCAAGTAGTCTAATCACCCCCCCCCCTCTAGACATACTTTCAATCCTACACTGAACAATCAATATGCTAAGCTAACGGATGGGTCTTGTCCATCACATCATTCTCCTAATGATGTGATCCCGTTCATCAAATGACAACCCATGTCTATGGTTAGGAAACTTAACCATCTTTGATTAACGAGCTAGTCTAGTAGAGGCTTACTAGGGACACGGTGTTTTGTCTATGTATCCACACATGTATCAAGTTTCCGGTTAATACAATTCTAGCATGAGTAATAAACCTTTCTCATGATCTAAGGAAATATAAGATAACAACTTTATTATTGCCTCTAGGGCATATTTCCTTCACTACGACCTCTTAAAGGCCCATGTAATAGTTTGATCCGATATTACTTTCATCCTGTTAATGGCCATTGGTGCACATGGGCCGTTGTCGGCCCGGTTTCACTTTCGGCCATTTAATAGTCCCTGTTGCATGTGGGCCTATTTCTGGTCCAAAGTGACTTTCAGCCTCTTAACGGCCCATAGTCTTCGTGGATACATTTTAGCCCAACCTGACTATGTAACATCCCAAAATTCTAAATTTTAGAATGTTATATTAAATAAATAGATTTGTTTGATTGTGGTGTGGTTGCTTGTGTGAAATTGAGTGAAATTCAAAACTTTTTGAAAGTTAAATGAGAGGGAATAAAAGGACTTTCCCAAACTTTCATTTTGCATTTATGATCTCCGTGAATTCAAATTCTTTTCAAATACAAAACCCTAGAGAGAAGATGACATGACTTCTTCCATTTAATTAAATGAAAAGGGTATTTGAAAATATTTGAATTTCATTTGGAACTATTTTCAAATTCAGAAAACTTTGAGCGACTCAATGATTTTCATGAGAGAAGATAAAATGACTTCTTCAAAACATATGGAATATGAGTTGGAAGTTTTAAAATAATTAAATTTAAAGTCCCATTGGAATTATTTTCAATTTGGGGTTATTTGGTTTTTATTCAAATTATTTTTCTCCAAAAACACAATATATGGAAAATAGGGTAACATGATTCCCTACAATATAAAATTGGAGAGAAATAGATTTGAATTAAGTTTGGTATTTTTAAAATGATTTTTATTGGGTTTTATTGCAATAGTAGCACTCTTTGCTTTATTTAAATTTTTGTGGATTTTATTTGACGTTAGAAAAATGTTCATGTTGTAGAAAATATTTTTTTGAAAATTTTGATATATAATATGCCTATATAAAGTTTTACTTTATTCTCGTTATTCAGTTTTCCTTTTATGTTTTCTAAAAAAAACAGCGCGTTCGCCTGGAACTAACTGTCGCCTACGTGCGCAGCATAGTGGCATCGGGCGCCCCATCATTTTGTTTTCTTAAACTACAGCGCGCGGCCGGCCGAGGCCTTTAGGCCCGTGCGAGGCGTTTAGCCTTTTTCTTTTCTGTTTTGTTTATTTTTCGTCTACGTTTAGTCCCACAATGGCTAGTCTTTGACCTCCGAGCCTCTTTTCCACCTATAAATATAGACCCATAGAGCCTCCAAAAATCATCCGATTCGGGTTAAATCAATATTTTGGTTTGACTAGATTCATTAAAGAAAAATTATTTCTTTTCTCCGGCGGGACTTCTGAAAATTGTCTTATAAAGGTATCCTTCTTCGTTTTTGTTTTCTCTTTATACTTCCTTAGTTTATTATTTTTAGACCAGTACGGTAGAATAATTCGATTATCAATTAGTCTCTGTATTTATACATTAGACCTAGAATTCTTTTAGTCGTACCTATTTTTCTTCCCTAAAACAGTTTGGCCCTGATTTTTCAAATAGCATAACTTTTTACTCGTTCATCCAAATTAGATGAAACCAACACTTATAGTTTTGTCTTGTTTTCACCTATCCAGTGAACCTCTCTTTTTATACATCAACTTTTTGAAATTTTCAAATTTCCAAATTTGTTCAGATTAATATTCAAACTTCTTTTGATCATAACTTGAGTTTTATAACTCCGATTTAATTGATTCTTTTTGCAAATCGAAGCTCTTGACCTAAACTTTATGATAAGGCCAAATTCACTTAATTTTGGTACTGTTAGAAATTGTTTTATGTTGCAAGAGTTATTTGCTTGGTTTTGCTGTTTTCCGAATTGTATTATTCATTCTTTCTGATCTTTTGAGTCATTGCTTATGTGTGGTTACTACTGCTTGCTTACGATAGATTGACCGGAGTGTGATGGGTAGAACTATCAGGAGTTAAGAGTGCGAATCATCTTCATCAACAGTACAGGCAAGTTCACACTTTGATCATACTTTTCATACCAAGTTTTTATGCATTAGTTTAACCCTCAAACATTGCATGGTTAGGAATTGATAACATGTGGGTATTGGGAAGTAGATGATGAGGTAGGAACCTATTACCCTTTTATTCAAACCTTGGGAGTTACTTCTACGTTATGCTTATGTTGCCATGCTATGCTCATAGACGTGGATTGGGTTTGAGTGTATCCATGACAGATGTGAGATTGTAAATTAATGGTTAACTTAAGGTGGCTACTTTAATACACATCTGGGTGGATTGGTTGTGGCACCCTGGAGTACCCAGTGGTTTGCCCGGGCACCTGGAGAACCCAGTGCTTGCCCAAGGGGATCCCGGAGGACCCGTGTGATCATCCTATGGTTCGCCGCCCAGGATCAAAGGGATCATAAGATTATTCATGCTAGAAACTTCCGTCTGCAGCCACAAGCTATTATGGGCTCTAGCATAGTTGATTATATTGCATGACCTCTTCCAGTGGTAGGCTAGCAGATGTAGGGGATGTAGGTTGGTACTGTCTACCCAGGGTTAGAGTTAATGCTTCTGAAAGACTGTGTCTCGGTCATCCGTTTCTCAAACACCATGTAGTGCGAGAAATCCAACGGAGGCGATCGAGTCTTGTGGGGAAAAGTGCGCAAACCTCTGCAGAGTGTACAAAATAATCATGATTAGCCGTGTCCCCGGTTATGGACATCTTGAGTCTCTGGTATTTGGATTATCATGTTGATCTCATCACTTTACTTAATTAATTTGTTGGGTTATAATTATTACTTTGGGATTGAGTTGGAGGAACCTTCGCAATATTTTCAACAAACTTTGTAGTTAAATAAAATATATTCCTTTGCGGTAGGGAAAAATTGGCTTTATGCAAAAAATAAACTTAGAGCTTTCCACCAGCCATATACGCATGTAGTGATTGCTATTATTCATCATTATCCTATGGTGTGAATTTGCCAGTACATTCAATGCACTGACCCTTTGTGGCTGCAACGTCTCATGTTGCAGGATTCTTACGACGAGTAAGTGATACGTTAGGGTTACGATTTCTACACTCAACTTTGTCGTTGGTGTTGATGGGAATCCACAACCTTTGTTACTTCCGCTATATGGATTGAGGTAATAGTATTTACGTTACTTTATACATGTGATTTACCTCTGTTATAAATCCTCGAGTACTGTGTGTGTCAGCATACCGATCCAGGGATGACACTTAAGCACAGAGACTTGACCGTCTGAGGTCGGGTCGCTACAAGATGGTATCAGAGCACATGTTGACTGTAGGACGTTGCCCTAGAAACTGGCAAGCCCATAGGAAAGATTTCTGTACAACTTCATTTTCAAAAAGATCTTTTACCTCTCTTCTCCACTGAGTTTATTCAAATACTCCCTTTTAGTGAGACCATACCCTTTTCCCTTTTGACCACGAAGATTCGACCGATGAGACCACTCCAAGAAGTACAAGATATCAGACAAGTAAGACCACTTTGGAATGAAGAGGATTTTACGGAGCATTATAATAATGGAAACTACAACGGTTGAAGACTCCGAAGACAAGGAGAATTTGAAGGCTCTGAAGAATTTCCAGATTGGTATAGGAAGGCTACCCTTATGGATTTTGTCAGACTATGGAAGCCGTCAATTCCCGAGATCGGGGTGTGTCGGAGAAAGACCGGAACATGGAGAGTTAGAAACTCAAAGTTTTGTCAAGAAAACCCTAAGGCATGAGATATCAACTATGGAATGATAGCTCATGGCAATGACAAGGGAAGAAACACGGCTATCCATGATGTTATAGCCCGCTTATGCTATTGTCACCGTGCTGAGTTAAGCATGCATATGCATGGAAGGATTGGATGGTAGAAGGCTGATGGAGCATCTGTCAGCAAAAGATGAAGTTTTAACCTTAGCTGGTGTATCGCCAGGATTTGGAGTATTACATCAAGAATTTGATGGACCTTCAGGAAGCCGTATTTGACAAAGAAGTGTTTCGTGAAGAACTCAGGACCTAGAAGCTAAAAGTATCCAAGCTGGAGGAGCAAAACCTCGATACATCGGAGAATTCGTCAGGAACTGAAGGACAGTAGGACCAGTGTTCATGCCAAGGATGTTGAAAACCAGAAGTTTCAATGCAACTCCAGAAATATTAAAGGACGTCACGAGAGACAACGCGTCAACAGAGATGATCTGGCAAAAGAACTTGAGAAGGACAAGTCTGATCGGAAGAAGCCATTGGAGGCATGAACGAGACTTGAAGAGTTTGACGACTTTGAGGAGTTATTGACCTTTAGAAGACCAAACACCTGTTATATACCTACGTTAGATGCGATGTTTGTGAGCTGTCATTTGTTTGATGTCTTTCCGACAGCCACAAATAAAATCTTTCTTTTCAAAACTATTGTTTGCATTGTGTGTATCCCTCTCTATCTCTCTTATCTCACCCCAAAACCCCTGGACCCAATAGAGGATGAATGGAGATGAACTCACCTTTCCGGGATCGATGAGTCAATTGGAGACGGACCAATGGATTCAGAACATGGAAGATCATATGGAGAATAACCCTATAGTCGGAAAGGATATGACCCAGCATGCTCTTCAGTGCTTTGAAAGAGGTGCTGCTACTTGGTGGAGGATGTACCAAACCATCAATGGATGGCAAGGAGTAACCACTTGGAAAGAATTTAAGTTGACTTTGCCAAAGTCTCAGTTTGTGTCCCAAAAATTGAAGCCTTATGGAAAGAATATGAAGAAAACTTGTGCATGCAAGCTTTATGGAGAAATAGGACACAACCATAAAGAACACAAGGATGAATGCCCTCATTGTGAAGGAATTCACCCAGCTGAAGAATGCCCAACTAGGCAGATTACTTGTTCTTATGTGAAGGGACTACCCACTACCCTGCTCAGTGTCACATTTACCCCATGGTATAAAGAACCATCCAGCAGAAGAAAGAAGCAATGAAAGGAGCCATCATGGAAATTCTAGAAGAACCAGTGATGAAGGAAGAGGTGGAGGACACACCCAAAGAAGAACCAATTAAACCCTGCACCAAGTCATGCTATTCATGTGGAGAAGAAGGACACATCTCCCAGAATTGTATGAATGGGGATCTAGTAGAATTCCCGACGGAGGAAGTAGAGTATGACCCATAGGAAATAGAAGCCCTGATTGGAAGGAAAAGTCCAAGAAGTGAAGTTGATTGGATTCCAGGAAGGACCTGAGTCATATCACCTGTTTCAGGTGCAAGGAGTCAGGGCACTACTTCAGCAGTTGCCCAAAAAGGAAGCCGAGGACCCAAGGAGGCTATGTAGTCATAAGGAAACCACGAGACTTGTCGGAAGTAATATGTTTTCGTTGTAAGGAAGCAGGGCACTTTGCCAGAGATTGTCCCAAGGAGAAGAAGACTTGTGATAATTAGTTGTGTCTGTGAGAAGTATAGCAGTAGTAGTGGGAACAACTCTTTTATATTGAGGTGATGAGTTGAGGCATGTAATGGAAAAGCGAGAGATTGTAATCATTGGAGAATCAATAAAGTTAGCCTCGTTGGTACTGATTTGGATTTGATGAGTAGTTACTCTATGAAGAAAGATTTTGACCATTTTCGAGGATATGAGAAATATGGTCTATGGAAGAATTTGTGCATTTCAAGGGTGGTAGTACCCTGTGAGGATATTTGACCCCTGGAAAGGATAATGATGTTCCACGAAGTGGACTTCATAAGTATAAGTTTTATCTCGGTATGTGGGATACCCCAAGAATATGAAGGGATGAGGTACTGTTGGATATAAAGGGGTATAATGTTGGTAATATGGAGCAATTGTAAATCCATGATGAGTCCGAGTAATCACGTCTTAGTTTGGTGCCAATAGAAGGAAGAAGGACAATAAAATTGGATGGATTTAAGAATGCTAGGAAGCTGGATGTTAGAATAAGGATCAGTTGCCCTGATGATGAATTCAAGGTTTGCAAGTGATGAGATGGGCCATAACCAACAGGCCCCAGGACCTGCCAAGAAGCAAGCACATTCTTGCTGAAGGAAAACCCTGGAAGAAGTTACGATTTTATCAACAGACGATCTTATAGGAGTAACGCAAAACCTGAGAGTTGTGAAGAAACGATAGATGTTTGTTTGGCTTGCAGAATCAATGGATTTATCCGGACTTAGTTCGTCGACAAGAGAAATTCTGCAATGCTTGTGAGGATGACCGAGTGTTAGAATGCGAGATTCGCCAAACCGTATACAAGGTAATGATTTGGGTGCGGGATGGATTGATCACCATACCGACTTACTCTTATTATTCGCCCTGCTATATGGGAAGGTAAATCTGAGTGACTAAACCATAGTAGAGCGACGACGATGAAAACCTTGTGTAAACCTTAGAATGGTATAAGTATTTCCCCTTGTACAAGGCAGTTGTTGCCAATCGTAGGTCATACGGTGAGAATGAAGCCCAGACCCATTTCCTGCAGGAGAAACCATAAATTGTTTACCACCATGAGATATCAATAGTTGTTTAGTATTGGCGCTAGACCCGTCAGCTAAGAAGACCCAGTCACAAAATAACCTTACCAAGAGGAAAGGACAGAAGAAATGAGGAAAGGGTTATGCCACTACCGGAAGAGACAGAGAAGGAACTATACTGAAGATCTAAGAAGACCGGCCCTGTCAAGGATAAGGATGGATTATATGAGTTTTGATGGAACCGTAACAACGCTCCTAAGGGTGGTAGCACCCCAGACCCCCTGTGAAGATCGATGGATTTTGAGAAGACCCCCGAACCTAACCTATTTCTTTCTAGCCTCTCCGAATCTCGAGGACGAGATTCATTTTAAGGGTGGTAGGTTTGTAACATCCCAAAATTCTAAATTTTAGAATGTTATATTAAATAAATAGATTTGTTTGATTGTGGTGTGGTTGCTTGTGTGAAATTCGAAACTTTTTGAAAGTTAAATGAGAGGGAATAAAAGGACTTTCCCAAACTTTCATTTTGCATTTATGATCTCCGTGAATTCAAATTCTTTTCAAATACAAAACCCTAGAGAGAAGATGACATGACTTCTTCCATTTAATTAAATGAAAAGGGTATTTGAAAATATTTGAATTTCATTTGGAACTATTTTCAAATTCAGAAAACTTTGAGCGACTCAATGATTTTCATGAGAGAAAATAAAATGACTTCTTCAAAACATATGAAATATGAGTTGGAAGTTTAAAATAATTAAATTTAAAGTCCCACTGGAATTATTTTCAATTTGGGGTTATTTGGTTTTTATTCAAATTATTTTTCTCCAAAAATACAATATATGGAAAATAGGGTAACATGATTCCCTACAATATAAAATTGGAGAGAAGTAGATTTGAATTAAGTTTGGTATTTTTAAAATGATTTTTATTGGGTTTTATTGCAACAGTAGCACTCTTTGCTTTATTTAAATTTTTGTGGATTTTATTTGATGTTAGAAAAATGTTCATGTTGTAGAAAATCTTTTTTTGAAAATTTTGATATATAATATGCCTATATAAAGTTTTACTTTATTCTCATTATTCAGTTTTCCTTTTATGTTTTCATAAAAAAACAGCGTGTTCGCCTGGAACTAACTGTCGCCAACGTGCAAAGCATAGTGGCATCGGGCACCCCATCATTTTGTTTTCTCTCCTACATGGGCCAGACCCAGCCAGCCTTTTCATTCTTTTTACTTAGGCCGAATTTTGTTTTTTTTTTAACTACAGCGCGCGGCCGGCCGAGGCCTTTAGGCCCGTGCGAGACGTTTAGCCTTTTTCTTCTCTGTTTCGTTTATTTTTCGTCAATGTTTAGTCCCACATTGTCTAGCCTTTGACCTCCATGCCTCTTTTCCACCTATAAATATAGATCCATAGAGCCTTCAAAAATCATCCGATTCGGGTTAAATCAATACTTCGGTTTGAGTAGATTCATTAAAGAAAAAAATTATTTCTTTTCTCTGGCGGGACTTCTGAAAATTATCTTCTCTCTCTAAAGTCATCTTTTCTCTACCTTATAAAGGTATCCTTCTTCATTTTTGTTTTCTTTTTATACTTTCGTAGTTTATTATTTTTAGACTAGTACGGTAGAATAATTAGATTATCAATTAATCTCTTTTAGCCGTACCTATTTTTCTTCCGTAAAACAGCTTGGCCCTGATTTTTCAAATAGCATAACTTTTTACTCGTTCATCCAAATTAGATGAAACCAGCGCCTATAGTTTTGTCTTGTTTTCACCTATCCAGTGAACCTCTCACATCAACTTTTTGAAATTTTCAAATTTCGAAATTTGTTTAGATTCATATTCAAACTTCTTTTGATCATAACTTGAGTTTTATAACTCCGATTTAATTGATTTTTTTTGCAAATCGAAGCCTTGACCTAAACTTTCTGATAAGGCCAAATTCACTTAATTTTGGTACTGTTAGAAATTGTTTTATGTTGCAAGAGTTATTTGCTTGGTTTTGATGTTTTCCGAATTGTCTTATTCATTCTTTCCGATCTTTTGAGTGATTGCTTATGTGTGGTTACTACTGCTTGCTTACGATAGATTGACCGGAGTGTGATGGGTAGAACTATCAGGAGTTAAGAGTGTGAATCATCTTCATCAACAGTACAGGCAAGTTCACACTTTGATCATACTTTTCGTACCAAGTTTTTATGCATTAGTTTAACCCTCAAACATTGCATGGTTAGGAATTGATAACATGTGGGTATTGGGAAGTAGATGATGAGGTAGGAACCTATTACCCTTTTATTCAAACCTTGGGAGTTACTTCTACGTTATGCTTATGTTGCCATGCTATGCTCGTAGACGTGGATTGGGTTTGAGTGTATCCATGACAGATGTGAGATTGTAAATTAATGGTTAACTTAAGGTGGCTACTTTAATACACATCTGGGTGGATTGGTTGGGGCACCCTGGAGTACCCAGTGGTTTGCCCAGGCACCTGGAGAACCCAGTGCTTGCCCAAGGGGATCCCGGAGGACCCGTTTGATCATCCTATGGTTCGCCACCCAGGCTCAAAGGGATCATAAGATTATTCATGCTAGAAACTTCCGTGTGCAGCCACAAGCTATTATGGGCTCTAGCATAGTTGAGTATATTGCATGACCTCTTCCAGTGGTAGGCTAGCAGATGTAGGGGATGTAGGTTGGTACTGTCTACCCAGGGTTAGAGTTAATGCTTCTAAAAGACTGTGTCTCAGTCATCCGTTTCTCAAACACCATGTAGTGCAAGAAATCCAACGGAGGAGATCGAGTCTTGTGGGGAAAAGTGCGCAAACCTCTGCAGAGTGTACAAAAGAATCATGATTAGCCGTGTCCCCGGTTATGGACATCTTGAGTCTTTGGTATTTGGATTATCATGTTGATCTCATCACTTTACTTAATTAATTTGTTGGGTTATAATTATTACTTTGGGATTGAGTTGGAGGAACCTTCTCAATATTTTCAACAAACTTTGTAGTTAAATAAAATATATTCCTTTGCGGTAGGGAAAAATTGGCTTTATGCAAAAAATAAACTTAGAGCTTTCCACCAGCCATATATGCATGTAGTGATTGCTATTATTCATCATTATCCTATGGTGTGAATTTGCCAGTACATTCAATGTACTGACCCTTTGTGGCTGCAACGTCTCATGTTGCAGGATTCTTACGTCGAGTAAGTGATACGTTAGGGTTACGATTTCTACACTCAACTTTGTCGTTGGTGTTGATGGGAATCCACAACCTTTGTTACTTCCGCTATATGGATTGAGGTAATAGTATTTACGTTACTTTATACATGTGATTTACCTCTGTTATAAATTCTCGAGTACTGTATGTGTTAGCATACCGATCCAGGGATGACACTTAAGCACAGAGACTTGACCGTCTGAGGTCGGGTCGCTACAGACTATTGGCCCGTTAAAGGCCCGTGATAAAAATGGGCCTAATGATGGCCCGCTTTGCATCCGGCCTGCTTACGACCTGTCGGGGATATACCCCGCGGTATGACCCGGCCGGACTTGGCGCTTCACCGATGACCCGCCGGGGGACTGACGACTCATGAGCCTGACGACTCATGGATGGCCCCGATGGCGGGTCAGATAGAAGACAAGGCCCAAGGCCCAGAAGGTCGGCTCACGTTTATGATGGGCCAGCTTAATAAGAAAGGGATGACGAATGTTTCCTTTACGAGGAAGTAAGACCCGGACTTGTATTCAACTTGTAAGAAAAGATAGACTAGTCCTAGTCCTACTAGGACTCCACATGTAACCCGCCCCTCTAACTTATATAAGGAGGGGCAGGGCTCCCCAAGAGGGACGGACAAGAAACAATCTTTAGGGCTAGACACAAAGAGCCGGCCGAGCCGGCGATTCACTCATGATCATAATGAGACCTAGCCTCAAACAGCATGTAGGGTTATTACCGGATGATGTTTCCCGGGGCCCGAAGCTGTCTAAATCCCTGTCTTGTGTTGTGTCTCTCGATTCCGCCCAACCCCTCTCAAGCTACCGCAAGATGCGTCGGCCTCGCGACTAAGTCCTGACACTAAGGACATCTGCCGTGACAATTCCACGACAGTTGGCGCCCACCGTGGGGCCTGCGCACAATGGTTTGAGTTCTTGAAGGGATCTCTCCCAGGGATCGAGAAGCTTGTAATCCTTCGGATGAACCAGTTTGGAGGGATTTACATCACTAGCCCAGATTCAAGATCTATGAGATTTAGGGTTCAAGAACAATTAAGGTTGCATCCGTGCGTCACCATAAGCCGCCGAAGAAAATCAGCCTCCGCTGTGCGCTGTGGTGCCGCTTTGTGGCGTACATTATTTATCACCTCTTGGTGTTTGTATAAACATGCACGCCTGATCATCTGCTAGGCTCATTCAACTACGTATGGCTGTGTATACGCACAAGTCCAGAGGAAATTCACTGCGGCGGCGGTAGACAAAACCAAGGCGTTTTGTGTTGGGATTTTTCTAGTTGAAGGCACAATTATCCAATCGGACTAGATGGAGTACTACTCTCTGGCGTAAAGACCGAGTTGTGCACTTTTTAAATACCCGTTTTGCTGCAAGGAGAGGCAAACCTACAAAGGCACGAGTTCCCTGGCCAATTATTGCCTCACGTGAAGGGCAAGACTGGTTCACTATTGCCAAAGCTGATGTACGTGGACAATACATCTACACTGCTGCCAAATTATCATCAGTCTGAGAAGGGAAGGAGACCACGACAAGGGTTCGGACGGGAGTCAACCAAACTGACCGTGACCCGGAAACGAACGGGGACATGGCTCTGTTGATGCACCGCAACAACTACGGTTGATGGCCGTTCCAACGCGAACCTGCCGTTTCACTAGTCGTAGGCCATCTTAAGCCGCCAAATTGCGTTGAGACGCCTCTGCCGTGTTAACGGGTCATCCGTTATCCGAACAAATCAGGTGATATCCATTCAAGTTTATTTTTCTTAACACATATTATTTTTATCAAAAAACAATTACTTGGTCTATGATATTTTTTCGCAGGACCAGTATTCTTTACAAAAAGGTGTCGCGAAAGGGGCGTGAAAAATATTATTTTTTGCACTAGCGCTTGTTCTGCGCAAAATTGCCACCCCGCTACATCAACACACGCGATTGACTTATTGTCCATGCTCATGGCCGACTCTCTCGTCCGCACTGGCTTACAACGCCGCGGCCGGCTCTCTCTTGCGACCGCACCAATTTACAACGCCACGGACGACTCGCCCGTCCGCTCTCGCGGCCGGTTCATGCGTCTGCGCTGGCTTATATGTCGCGACCGGATCATTAACATCACGGCGGATAATTTCCGGCTAAACATACCAGGTTAAATCCATCCAGTCAATTTTTTTGATACATTTTTATGATTTCGAGAACAATTACTCTCGCCTGCAATACCTTTTATGCAGGATAGTTAGTCACGACAAAAGTGGCTCGTACCATGGGTACGGAGCATGCGCTGGCAACATCCTGCCCGGTGTTCGTCCATGCCATGTTACACGGTGAATGGATGTGTGCAAGACGCCGTCTTTACGACCCGGTTTACATCAGCTTGTTGGGACCGTGCCTGCGATTAACTCGCTCGCGCCGGCTCACAATGCCGCGGCCGAATCATCTGTCCGAGCTGCCTCTGATGCTGCGGTCGTTTTTTACCATCCGTCTCTCGCGGCCTGGTCTACATCGACACACCAGGGCCGCACCTGTCTGCCTGAGCGGATTATTGAATATGAGCAAGTCACTGCTTGGGAAGCCCGGTTTTCTTCCAACAACTTGAAGGAAAATTATCATGTGTTATCAGCCGCCGTCGGCACTGGACGGTTCAATGGGCATGCGCACAAGTCGCCGCCACTACAGTTTGGATAACTTCCGAACATCCATTTGGAAGGAACCATTGGCCGAGTTGCTGACACGGCTCATACGGGATCATTTATAACCCGCCGCAGTCACCTCAACTTTCCGTGGATTCACATTGCGCTATCAACACCAATGATATACACCTTATGCTATGGTCAATATGGAGAATCTCAAAGCCAACTCCTCGAGCCGTCTTGAGACTCGGGGGCTACAATGATATGACTCGGCAGCATTGGTCGGTTTGAATGCATTCAAGAACTCCAGGTCATTGGAGGGAGAAATAATTCGGTCCCGGAGGCTACCGCCATATTGGTGAAAAGGTTAAAGGCCGTCAGAAAATTTCCGGCTTAAAAAGAAGGATTCCGGTTTAGATCTGGCTCAAGAGAATTGACATCTCCCACAAAAGCACTAAAGCTCTTAATATCCGGTTCAAAATCCGGTTCAAGGTAAATTTGTCTATCACAAAGCTTTGAAACTCTCAATATCCGGTTTTTCTGGTTCAAAAAGAATTTATCTCTCGCAAAAGTTCGAGTTCTCAGGAAAAATTAAAGGGACCAAAAGAGTCTGTTACAAAGCACAACCCAAACATAGGTACCCTGCTTTAATAACCATTGGGAGCTGATCGTATTCGAATTTAGCTTAACCCTTTTTGTGTGACCCTGATCGTATTCGAATCAGCGTCGTTAAATACTCTCATGATCACTAGGGGGCTTCCTGTTCAAACATAGGTCATATTCGAACCAAAGAGAACATAGCTGTCGGTACCCTCTTGATCGGCACACTGCCGAGCTCACTAGGGGGCTTCTTGATCATATTCGAATCATAGCTCAACCCCTTTTGAGAACCGACGTGGATCGTATTCGAATCAGCATCGTTAAACAACTCTCAAGGTCATTTGGGGGCTTCCTGTTCAAACATAGGTCGTATTCGAACCAAAGAGAACATAGCTGTCGGTACCCTCTTGATCGGCAACGCCAAAGTCACTGGGGGCTATATGATCGTATTCGAATCTTAGCTTAACCCCTTTGGGACGGTTTTCTGATCGTATTTGAATCAGAAGCCTCAAAATTTTTGAAGTCTCTTTTTGCAAACGATTTTTTGGATTTTATTTGAAGTTCTTTTGATCATATCTGAAGTGTATATGAGTGGTTTCTATTTAACCCGGCTTGATTTTTGATGATAAATCGCCAGCTTATGACAATCATCATCTATGTGGAAGCATTGGCTTCTAAGGATTGGGTTATCGCCCTTACTGCACAGGTCATGTAAACTGACAGTACAAGTTCAATATCACGGTGGTTATATGTGAGATATTATGACCCGCCTTGCGGTAAACCGCCAAGGGATCTTGCAATATACTTGTGTGCAGGATAAGATTACATTTGGGTGGTTACCCGCCCTGGCTTTTGATATTAAGTCGCCGGGGCGTATGTTGTTTAAACACTGTGCAGGACTTGCAGAACTGTGACTTATACAAATGCTTAAGTTCAAGCTCATCATTAAAATTGATGCTTCAAAATGATTATCCGTTCTGGATTTTCTCCAAGGCTATAAGCCGCCGGGTTCTAAAAATTCCGGCTTACAATGGAGGCGTATTAAATCGCCATCGGCCAAGAGCCGCCGGGTATTTAAACTCCTAATTTACTTATCAATAGATGAGGTATTCAAAGTCGCTTTGGCGCAATGGCTATTATTTTATCAATGGATATGATTTATTCTACAATGGAAGGAATAGCCCCAAGTCACTGCAGGCTTACGACCCGGCACTTGGGGGCTACATTATTTAAATTGAGATCACATCAAATATGCAAGTCCCATGTCACCGCCAGCATGCATCATGGCACTTGGGGGCTAATGCAAAGTCATTTTTGCTCAACTTATTGAAGACCCGACTCATCACATTCTAAATGAGCCGGCCCTTGGGGGCTACCAATTGCTCCTGTCAAAAATTCAAGGTACACAAGCTTTTAATCCATTATATTGAAAGATCCACTACTCAGTTGGTAGAGTACAAAGCTCTTAACCTTGTGGACGTGGGTTCAAGCCCCATGGCGGAGATTACATCATATGATGTTATTATCAATGAATCATATACAAAGTCCCAGCACAATAATATCTTACTGAGCCGGCCCTTGGGGGCTACACGTTGTTGTTCAAAGTTTACATGATCATATTTACAAAGTCCCTGCTCATTATTATATAATGACCCGGCCCTCGGGGGCTACACTGGTTGAAGTTTTTATGAGCATAAGGCAATTACAAGTCCCAGGTTGCTGCAAGCATGACAACCCGGCACTTGGGGGCTACATATGTGGAATATTCAGTTTATGACTAATGATTGAGATGAATAACCCGGTTTTCTTCAAGGTTGCAACACTTATATTGAAGCAAGTCTTAAGTTATCACTATGTTCTCCTCTTAAGACTTGGGGGCTACAGGTGATATGCATATAAGGGAGAAAAAATCTTCAAATTCTCAGTTTGGAGCAGACCAGATTGACCCGGTGTTTGCAACAATCATGACCCGGTTTCACCAATAATAATGACCCGGCGTCGGCAACAGTTATGACCCGGTGTTATCAATATTTACAAGCCGGTAATTTTGGCAATTATAACTAGCCAGTCTCTACATCTTTAAACTAGCAAATCACTAGATGAATCTTCAGTCTAAGATGTTTATTAAGCCGGAGTTTTGGAAACTGACTCAAATGGATTATTTCGTATAATATTTCTTTATAAGAGCCAATGTCAGCAAATGGATTATGAAGCTGGCCTATTGACCCGGATATTCCAGGAGAAAATGTCAAGGACTTAAGGATGATCTAGTTCCGGCTTACAAGAATATGTAACCCGGAGCGCAACCTGTCAAATTTTGTGTTTGTTTTACAGGATCAGTTTAATATGGATAAATCCAAAATTAAACTGGGGGCTAATGTCGGGGATATACCCCGCGGTATGACCCGGCCGGACTTGGCGCTTCACCGATGACCCATCGGGGGACTGACGACTCACGAGCCTGACGACTCATGGATGGCCCCGATGGCGGGTCAGATAGAAGACAAGGCCCAAGGCCCAGAAGGTCGGCTCACGTCTATGATGGGCCAGCTTAATAAGAAAGGGATGACGAATGTTTCCTTTACGAGGAAGTAAGACCCGGACTTGTATTCAACTTGTAAGAAAAGATAGACTAGTCCTAGTCCTACTAGGACTCCACATGTAACCCGCCCCTCTAACTTATATAAGGAGGGGCAGGGCTCCCCAAGAGGGACGGACAAGAAACAATCTTTAGGGCTAGACACAAAGAGCCGGCCGAGCCGGCGATTCACTCATGATCATAATGAGACCTAGCCTCAAACAGCATGTAGGGTTATTACCGGATGATGTTTCCCGGGGCCCGAAGCTGTCTAAATCCCTGTCTTGTGTTGTGTCTCTCGATTCCGCCCAACCCCTCTCAAGCTACCGCAAGATGCGTCGGCCTCGCGACTAAGTCCTGACACTAAGGACATCTGCCGTGACAATTCCACGACACGACCCATCATGTTATTGGGCCAACTGTGGCCCAACACATATTTTGGAATGTCAACGGCCCGTCTTGTGGTTGGGCCAATCATGGGCGACGACACTGTTCAGGTCCAATCTACTTTTCAAACTGTTAAAAGCCC
Organism: Aegilops tauschii subsp. strangulata; assembly: GCF_002575655.3. NCBI lineage: Eukaryota > Viridiplantae > Streptophyta > Magnoliopsida > Poales > Poaceae > Aegilops > Aegilops tauschii. The sequence continues at coordinate 337,237,111 of NC_053035.3, forward strand.
ATTTTATTTTTTGGCCCAACTTAGGCAACTTGTTTACTCGGCCTGGTAAGGCCCAAAACTAATAGTTAGTGAGTTTAATTCTAGGCCTCCTATTGGCCGGACAAGATTGTAGGCCCATGTTTTGCCCATTTAGAGCGATTGGCGGGCTGGCCAGTTGTAGTACCGTAATTTGTTTTAGATAAGCCGAACATTCAGGCCCATTGTGCTCCGTCAAAGCTTACGGCTTATTCAGGGAGTGACGACAGCATATACAGAAAATAAATTACAATATCATGACGAATAATAAACCTAGACTATACAACAAAGAAATTACTTCATATTACATGCACTGGGCATAAAAGTTGGCCGCCAGCGATAATAAAGTGCAACCAGACAACGGATTACATACACTGGGTATTAAAGGTCGCCACAAGTGCAAATAAACACGCCGCCTAAAATAATATATAGAATCGACCGCACTTCAACACAGTTCAAGAAAGCTTAGCCCTGCCTGGGAGCTGCAGCGCAAGCAGCTGAGCAAGCTGATGAGACTGCACTTGTTTGACGCTTATATCCAACTCTAGCAGCATAGCATCAATATACGACATGTACTTCTGGTTAATTCTTCTATAGAGATGGGAGTTCCAGTAGGATTTGAGCTTAAGCATGTTGTTCTGCTTGAATCTAAGACTGAAGACGTCGAATAGATTCGGGCGACGACTTTATCGAGCTTGTGTCACTGCTACATCAAGACATGACTTTGGCATTGTATAGCTATCCCCAAGATGGGTTGCCTTCTTCCCTGCAATATATGTTATAGGGACAAGCAATGGGTTCGTCTCACTATCATTGTGGCAGTTCTTCTTGGCGTCAGTGATATCACCCTGAAAGAGAAAAAAGCAGACAGTGCATGTATAAGCATCAGTGTTGTTGATTCATCCGATTTCTTAGTGGCAAATAAAGAGACCTTGTTTAAAATAGAATTAAAATTATTCACAGTTAAGACATGGCAGGAAATGGCATTGTGCAAGAGTGGTCAGCTTCACCACACCATTGGATTACAGATCAAGAACACAAGCATACATGCAGTGCTAAAGAATTTATAAGCATCGATGGTGAGTGTACTGTCAATTTATCCCATTTCAGATTGGTAAATAAAGAGACATGATTTAAATAACATGAACATAATATGCATTGTTCATAGTTAAGACATAGCAATATATGACATTGTCCTAGAGTTGGTAGTTTGACCACACCACTGGATTACATATCAACAACACAAGCATACATGCAGTGCTAAAGAAGATCACTCTCTATGTTTAGTTTAATTTACATGGTATGAATAAGGAACTAGGTTGCACAACTAAAAACTAAAATTGAGAAGGAGAAACTTATGTTTATGAACTTCATAATAAACTTAAAACATGCAATTTGATGCAAACGAGAAAAATAAACAGCAGTTGCAGTCATTGCTATCCAAATATACACAACAAAGTTTGAAGGCTCGAGAAGGAAAAACTTATGTTAGTAATGAAGACCGACTCTATAAAGCCATTTTCCATGTTGATGGGGGGGCAATTCAAGAAGTTTACCACATAGTCTTCTTCATAAGCAATGCCTTTGTTCTACATTTTGTTAAGAGCAAATATATATGTGATAATATAGGAACAAATTCAGATTATTTAAGCTAAGATGCAGAGTGATGCTACATAATCAACTAGCTATAAATGTAGGTACAACATACAGCCAAAAGGTACTGACAAGAGTAATGCAGAGTTAAACATCTTCAGTAGCATTGTTTTTATTCAACATTTTGGTAAGAGTAAACATAGATCTGATGTGTGAAAATGGATGCCAAGGGAAAATAAGATGCAAAGTGATTGTACATGAACAACTAGCTGACAATATAAGTACAATGATAAAGGACAACAGATACTTACAAGAACAATGTAGAGCTAAAATTCTTCATAAGCATTGAGTTTATTCTACATTAATGTAAGTATTAATATAGATCTGATAATTAGGAGCGAACAGTAGATATGCAGGGTATCATGCATAGTGATGTCACATAATCAAACTAGGTATGAATGTAAGTACAGCGATACAAGACAACAGGTACTAACAAGAGCAAAGCAGCGAGCAGCATAATTGTGATATCCTAGGTTTTGTGGCGCTGGTTCTATCACCAATATAAGTGGGGTGTTGTCTGATTTCTCTGGTACCACCACCTTTTCAAGGACTTTGCTACTACTCCTTCAGGTTATGCAACCACCCTCTTCCTTTTGGATGTCCGATACACAAGAATAACATTTGAATGGAAAAACATGGTATGATGACAAAGGGAATGCATATTGATAATGGGTGGGCATGGCATCTTCGCATATATCATGAGTAAACTAAGAAGATGGCAGTGCAAAGAAGAAGAGGAAATGCAATACAGCTTACGCAAGTTACGTGCAACCAATAAAACCTTGCCAAATTAGAACAGCCACCTTGTAGGGTGAACAGGATAGGCCATCTGCCTTTGACTCCTTTAGCTCAGAATAGTCGTTAGGATCATATTCTGAACACGAATCTGTAGGTGCGGTGCATGTGGGCTTCATTCCATCTAGAATGGAACTCAATGCCTTGATGCCATGTTTGTTAGTCATTGCACTATTCCGTGATACTCTTCTGATGTGCGCATTCTCATACTCATTGTGATTTTGTTCAATATCTGAGAAGCATGACTGAGGGAGTCCTAGATTGGGGGTCCCCCAGTTGCCGGCCTAATTATCATGGGTCGGATAGGAAGGCCGCATTGTGAACTCTAGAAGACCGAACTATTAGGAGACTCCGTATCCGGACAGGAAGCCTTTTGTGCCTTGGTGTGTCCTCCAAGTTAGGAGGAGAAGAATCGGCATGTTTATTCCCTTCCTTGTAACCAACCATGTGTAACCCTAGTACCCCTGGTGTCTACATAAACCAGGGGGTTTAGTCCGTAGAGGCTAGAACAACAACCATCATCCTACTAGCCTAGGGTTTAGTTCATCTGATCTCACGGTAGATCGACTATGTAACCATCCTATACACTTCAATATAATCGAGCAGGACGTAGAGTTTTACCTCTTAGAGAGGGCCCAAACCTGGGTAAACATTGTGTCCTTCATCCCTTGTTCCCCATTGATCCAAGATCCACATCTCGGGACCCCCTACCCAAGATCCGCCGGTTTTGACACCAACATTGGTGCTTTCAGTGAGAGTTCTGTTGTTGGATCGCCGAAGGATCGATGGCTTGCCTAATCATCAGAGATGGCATCAACACCGGAGACATCTTCGTCCCCGGTCAGCTTTTCGTGTTCGGCAGCATCGTTCTGCATGCCAACTCGGTTGGTCATCTTGACAAGGTCGACAGCTTCACCCTTGAGCACCAGATTAGGTTCGGCAACCTAGAGTACGTCGCTGACACTCGGGGCGGTCTGATCTTCACTGGCTTCTCTGCCTCAACGGAGACGCCCACGGATCCTGAAGCATCAACTTTGGGGCCTCTTCCCGATCCGACCTTTGGGCCGGCTCTTACCTCACCACCGTCTTTAAGCCTGGACGCGACCACCATGTCCGAAGACCAGGAATCACCCTCGGGCGAACTCACCCTCGACCGAACTCACCCTCCTTAGCGCAGATTTGGCTTTAATCCTTGACGCAAGTTCGGCACCTGAAGACCAGGAGTCATCCCTGGCCGGGCCCACCTCTCGCCTCACCATCACACTGGAGGTCGACTCTGAAGTAATCTCATACGCCAGTACGGCTAGTCTCGCCCTGTTAAACGAGGCGCTTGATCGGATCCAGATGATGACTATCCTGGATGGCCCAGCCTCGGCTTGCGCTTAGCGGGGCCTCAAGGTGGGCCATAGGGAATTTTACGTCCCACCCACCACCCACTTAGCAGCCACTGTCGAGGACCTAACCGACATGTTAGACTATGATACGTCTCCAACGTATCTACTTTTCCTAACGCTTTTCCTCTTGTTTTGGACTCTAATTTGCTTGATTTGAATGAAACTAACCCCGGACTAACGCTATTTTCAGCAGAACTACCCTGGTGTTGTTTTTGTGCAGAAATAAAAGTTCTCGGAATGGAACGAAACTTCGCGAGGAATTTTTATATAATAAATAAGAGTTTCGGGTGCCAAGACCTACCGGAGAGGGGCACCTGGGTGGGCACAACCCACCAGGGCGCGCCCCCCTCTCCTGGCGCACTCAGGTGGGTTTTCCCCACCTGGTGGCCCCGCAGACCCTGAAACCGATGCTATAAAATCCTATTTTTCCAGAAAAAATCAGGGAGAAAGATTTATCGCGATCCACGAGTCAGAGCTGCCGTCACCTCCTGTTCTTCATCGAGAGGCTAGATCTGGAGTCCGTTTTGGGCTCCGGAGAACGGGATCTTCGTTCTTCATCATCACCAACCCCTCTCCATCGCCAATTCCATGATGCTCCCCACCGGGAGTGAGTAATTCCTTCGCAGGCTCGCTGGTCGGTGAGGAGTTGGATGAGATTCATCACGTAATCGAGTTAGTTTTGTTAGGGCTTGATCCCTAGTATCCACTATGTTCTTAGATTGATGTTGCTATGACTTTGCTATGCTTAATTCTTGTCACTTTGGGCCCGAGTGCCATGTGTTATCATCATTATATCCATGTTTTAGATCCGATCTTGCAAGTTATAGTCACCTACTACGTGTTATGATCCGGCAACCCCGGAGTGACAATAGTCGGCACCACTCCTGGTGATGACCGTAGTTTGAGGAGTTCATGTATTCACTATGTGTTAATGCTTTGTTCCGGTTCTCTATTAAATGGAGGCGTTAATATCCCTTAGTTTCCAATATGGACCCCGCTGCCACGGGAGGGTTGGACAAAAGATGTCATGCAAGTTCTTTCCATAAGCACGTATGACTATTTACGGAATACATGCCTACAATATATTGACGAACTGGAGCTAGTGTCGTATCGCCCTAGGTTATAACTGTCTCATGATGAATATCATCCAACAAGTCACCGATCCAATGCCTACTAATTTACCTTATATTGTTCTTGCTAAGTTACTACTACTATCATAACTGTTACACTTGCTACAGAATACTGTTATCACTGTTACTGTTATAGTTGCTGATGTTACTACTATCAAAACTATCATATTACTTTGCTACTGATCACTTTGCTGCAGATAATTAATCTCCAGGTGTGGTTGAATTGGCAACTCAGCTGCTAATACCTTCAAATATTCTTTGGCTCCCCTTGTGTCGAATCTATAAATTTGGGTTGAATACTCTACCCTCGAAAACTGTTGCGACCCCCTATACTTGTGGGTTATCAAGACCTTTTTCTGGCACCATTGCCGGGGACCATAACTATATTTTTTGAGTCACTTGGGATTATTATAATCAAATTATCACTATGAAGAATCGGAAGGATCCTAAGACTAAGATTTATCCCTCTAAGACGAGGGGAGGTAAGGAACTGCCATCCAGTTCTGCTTTAGATTCACCTTTTGTTATGAGTAAACTTGCAACACCACCACTTGCTATCAATTCTAATATGTCGCAAGTTATTGATGATGCTACTTCTGCTATGGATAATGCTTATGATGATGCTAGTACCTTGCTTGATAATGATGATGTGCCACTTGATGAATTTCTTGATGAACAATTTTCTAGAGTAATACAACATGATGTTGTTGAATCTGATGATGAGCTTGAAACTGAAACTCCTGAAACACCTGCTAGAACTAGCCTTCCTAGATATGAATTGCCTAAGGTACCGGAAGGTTATGTTATGAATGAGGAAACAACTAGAGATATTCTTGCTTGTAAGGATAGAGATGATCTAGAGAAATTATTATGCAAGTATAAAGAAATATCTCTAAATGCTAGAATGAAATATGATCCTAAGTTTGCTACTTCACCGATCTTTATTGATGATAAGGATTATGAATTCTCTTTCGACCCAGAGTTAATTACTTTGGTTGAATCTAATCCTTTCCATGGTAATGAAACTGAAACTGTTGTGGCACATCTTACTAAGTTGAATGACATAGCCACCCTTTTTACTCATGATGAGAAGAGTCGCTATTACTTTATTCTCAAATTATTTCCTTTCTCATTAAAGGGTGATGCTAAAGCTTGGTACAATACTCTTACTCCTGGTTGTGTGCGTAGTCCCCAGGATATGATTTATTACTTCTCTGAAAAATATTTTCCTGCTCATAAGAAACAAGCTGCCTTACAAGAAATATTTAACTTTGTGCTAACTAAAGAAGAGAGCCTCCCACAAGCTGGGGGGAGGCTTTGCTAGTTACTTAATGCTTTGCCCGATCATCCTCTTAAGAAAAAAGAAATACTTGATATCTTCTATAATGGACTAACCGATGCTTCTAGGGACTTCCTAGATAGTTGTGCTGGTTGTGTTTTCAGGGAATGAACTGTTGGGCAAGCTGAAGAGTTATTGAATAACGTATTGAAAAATTATGATGATTGGACTCTTCCTGAACCACCGGCTAAACTCACTCCGAAGAAGAGGGGTATATTATATCTCAGTCCTGAAGATATGCAAGAGGCAAAGAAATCTATGAAGGAAAAAGGTATTAAAGCTGAGGATGTTAAAAATTTACCTCCTGTTGAAGAAATACATGGGCTTAACACACCACCACTGCCTAAGGTGGTAGAGATAAATTCTTAATGAAGTTCAATGATAATGATAATCCTCAGAATATGCATCCTAGCCAATGCCTTTTTGAGTTTGAAAACTACATTAGAAAACAAGATCACTTCAATGCAAATGATATGAAATAATTGAAATATAATTCTGATATGATTGCTCGCTTGAGTGACTTGTTATTTAGAACCTCAAATGATGTTAGAGTTGTTGGAAAGCATGCTTCTCTAGTTCAAACTCAGTTAGAACAACTTGCTAAATCTCAAAGAGAGTTGCATGATGAAATGAATCATAATATACATGACTTTGTTGTTAGAGTTGCAACTAGAGGAGGTAAAATGACTCAGGAACCACTTTATCCTGAGGGACACCCAAAAAGAATAGAACAAGACTCACAAAGAAATAACACTAGTGCACCTAGTCCTTCTAAAAAGAAAAAGAAGAAGGAAAATGATAGGACTTTGTATACTTCTAGTGAACTTGAAATAGAAAAACCTCCTGATAATGATAATGAAACTTCTATCTCTGATGCTGAAACTCAGTCTGGTAATGAACACTCATCTAGTGATAATGAAAAAGATAATGATGAGGTTCATGAAGACACTCAACCAAACAATAATAAAGAACCAGATAATGATGTTGAGATAGAACCACCTGTTGATCTTGATAACCCACAACCTAAGAATAAAAGATATGACAAAAGAGACTTTGTGGCTAGAAAACACGGTAAAGAAAGAGAACCATGGGTTCAAAAACTTATGCCCTTTCCACCTAAGTCAACTGAAGAGAAAGATGATAAAGAATTTGAACGCTTTGCTGAAATGCTGAGGCCAGTCTTTTTGCGTACCCGCTTGACTGATATCTTGAAAATGCCTCCTTATGCAAAGTATATGAAAGACATCATCACTAATAAGAGAAAAATACCTGAAGCTGAAATCTCCACTATGCTTGCTAATTATACTTTCAAAGATGGAGTACCTAAAAAACCTGGATATCCGGGAATACCAACTATACCTTGCTCTATCAAAAAGAATTATGTGAAAACTGCTTTGTGTGATTTAGGAGGTGGTGTTAGTGTTATGCCTTTCTCTTTATATAAAAGACTTGACTTGAATAAACTCACACCTACTGAAATATCTATGCAAATGGCTGACAAATCAACTACCATACCTATCGGTATTTGTGAGGATGTGCCCTTTGTTGTTGCTAATGTTACTATTTTGACTGACTTTGTTATACTTGAGATGCCCAAGGACAACATGTCGATTATCCTTGGTAGACCCTTCTTGAATACTGCAGGGGCTGTTATTGATTTCAATAAAAGCAAGGTCACTTTTCATATCAATGGTAATGATCATGCGGTGAACTTTCCGAAGAAACAATTTCAAGCGAATGGTATTAATGTTATTAAAAAATCTCCGACAATCACTATTGGAAGATTTCAAATACCTCTACCTACTGTCAAAAAGAAATATGAAATGCTTGTTCGTGGGGACATTCATATCCCCATTGAGGTAACTTAGTGATTTACGAAAGTTCTTCGGTTTCATGCTAATCGAAAGTGGTTGTTAATAAGACCTGATCAACCTTATTAATGAATCATTTTTGAGCGGTATGAAGTTGATGAATTTAGTAAGCACTACCTTCTGTCCTTACTCTTTGTTTTCTATTTTTGCTAGTTAAATAAATAAAATGCCATGTTTTGTCTGCTTTCTGAATTTCCCATGCAATAAAAAATGACCCAAAAATAAAAGTTCTCATGATGCTGAAAATTTAATATGATTTTTTCTGGATATTTCTGAATTTCTGGTGCAAATAATATCAGAGGGAGGTGCACCAGGTGGGCACAACCCACCTGGGCGCGCCAGGACCCCCAGGCGCGCCCTAGTGGATTGTGGTCCCCACGTGGGGCCCCTCACTTATCTCTTCATCCCACATCATCACTTACCTCCAGAAAAAAAATCTCCATTGCTCTCTCTCTCGTGTTCTTGCTCTCAAACCCGCAGATTTCAATCTCTTTGCTTGAAGCTCCGTTTCCGAAACTATTTCGGGGGATTGTTGCTTGGTATGTGACTCCACCGTTTGTCCAATTAGTGTTTGTTTTAGTGGTTTATATTTTGAATAATTAGCTACTCTTGGTGTTGTTGTAGATGAGCTTGCATGTTAAATTCTTAGAGTTCTAAGTAGTTTGAATGCTTGCTATGGCCTCTATGTATCCCTATGAGTAGTCGGTATCATTTTTGTGAAGTTCTGTTGAGAAAATTTTGTGGGCCCATAAATTTCAGAATTTTTGTTCATAGGAAAACCATGAATATCTTTAGGAAGTTTGGCTCTAAGAAGAACTCCAAGGGTGTTATTGGGGAGTCATCTGATAGTGATCTCCATCATCGGAGGTTGGCGGAAGTACGGCCATGTGAATGGCCGCACACCCCGTTCCTGGAAGAGGCTGAAATCCTTCAGGAGTTCACACAATATGCTGCTAATGCCGGCCTCATCGACTTCAGCGCAGATGAGTTTGAACAGCATCAAATCCTCACAAACATCTTTGTTCAGAGTTTTACTTTCTTTCCTAGGAATAATCCTCCTCAAGCGAGCTTTGATTTATATGTTGAAAACCATCAGATACCACTCACTGAATTTTGTAACATATGCATGATCGCTTCTGATGGGAGCTTAGCTGAGCCTAGGCCAGCTGGGTTTGAGGCCTTTTATCGCACTTTGACAGTGGGAGATGAGAGAGGGGTGTCAGCTACCACTGCCGCTGGCTTGCATTTTCCTGCTGTTCATTACTTTGCACTTTTCATTACAAAATGCTTGCTTGCTAGGGAGAAGGTGGGTGCACTTAGTTCACCAGACCTTGATGTTTTACGTCGTGCATTAGAGGGCGACAACACTCATAGCTTGGGAGCTATTATGGCTCGTCGCCTCCATATTAATAAATCACGGGGTAAAATACATGGTGGGATTTTTGCTACTCGTTTGGCGGCTCACTTTAATGTTGAGATACACCCTCATGATTACCCTCTGACCAAGGTTTACCTAGACCGCGCAGCCATGGAACACCATCATTTTCTTGCACGAGATTATCCTAACATTCCTATTCCATATAACCTGGTTTTTAGCATTGAAACTCATGATATTATTCCTTTGCCTGCACCTGCTTTGTTTGATTCTGTTGCCAGGGGCGGATATAGGATTATGCCTGCGGACATCATCGCCTACCGGAACGCTCAGGCTGCTACAGAGGCAGAGGAGGAGCCTCAGCAGTTGGATGAGTGGATGCCTGCTCCTCAGCACCCCTACTACCATCCAGGCTTCTGATCGACTATCAAGCTAGGCCAAAAGCCTAAGCTTGGGGGACAACGTGTTTCTCACCGACATTACATTCATGTCCACTTATTTCTATTTGTCGGTGTTCACACTTTTTGATTGTATCATCCATGCTTAGATTTATTTTCTTGCCTTCTTCTTGTGTGTTTGAAAAACTTTAGAAAAACCAAAAAAAATTAGTTGTAGTAGTTTACTTTCTATGCATGCTTAGTAGTATCACTAAAAAGAAAAACCCAAAAATATTTCCCTGTTCTTCTTTTGCTTGTTGGGAGCTTTCCTGTGTAAATAGTTTTCCTCGTTTTTGCTTTTCCCTTTTTATTTGCTTGTCCAAGAAAACCAAAAACTCCAAAAATATTTCAGTGTGTTTCTCTGAATTTCTTTTCTTTTTATTCGAGTCTTACCGAGGAGAAGACCACGATGGAAATGTTGAGTGGCTCTCATATTAATAAATGTTAATCTAATAAAGAGCTCATTTTACCTTGTCTTCTCCTGTTGAATAAAATGTTTTGCAGATTCCAGCTTAGTCCATGGCACTCTTGCACTATTATTATTTTCATATCGTTCGGTCGTGCAAGTAAAGGCAATAATGACGATATTCGATGAACTGGTCGTGGCAGAGAGAAACGGGTATGAACTCGACTCGTTCTGTTTGTGTAAATATGTCTAACCTAGTATCCATGATTCAGCCCATTATTATTAAACATGTTTGCAATGACAATTAGAGATTATAGTTTCTCATGCCATGCATTAGTAGCTGGGAGTGGATAATGATTTATCTTGGATATCAACATAGCGTTAAAATGATTGTGATGTAGTATGATGATATGGTATCCTCCTCTGAATGTTCGAGTGGCTTGACTTGGCACATGTTCATGCATGTAGTTGAATCAAAACCAACATAGCCTCTATGATATTTATGTTCATGGTGTTCATATCCTACTCATGCTAGTGGCCAATGTTACTTATGCATAATGCATGTTTATGACCGTTGTTGCTCTCTAGCTGGCCGCTTCTCAATCTATTTGCTAGCCTTCGCCTGTACTAAGTGGGAACTCTACTTGTACATCAAAAACCTTGAGCCCAAAGTTATTCCACATGAGTCCACCATACCTACCTACATGCGGTATTACCCTGTCGTCCTAAGTAAATTTGCATGTGCCACCTCTAAAAACATCAAATAAATATCCTTTTTGTGTGCCCGGATCGTTCATGGGACGACAGGAGGTGGTCGATATCTTCCATGCTAAGCGGGTTATTCTCAGTTCGAGTGTTTATTCACTCGCCATCGCACGAGAAAAGGGCGGTAATAGGGATTCCTAGTCACGAACTCAAAAATGCAAATAATTAAAAAAACTCCCCCAGGACTGTTGTTGGTTTGGACGGCACCCGTTGTTTTGGACAAGCCGTGGAGTGTGATTGTTGGTGGAGGGGGAGTAAACCTTTACTTTTATCGCTTGGGAACCGCTACTAGCGTGCTTAGCATGGAAGATATTGATAACTGATGGTCGTGAAGTAAATGAGAAGGGTGCATGTCTCAAAATATCATTTACCTCTGTTTTAAAACTTCAGCTCTGGCACCTCTGCAATCACTGCTTCCCTCTACGAAGGGACTATCTATTTATTTTTATGTTGCGTCATCACCTTCTAAAACAATCGCCAGAACCTGAGAGCACAGCTGTCATGACTTATGCATTGTGTGTAGTTAATGTTAGGTGCATCATGACTGGATCTTTTCTACCATGAATTACAATGTTTAGTCGCTGCATGAACTTTGGAGGTGCTCTGCATTTATGTTTTGCGGTCTCAGAAAGGGCTAGCGAGATACCATTATTGTCATATTATATCATGGTTGTTTTGACAACGTGTTGCCGTTTGAGATATCTTATTATTGCTCGCTAGCTGATTATGTCATTGATATGAGTTAATATAATTTTTAAGAGTTATTGTCGGCATGGTTGGTTACAATGTTGGCTGAAAACATGGGTGTTGTTTAAGCTTATTTATGAAAACAAGAGCAAAAGAGTTCGTAAAAGTTTTTCTTTTTCACTTTCAGTTTATCAACTGAATTGCTTGAGGACAAGCAAAGGTTTAAGCTTGGGGGAGTTGATACGTCTCCAATGTATCTACTTTTCCTAACGCTTTTCCTTTTGTTTTGGACTCTAATTTGCATGATTTGAATGAAACTAACCCCGACTGACGCTGTTTTCAGCAGAACTACCATGGTGTTGTTTTTGTGCAGAAATAAAAGTTCTCGGAATGGAACGAAACTTCGCGAGGAATTTTTATATAATAAATAAGAATTTCTGGAGCCAAGACCTACCAGAGAGGGGCACCTGGGTGGGCACAACCCACTAGGGCGCGCCCCCCCTCTCCTAGCGCGCCCAGGTGGGTTGTCCCCACCTGGTGGCCCCGCAGACCCTGAAACCGACGCTATAAAATCATTTTTTTCCAGAAAAAATTAGGGAGAAAGAATTATCGCGATCCACGAGATAGAGCCGCCGTCACCTCATGTTCTTCATCGGGAGCCAGATCTGGAGTCCGTTTGGGGCTCCGGATAGGGGGTCTTCGTTCTTCATCATCACCAACCCCTCTCCATCACCAATTCCATGATGCTCTGCACTGGGAGTGAGTAATTCCTTCGTAGGCTCGCTGGTCGGTGAGGAGTTGGATGAGATTCATCATGTAATCGAGTTAGTTTTGTTAGGGCTTGATCCCTAGTATCCACTATGTTCATAGATTGATGTTGCTATGACTTTGCTATGCTTAATGCTTGTCACTTTGGGCCCGGGTGCCATGAACTCAGATCTGAACCGTTTATGTTACCATCATTATATCCATGTTTTAGATCCGATCTTGCAAGTTATAGTCACCTAGCTACTACGTGTTATGATCCAGCAAACCCGGAGTGACAATAGTCGGGACCACTCCCGGTGATGACTGTAGTTTGAGGAGTTCATGTATTCACTATGTGTTAATGCTTTGTTCCGGTTCTCTATTAAAAGGAGGCGTTAATATCCCTTAGTTTCCAATATGGACCCCGCTGCCACGGGAGGGTAGGACAAAAGATGTCATGCAAGTTCTTTCCATAAGCACGTATGACTATTTACGGAATACATGCCTACATTATATTAACGAACTGGAGCTAGTGCCATATCGCCCTAGGTTATAACTGTCTCATGATGAATATCATCCAACAAGTCACCGATCCAATGCTTACGAATTTACCTTATATTGTTCTTGCTAAGTTACTACTGCTATCATCACTGTTACACTTGCTACAAAATACTGCTATCACTGTTACTGTTACCGTTGCTACTGTTACTACTATCAAAACTATCATATTAATTTGCTACTGATCACTTTGCTGCAGATAATTAATCTCCAGGTGTGGTTGAATTGACAACTCAGCTGCTAATACCTTCAAATATTCTTTGGCTCCCCTTGTGTCGAATCTATAAATTTGGGTTGAATACTCTACCCTCGAAAACCGTTGCGATACCCTATACTTGTGGGTTATCAGACTACGCCTCTGAGGAGGCCGACGACATGGATGAAGACGGCGAAGCTATGGCCCACGCTAACACCACCCCCTAGCAAAAGGACTTAGGTGTGGATCCATCGCAACTAGGTTAGCTTGAAGGGGTTAAACGGGACAAAGGACACAGAGAGTTTACCCAGGTTCGGCCCCTCTCAAAGAGGTAAAAGCCTACTCCTGCTTTAGGTTGTATTGCTTGAGTTTCGATTACCAGGGATCGAATACGCTTGACCTAGTTCTCGATTGATTCTTACTTGAGTTAACCCACGGCCGGGTCACCCCTTTATATGCAGGTTGATGCCCGGTAGCTTATAGAGTCCCGGCCGGCTCACACAAGCGTGACCGGCTCGGCTTCTAACTAAACTTGCCTTACAGATCAAGTTAAACATATGGCAGCTCACACCCATGGTCCTTAAATCATCCCCGGGTCTTCGGCCTTCAACTGGCTTGGTTTATGAACCGCCAACTTCATATCTCCTTGGATCTTATCGGACTTCTTCACCTATGAGCCATCAGTGGCATGACCCGGCCCCTCCTGGGCGGGTCATACCCAGTAGTTATATCCCCAACATTAGGCCCCGGGTTTATTTGAACTTGTTCACATCAATATTCACTTCTTGACTTACAGAATCTTCCATCACCAATTCCTCATGAGTTTACTGTAACCCGCCATGATGTCACCTCATGGAACCACGGTAACTCGCCATGACATCAAGCACATTAACTGCGCACAAAACCCAGGATATCTTAACAGATCCTTATCTTAATGAACCACCAAAAACCGAGGCGTCTTTGTAGCCACATAATCATTTTTCGGCCTCCTCGATTCCCGCACATGACATCTATTCACTTCCTTATAAATAGGGACAGGGGGTCATCTTTTTCACTTTTACCCTGCCCCCTCGTCTTCATCTTCCTCCTCGCGATGCCTCAGCTGACCCGAGCTCCGCCGCCGCCATCTTCCAACAGCGTCCTCAACTCCGGCCGCTGCCTCAGCCTGAACGGACCAGAAAACTGCGGCGCTCCTCCGCTGTTCTTCAGCATGAGTAAGTATTGCTTTTTCCCCATAACAGATCTGCCTTTGGGTTCTGCCGTTCGTCGGTGTTCCTCGCTGTTCTTCATTCCTCTCCTTAGAGCGCATGGTTAGATCTCAACACAATATGTGAATTGTGCGGTAGCAGTTGTAGCATCCCTTTTCAATCGCAAAAAACACCTTCTCTTGCACAAGAGCTTCATCTGAGTACACGAGCTCTTCTGCTGCCGCCACCTTAGGTTTAGAATTTATTTTCTTTTCTGAACTGTCATACATCCGAAATTATAAAGCTAATCTGTGGAACCTATTTATCCATCATTTAGCAAAATTTTCACTTATAGATCTGTCGTACTGCAATCGTGTGGGCGGCTTATATGATAAACCATAACCCGCCATATAGCATTAGTCCCCTTTTTAGCTGCCAGTATATGTTCACAACCTGTATAACCCAACATTGTCTTTCGGTTTAACCATGCTGGCCTTTATAGCACTTTCTTCTTCATATGAGTTGGCCTTGCATAATGCACTTACTTTTTGATCACTGGCCGGCTTAATAGCATAACCTTAATCCGGCAATATTTTCCTTTTTAGGTTTTCATCAACAAAATGACCAAAACTGTTACCTCATGCAACTGGGTTGCCTCCCGAGTTACCGAGCAGACTTTGAATGAGCATGTTCAAGTGGGCATCTTAGCCGCAAAGAATGTGATCCATTGGAGAGTCCCAGGCACAGAAACCACTCCTGACCCCAAAGAAGGCGAAGTCATTGTCTTTACTGACCATATGCTCCGGGGGTTTACCCCTCCCGGCTCAAAATTCTTTCGTGATGTGATGCATTTCTTCAAGATTCATCCTCAAGATATCGGGCCCAATTATGTTTCAAACATCTGCAACTTTCAAGTGTTTTGCGAAGTGTACCTTCAACAGGAGCCCACTGTAGAACTGTTCAAGGAATTTTATTACTTAAACCGCCAGACCGAGTTCATGGACGGGCCCAGCTTAGAACTAGGTGGCATCTCAATTCAGAGGCGGAAATAAGCCATGTTTCCTGCTGCCACACTTCCTAGCCATCCTAAGGACTGGAACCAGACTTGGTTCTACTGCAAAGACACCTCTCCAGAAGGCAAAATCCTCTGTCGAGTTACCGTGAAAACCGGCTTAGCAACTGACATCCTCTCCCAGAGCGGATCAGCACAGAAGAACAGGCCAAGTATATGCCTGTATTTTCAAAGATAAGGGCCTTGATGGCCAATGGTTTAACTGGAGTTGATCTGGTTCATTGTTGGGTCGCATGGAGAATCTTGCCCTTAAGCCGCCGGTCCGGCTTAATGAGTGAGTATGCCGACGATGTTAAAGATCCACTACGTTACTCTCCAATCCATCTGGATGATCAACAAATTAATGATATGACTAAGACTCTGCTCCACGAGAGCTTAGCAACTTGCAAGAAGGTGGGGTTGAACCCCTTCTGCACCCTCAACAAGTCGCTGGCTGTAAGTATTTTTTGAGCCACTTTTACTAACTCATTATTTATCAATCTGCCTTCTCATTATTACTTGAATTTCTGCAGGCTGACTCTCCCTTCTGGAGCAAAAAGCTTTAGGACAAGCCGGCCAAGAAGACTAGGACAAAGAATAAGGCTCCCAAAAAGCCTTCCAAGAAGAAAACAAGCACCACAGAACTATTTGCTTTGAATGACGACGAGTCGGAGGTAGAACTTGATTCCCTTGGCTCTTTCTTTATACACCTTATTGATGCTGAAAAATCTCACGATGACGCAGAAGGAAGCCAGGCAGATGTTGAAGAGGTAACTATCCTTTCCTCTGACTCTGAACCTCTGACAAGACAGAAAGTTCGTCAAGCGAGCTAGAAAGTAAGGTTTTCTCACCCTTTAGCTTACTTGGATCCCAACTTTATTTTGAAGAAACAGCAACATGAAGCTCGTCACACAACCCGGAATAGTGGAGGTGGAGAACTTTCCTTTAGTTTACCCAACACACCGGATCCTCGTAAACGCCGGAAAGAGGTGCCACAGAACCCAATCTCTTTTTATCCAAAAGCGGGTCTTATACGCCAACCACTTAATTCATCCGACTCAAATTATCAGGGAACTCCTCATTCTTCATCTGGTGACTCCACTGGGACTCAAGTCCCCCTTTTCAGAACCGTACCCAGGTGAGAATACTAAGCTTGTTTGCTTTAACACTTACTTAATTGATGTACTAATCCCGTCTTCTATAGCCAAGCCTAGCAAGAAGCTGAAAGTTAATAAACCGGCTGAAGATCCCAAAACTGCTGACCTGGAGAAGCAAACAATATCTAAATCTTTACATCAAACCTCCGAGGCAGCCATTGATGATCCGCCGCCAGAGGAGCACCATGTCACCATGGACTCCATGGATGTTGACCCGGCTCATGCTAAACTGCCCAGTCCCGCTCAGCCGGCTCAAGAAACTAAAGATGTAATAGTTACTGCTATGGCTTATATAGCTCCAGGCAACCCCACTGTCCTTTCTAAACACAGCGCCAAAGAAGAATTCTCTGCTGCTGATAAGGGCAAGTGGAAACTGGATTTGGAGAGTTATGCCCAGTTCAATGCTCATGAGGTCCATGTAGGCTATCTAAACCGCCTTCACACCAGCCGTGATTTCAAAGCTGGCCTGGTTAACCTCATGAAGGAATGCTTCGAGGTGAGTACTAACCAACCTTCTCATATAAATATACCTCTGTCAGCCGCAAAGTCTACTGAATATGAAGAAATTGAATATGATGTAGAATTAAATAGCCTCTTTAGTCTTGTAGCTATGTCATAGCATTTTATAACTGCTGAATCAAAACTAGTAGCCCCAAGGGTCGTCTTAAACTGGAAAGTTAAGCCGGGACTGCACTTTGTAACGCTAAAAATCTGCACATGTAGCCCCCAATGGCCGACTTAAGCTGCATAGCTAAGCTGGGACTTATCACCATATTTATGAACAAATCCAAATATGTAGCCCCCATGAACCGACTATAGTCGTAGAAATTTAGCCGGGTCAACATAGAGTTGTCTTCAAAAGAGAAATGTACATTAGCCCCCAAGTGCCAAGCAAAATACTTGTATTATGCTTGGGACTTTAAATAATTTATTATCATAACCACATTTTGCTGCTTAATTGCCTTATCTGGCAGGCTGAATTAAATATGAAAGAATCTCAAGTGGTGGATCTGCGGCAGAACATCCAAACCCAGCAATCTGAAACTTCCAAGGAAAAAATTAGAGCTGGAGACCGCTTTGGAGGACATTGAGAAGCTAAAAGACCTCAACACGGATAGAACCAGCTGGGGCATTGAAAAGGCAGCTCTGTTAAAAAGAGCAGAAGATGTTGAGGTTGCTCTTAAGCCGGTGATGGATGAGTTATCCGGCTTGAAGCATTAAATCAGCAGCATGACAGCCGCCATCTTTGGTAAGTAATATTGTATTTCCACTCTTTCACCACCAATGTATAACAAATCAGTAGCCAGTTTATCAATATCTTTGTTAATGCAGGCTCCAGAATTTCCAATCTTGGCTCAGATGTGCGCGTGAAGTTGAAAGCTGCCTACACCCTTGTTGAACAGTTATACACCGGCGCTCAATGAGTGATTGTCGGATGTGGGGTTCCGGCAAACCCTTAAGGTTCGAACACTGTGGTGCACGCGAAGTCTTTCCCTCCTACCAATCTACGCCCTAGCTCGCTAAGATCTCGCGGACGAACTCGACGAACTCGCAACACAGAAAGACACGAGATTTATACTGGTTCGGGCCACCGTTGTGGTGTAATACCCTACTCCGTTGTGGTGGTGGTGGATTGCCTCTTGGGCTGATGATGAACAGTACAGAGGGAAGAACAGCCTCCTGAGGTTGAGGTGTTCTTGTGCTTGGTGTCTTAGCGGGTGAGAGCTGGATGAACTGCTCGATACCCTACTGTGGTGGCTAGCTCTACTTATATAGGCCCTGGTTCTCTTCCCAAATATTGAGCGGGAAGGGAGCCAACAACGGTGGGCAAATTTGAAGGGGGACAGCTAGTACAAGCTATCCTGACAAAAGTGATCTTCGCCTGCAAAAGGCTCTGGTGGTGATGCCGTCTTGGGCTCCACGATGACCTCCGTCTTGCCGTCCTCCTGGTCTTGGTCTCATTGCACCGATATAGCAACCTTAGCCTGATGCCTCGGTACTCCTCTCCTGCGCCTGCTTCCTTAGCACCAAAGAGGAAACAAGGACGTTGCGCGCACTGGCGCCCGCCTGGCGCCCGCCTTGTGTCGATCATCATGGCTCACATCACGAGAGCCTCGTGAGGTTCACCCCGCCTTGATATCTCCGCTCTCGTGAGCCTACCTGACTAGGCCACTCCTGAGGATGTCTTGCGTCGTCCACCTCACGAGGCTTGGCCCCTCGCGAGGGTCTTGGATACCTTGTTGATGAAGATGGGCCGTACGGCCTGCTGGCTTAGCCATGCCCCGGGCCGCAGGCAGGCAAGTCTGGGGACCCCCGTTCCCAGAACGCCGACAGTAGCCCCCGGGCTTGGCTTCGCGGCGAAGCCAAGGGTCAAGTTCGGAGCGCCGCGGGTCCCAAAAGCCTGCGGCCTCGGTTGACGTGTGGCGGTTGATTGGACGTGGGCGTCTCCGCTTCCCCATGCTGCCTCGGCAACTGCTCGACTTGACAAGAGGCTGGCGCAGGCAGTACTGGCCTTCATTGCTTCTTCCTCGCCTCACTCCAGATCCCCTTTCTTGCTCCTCGCCACCGCTACCTCCAGATCCACTCCAATTTCATCCTGCATCTGCGATCCATGGTGCCGCGCAAAGTCAGGACTTCATCATCACCGGCTTGGTATGAGCCGGCCCTTGAGGCGCCCACCGTCACGGAGAAGAGCCTCGCCTCCGTGCGCCTGCTGACGGCGGGTGAGAGCAATGAGTGGGGGAGACCGAGCTCCGGCTTGCCTCCGACGTGCCGGAGCCTGAGGAAAGCACCTTCTTCCCTTTCTTCTCGATAAGCGTTGCCGTCGGGTTGGTTCCTCCCTTCTCCGATTTCTTTTATGAAGTCCTCGACCACTACGGGCTGCAGGCGTTGCATCTCCATCCCAACTCTGTCCTCCTCCTGTCCATCTTCGCCTACTACTGTGAGGCATACCTGGGCGTGATGCCATCTGTGGTGCTCCTGCGCCATTTCTTCTTCCTCCGTGTCAGCGAGGGTCATATCTCCGGATGCGCTAACTTCGTCGCATCCGGCAAGGCCAACTCGATCTCGAGCACCGGAAAGAGGGCCGACAACATTCGATCCAAATGGGTCATGATGGACGCCAAGCGCGCCGATCCGCGTCTGGTGTTGCCTACGGTGGCGCCCTCTTCCATCAGGGGGTGGCCCAAGGCAGAGCTTGCCGATGAGCGGGCATCGTTAGTGTTGGGGCAGATGATGACCGACTTGAAGCCGGGCAACGCGAGGGTGGCCAAGGTGACGGGGGTCATGCTCCTGAGGGAGTTCTTGACGCTGCGAGTTGCCCCGCTCCAGGCGCGCGCACGCCCCCTGTCGGAGCTTGAAGAAGAGGGAAACAAGACCCGCCTGAGGCCGGGGGCCCTGCGTGACGATGAATTGGCCGCTGTTCTGCGCCTCATAGTTGGGGACAACCAGGAGTACCCACCAAGCGCCTTCGTTCCCCTGTTCCAACGCAGGGACCGGGAGGAATTCGTCGCCTCCAGGCCGACCTTTGACGCGCGCGGACTGGTGCCGCTGGCGCTCCCGGGGGCTCCTGTGGCGCCGAAACCGGTGGAGGTGTCCTCTGACGAGTCCCGTGGGGAGGGGGAAGAGGAGGTGGGGGAGACTTCCCCTGTGAGCAAGGCCAAGATCCTCCGCGCTCTTCCTGACGATGCCGAGGCCGTCGCCCGCCAGGAGGAGAGGGAGCAGCCCCTCATCCCGACAAAGGGTAGATCGTCGCTGGTGCCTCGCGATGCCGCCTCCGTCCCGACACCTTCTGGGGCTGGCTCCGGCTCTGCTTCCGCACCGCCTGCCACCGCCGGAACCCGAACGCCTGCTCCTCATGCCCCGATGTTGTCAGGCTTCAAGCTCCCCAAGCGGAAGTATGTTGCGGTGGATCAGTAAGTGTCTTAAGCTTCGCCTTGTCCCTGTTTGTACTCGTCATTTCCTGATGCTCGCCCTTGGTTGATCAGGCTGACGTCTTTGGCGAAGAAGAGGAAGGAGGATGCGGTGGCCGTGCCTCCCTCCGTAGAAAAAGGAGGTAGCAGCGCCCGCACCTCCCCAGCCCGGTCGTCCTCGCGGGGCCAAGAGGAACATCGCCACGTGGAATCAGCCCCCATGGCCCCGCTGGCTCCGGAAGTGCCGGCGCCTAGTGCGGCTGATGAGGTCCCAGCTGCTCCGGAACCCGCGATCTCCCAGGCCCTGGTGACGATGTCACCTCCTCCCACTGCTGCGCCTCCACTCCTTGGTTCTTCCGCTCTTGCTGCTGTTCTAGAACGTGCTCTTTCGGAGATGACCCAGTTGCAGGCAGATCTCCTGGGCGCGGACCCACGCCTGGTGGCCGGGCGCCTGGAGCTGGCCTCTGGCTGGCTTCACTCTGACCTGGCGGTTCGCGCGGCGCTGGGCCAGGCTGCTGTGGCTTCCGAGAAGGAGAAGCAAGGAGCTACCAGCGCTGCAGCCGATCGTGAGACGGTGCTGAAAACGCCAAGGCCGCCCGTGACTGCTGCCAAGTGCTGGAGGGCGAGTTGCAGAGCCTGTGCGACAAGCACGCCGAAGAAGCACGCTGTCGCCAAGCGAAGGAGGAGGAGATGAAGGCCCGGGAGGACGCCGTCAAGAACCGTGATGTTGAGCTGGCAGAGTTGGGGAAGGCGCAGGCCACCGAGCGCAACCGGTTGGAAGAGTTGGAGTGGAAGATGGGGGCTAGGGAAGAAGATCTTGATGCCAAGGCGCGAGTCCTGGCCGAAGACCGCGTGGCCTTCACCGATCTCGAGAAGAGATCTCACAAGGCGCTGAAGACGCTCTACGAGCACGGCCTGGAGAAGTCGTTGTCCACCGACAAGGACGACCCCGCCCGGTTGCTTCCTCTCTTGGTGAAGGCGCTCGAGGAAGTCGTTGACGGCGTCGGTCCTATGGTGGAGGCAGAGGCTCGCGTCCTATCTTCAGCTGCATTGACCCGCATTGTCAGCCACTTGCACCTTCGCGACCCCAACGCTTGCCTTGACGAGCTGCTGGATCCTGTGGCTGAAGATCAATGCGAGGCCGCCGCCGCAGCCGTACAAGGTCAAGTGGAGGCCTTGCTGAAGAAGTTCCGCGGCTTTGTCTCCACTCCTCTGTCCGGCGATGTCGCCGATCCTGCAGCTGGTGGTGAAGGTGAAGACAACGTCGCTCACGAATTACCACCTTCCGCAGGTGATGGCGGCACCCGGGGGTGACCTGCGGCTATTCTCCCATTTCGTTCCTGCAACATGCATTAGGCCTCGTGGAGGCGTTTAGACTTTTCATTTGATATCGTGAGGACAATGTGTTTGTAATATTTGCTTCAAGATTTTGCGATTTCCTTCCTATTTGCTTTGCATTCTGCGTCGGCAGAGCCCGGCCCCGCGCATACCTCAACCGCCATTGGGCCGACCGGATACCAGGACGGACCAAGGAGTGAGGGGCTACGTGACCAGTTAGGCTCCTGAGTCGCGATGCTCAGGAGTCCCCCTTGACGCGCAAACAGCTTATAGGGAGAGTTCACGAGGATAGATTAATGTTCTACGTCGGCAGAGCCCGGCCCCGCACATACCTCAACCGCCATTGGGCCGACCGGAGACCAGGACGAACCAAGGAGTGAGGGGCTACGTGACCAGTTAGGCTCCTGAGTCACGATGCTCAGGAGTCCCCCTTGACGTGCAAACAATTTCCATACCTGCCGTCGCCGAGGCACCGGGAGGGGCGCGCGACGCCCAGGTCCAGGAGACCTGGTTGGGTGGCATGCGCTTGGGTGTGACCCGAGCGTAGCCCCCGCGCCCAGCCCCCTCGCGCGGCTCTCCCGAGGGGAGGCGTTGCGGTGAGGCTGGACGCTGAGCTCTGGGCTCCCTGAGGTTGGTACGACCATGGGGCCACCCTCAGTTGTTTATCACCAGCGCGGAGCATAGTGCTTCCGCTTGTGCATGGGCATAGCCGCTCCTCGGCAGTGTCGACGGCCAGCATAGAGCATGGTGCTTCCACTTGTGCGTGGGATGGGGGGCCCCCTCCGGGAGGAACCCCCGGGGTGTGTACAGCCCCGCCCTGACACGTGGCTTGCACGGCAGGGCTGCGAGGTGTATCTGGGCACTCGTGAGCCAGCGCAGGACTCACGAGGCCCTACCTCAAGGCAGGTTGTGCCTGGTCTTGAGTCTTGGTGACTGTGTGTTCCTGCAAGGCGGTTAGGTGCAAGCACTCTACGTCCTCAGGTCCCGGCCCTCGAGCGAGCTCAGCCACCGCTGGTATGCCAGGTCGCGATGCCGTGGTCAAGGCCAGGGGGTGAGGGCTGGAGAGCCAGTAAGAGCTCCTGAGTCGCGATGCTCAGGAGCCCCCCTTTTAACGCGCAAGCGAATTGCACAGGATGAACGGACCCGTGGAGGGTGGCGATCGAGCAGGCGATGACCGTAGGCAGGTTAAGCATGGAGAGCAGATCAACTTGGGAAATACAGGAAGATACATGCCACTGGGTCCGGCCCGAGCGGCTTGGGGATGATGCAGCCCGAGGGGCGCCCCCAGCAAGGTAAGCTAAAGACATAAGCAAAAGGGATACATGCCACAGGGACGGACCCATGTGGCCTGGGAATGATGCAGCCCGAGGGGCGCTCCCAGCTAAACGAGCTTGGAAGATGTGACCTGGTTCTGTAGACGAAGCAGAGTTGGTGCAGCTGAAGGCGTGCATCGAAGGAATGACTCTTCACGGGCCACCGGGACCCTGAGCCTCGGGAGGCTCTGGGGGCTCGGGAGGTTCCCTGAAGACCGTCTCCATCTCTTGCAGGACAGCGTGGTACCTGGCCTCCTGAGCCGCCAGGACACGCCACATGTTGCGCTGGTAGGCCGACGCCACGCTCGGCAAGCCGAAGGGCATGCGAACGTAGCTGTTTGGCGGGCCCTCACAACGGCCCACACGCGAAGGCCAGAAACGCTCTAGAGATGCGGCCCTGTTGAGCCCTGGGACGTCGATGCAGACACGCAGCTCAGCATCCTCGCCTGGATGGGGAGCTGCGCCTCATGACCGGCTGTCGCCGCGCATGGCTCTTGAGTCTTGCAGTTCCTGAGTGGTCTTGGTGATGAACTCCTGAGCGGTGGGAACTCCTTGACCTGTGCTCTCCTGAGGGACACGTGCCGCGAAGCACGCCTCCAAGTGGTGCCCAAGCGCCTCCCTCGTGAGGTTGGCAAGGTCTGAGGCCCTCTAGAAGAGAGCCCCTGAGCCCTGCCCGAGGAGGGCTGGCAAGGTCTGAGGCCCTCTAGAAGAGAGCCCCTGAGCCCTGCCCGAGGAGGGCGCTGGGCACACCTTCCTATGCGATGGAGGGAGGCGCCCCTGGGACGGACGCTGATCCTGATGAGGCTCCTGCCGCGATGCCATCCTCCTGAGGTCTTGCGCGGCGCAGCTGCTTCTTCTTGGGGATGGCCTCCGAAGGGCCCTCACTTCTGCTGTCGGGATCGTTGATTGCTGCAGCTTGGAAGGCGCGCTCGAGGGAGCACATCGCGTCTCTCTCTTCACATGGGACCGTGATGATTCCTCCGCTTCCTGGCATCTTGAGGACGTTGTAGCCGTGATGGGTGACTTCCATGAACTTGGCCAGGGCCGGATACCTGAGGATGGCATTGTATGGCAGGCGGATGTGCGCGACTTCGAAGTCGATGAGCTCGGTGCGGTAGTTCTTGCGCTCTCCGAAGGTGACAGGCAGGCGGACCTGCCCTATCGGTGTGGTGGAACCGTCGGTTACCCCTGAGAAAGGCTTGGTAGGCTGGAGCTGCTCATACGGCACTAGGAGGTTGTCGAATGTGTCAACGGACAGGACGTTGAGCCCTGCGCCGCCGTCGATGAGGGTCTTGGTGACTTGCACATTGCTGATGACTGGGGAGCACAGCATCGAGAGGGCGCCAGCGGTGGCTGCGCACTTGAGTTGATCTGCCGAGTTGAAAGTGATGGCACATTGGGACCACTTGAGCAGGTGTGTGGCCTCGAGCTTGGGGAGCACCGCGTTCACTTCGCGAGCGAACTGTTTGAAGATGCGCTGAGAGGCCGGGGCTTGGGCGCCGCCCAAGATGCAGGCGATTGCACGCGGCTCCTGGAAGCCCCCAGCCCCCTCGTCCTGATGGTGATCGTCGTTCCTTCTTGGTGGCGGCAGAGGGGGAAGACCGGCGTTGCCTTGGGGGCGATCCTCACGAGGCTGGTCCCTCCAGGCGCCCTCGCAAGGATGGTCCTGCCAGCGGTCCTCACGAGGCCTCTCGCGCCACTCTTGGTGCGGGCCATGGTCGTCCCAGCGTCCGCCTCCACGTCCTCCTCCACGGCCATAGCCCCGGTCGCTGCGCTCAGGGCGTCGACCGAACCGTCCCTCGCGAATGGCTCTGAGCTCTTGACAGTCACTGGTGTTGTGAGTGTTCGGGTTATGGAAGGCGCAGAACGGTCGGCTATTCTTGGATGACTCAGGCTGATCTCTGCCACGCTTGGTGTCGGGCTCCGCGGCTAGCACTGCCACTTCCTTGTGCTTCACGTCCTTGGCCTTGGCCTTCTTCTCTTCTGCTCCCACAGCTGGCAGCTTGAGGAGGGAAAGGCGCCCCTCCTCAGCTCTCGCGCACTTGGTCGCCAGGTTGAATAGCTCCCGAGATGTGCACAGCTCCTCATGGATAGCGAGCTCTTCCTTCATCTTGACGTCACGGACGCTGTCTGAGAACGCGGAGATGATGGCCTCGTCCGTGACCTTGGGGATCTTGAGGCGAGTGTTGTTGAAGCGCTGGATGTACTTCTGGAGGGTCTCTCCTGGTTGTTGCTTGATGCGGCGCATCTCGCCCCAGGAGGAGATCGAGCCGTGCTGCAGGTTTAGGAGCCAGGAGCGGGCTCCATCCTTGAGAGCCATGGGAAACCAGTTCGCCATGACTTTCTCATCGCCATTGGCTGCTTCGATGCTCAGCTCGTAGAGCTGCAGGAACTCCGCGGGGTCGGCGGTGCCGTTGTAGCGAGGAGGCAGATCCGGCTTGAACTTGCCTGGCCAGGCGACGCTACGCAGCTCGAGGGTGAAGGCGCGGCAGCCAGCCGTGGTTGCTGGGGCCCGCTTCGGATGTGGAGCTTGGTCTTGATGAGGTCTGTGCGGCGCCGCTGCGGGCAGTGCGTGGTCTTGACGAGGCCGCGCGGGAAGCGCGGGTGCAGCTTCTCGCGGCAGCGGGATTTCTTGGCAGCTTCTCTCTTCGCGCGCGGGCGCCGTGCATGGCGGATCACGCCACGGGGCCGCGCGCCTTGGTGCCAAGGCACCGTCTTGGGGCAGAGGTGGTGGAGGCGCGCCATGAGCCTCGTCGCCCGTGGCTGGCTAAGGGTGGGGCAGAGAGAGGGACGGCGCCGGGAGCCCCCTGCGGCGCGGACGAGCTCGGCGACGTGGTCGAGCCACTCCTCGTAGAGGTCGTCGACTGGGCGGTAGCGCAGGAGTTCGTTTGCGGCAAGGAGTGCAGCCCGCGCCTCCATGGGAGCGCGGCATGCGTGAGACAAAGAACCAGCCGGGGTCAGCGACGGAGTGGCGGTGCGGCAGTCCTGCCACACCGAAGGATGCAGCGAGGACGCTTGCTGCTCGTTCCCCGCCGGGCCGGTGGTAGCGTTGGCGGCGGGAGACGAAGAGCGACGAGGTGGCCCGCCGACAGGAGCTATCTGAGCAACGCGGGCGGTGAGGGCAGCCCGACGCTCAGCTCGAGCTCGGCGAGCATCCGCCATGGAGACGACGGATCGACTGATCGACTAGAGGGAAGCTACGGCGCACCCCTACCTGGTGCGCCAAATGTCGGATGTGGGGTTCCGACAAACCCTTAAGGTTCGAACACTGGGTTGCGCGCGAAGTCTTTCCCTCCTACCGATCTACGCCCTAGCTCGCCAAGATCTCGCGGACGAACTCGACGAACTCGCCACACAGAAAGACACGAGATTTATACTGGTTCGGGCCACCGTTGTGGTGTAATACCCTACTCCAGTGTGGTGGTGGTGGATTGCCTCTTGGGCTGATGATGAATAGTACAGAGGGAAGAACAGCCTCCTGAGGTTGAGGTGTTCTTGTGCTTGGTGTCTTAGTGGGTGAGAGCTGGATGAACTGCTTGATACCCTACTGTGGTCGCTAGCTCTACTTATATAGGCCCTGGTCCTCTTCCCAAATATTGAGAGGGAAGGGAGCCAACAACGGCGGACAAATTTGAAGGGGGACAGCTAGTACAAGCTATCCTGACAAAAGTGGTCTTTGCCTGCAAAAGGCTCTGGTGGTGACGCCGTCTTGGGCTCCACGATGACCTCCGTCTTGCCGTCCTCCTTGTCTTGGTCTCGTTGCACCGATATAGCAACCTTTGCCTGATGCCTCGGTACTCCTTGCCTGCGTTTGCATCCTTAGCACCAAAGAGGAAACAAGGGCGTTGCGCGCGCTGGCGCCCGCCTGGTGTCGATCGTCATGGCTCACGTCACGAGAGCCTCATGAGGTTCGCCCCGCCTTGATATCTCCGCTCCTCGTGAGCCTGCCTGACTAGGCCACTCCTGAGGAGGTCTTGCGTCCTCCGCCTCGCGAGGCTTGGCCCCTCGTGAGGGTCTTGGATACCTTGTTGATGAAGATGGGCCGTACGGCCTGCTGGCTTAGCCACGCCGTGGGCCGCAGGCAGGCAAGTCTGGGGACCCCCGTTCACAGAACGCCGATAGTGATAGCTGTTGTTTCTCATTCTAAACAGCCACCCTCCCTTATCAGGGAAACACTGGACAGGCTGTCAGTCGTACCTCAAATAGTGGAGGAGATAAAACGGTCAGCTGCCAGGGCTGGTGCCATCACCGCCCTGAGCCGGGCCAAGGCATGGCAGGCAGAGCTTGACCCGGAGGAATTGGCCACAGGCTGCCCAAGCTTAAAAGAAGACTAGTCTCCCTTCACCGTAGAGGACTTCACCAACATTGTAAGGGAGATGCGACATTTGGCAAGCAAGCTGACAGAGGAGACCGATCTCTCCAAATACTCCCCGGCTTATACTGTTGAAAATGCCAAAGTGAAAGCACCGGTTTATCCAGTCATGGATCTTATTCCTCCAACACGTAAGCACACTTTTGCCCCTGAAATTGATCCATCCACGCTCATAGATGATGAGGCTATATTCAAAGCCGTAACTGGCGTCAACTGGACATCACCTAATTTCCATCCAGCGGAGGAAGAAGAAGAACCGGCGCTGGATAACCCGGAAACTTCAACTCAACAAGACCAGGGCAACTGAACCACGAGGCGGCTCTAAGATGACCACACAGAAAAACACTTATTCTTTTGGGACGTACGACACCTTGTAATAGGCTAGCTGAAAACAATGATATGACATGCCATCGTGCATGTTTATCCTCATAACACTTTAAACCGCCAATCTTGATGTTGGAAGATCTGTTGTTTCTGCTCATAATGTTATACATCATGCAGGTTATATTATCATATTCCCTGCACACAAGCAGATAACATGTGCCCTGGCGGTTTACCCCAGGGCGGGTCATGATGTTCCATATAAAATTTGTTGGTGACTGTATAATCCATAACCAGGGTGGGTTATCAAAACCTCGCATATGCATATAACGAGTAAATAACATACTTGTGATATTTGTTCATACTGCCGGCTTACAGTGCCATATGCAGCAAGGGTAACAACCCAAAAAACTTAGAGCACAGAACTCCAAGTGCACAATCAAAATGCACTGGCGACTTATCGTCCAAAACCAGACCAGGTTACCAAAACCCCAGATATGCTCAAATATGAGTTGCAAGGATTAAGGCTACATGGCCTGAATCATTTTGAACCATATATCAATATGGTATAAGGATATGAACCAAAACAATGTTTAGAAAATAACAAATCAGAAAAAACAAGGCCTTCATAGGCTGCCAAGCCTCAATATCAAGTGTTGTTCATGGGCTGCATAGCCACTGAGTTAATCCTTTATCCAAACCTTTAAGCTGGGCCTCACATGACCAACCGCCGTTTTAACTTTGACAAGTTCAGGGTCTTTATAAGATTGACTGTCAAGAGTATGGCGGGTCATTCCAAGATTACCTGGGCAGAGTGGCAGACATACAAGGAAGGATAAACCAGACTTTTGGTGAATACACCTGGCGTCCAAGCCGATCAAAAGGGTAAATATAGCTATGTTCATTGAACAGGAAGCCCCCAAGTGACCTATAATAATCCATCAAGGCTGGTTACCTATGTTTGAACTGCACATTGTAGCAAGTTCTCTTTGGTAACCTTTTAACTTGGGCAGGAAGACCCCAAGTCATTTGAAATAAGGCGTATAAGCCGGATCAAAGGGTAGTCATAGCTATGCTCAATGAGTAGGAAGCCCCCATATAAGTTATAACAAGGCGTGCAAGCCGGATCAAGAGGGTAGTCACGGCTATACTCAATGAACAGGAAGCCCCCAAGTGATCTTATATGAATTGACAATAAAGACTCAGGTACTCAAAAATGAAACGACAGAGGCCCTGAATTATCAGGGATGTCGGCTTTATTATACTAATCATAATATATACATTAATGAAAATATGTACAACACTAGAGCCAGTGGCTCAAGTGTAATAAGGCCGAAGATGAGCAATGTTCCACGGCCGGCGGGTCTCCACCTCCGACGTGCGTGAGTCCTTATGGTCTCGAACATCAATGAGGTACTACGATCCGTTGTTCAGATTTTTTTGCTGACCACAAAAGGCCCTTCCCAAGGTGGGGATAGTTTGTGCATATCTGTTGGATCCTGGATGAGCCGGAGCACCAAGTCACCTTGAAATGTTCGGGTTTTAACCCGGCGGCTATGATAATGACGCAAATCTTGCTGGTAAATCGCCAAATGAGACGCCGCAAGATCACGCTCCTCATCCAGAAGGTCAAGATCATCTTGACGTGCTTTTTCATTATCAGCTTCAACATAAGCCGCCACACGGGGCGAGTCATGACGGATGTCACTAGGAACAACCGCCTCTGCTCCGTAAACCATGAAGAAAGGCGTATAACCCGTGGATCTGTTTGGGGTAGTATTGATACTCCAAAGTACCGAGGGAAACTCCTCAACCCAAGAACCCGGTGTCCTCTGCAAAGGGACCATAAGCCGGGGCTTTATGCCTCTCAAGATTTCCTGATTGGCTCTTTCAGCTTAACCATTGGACCGGGGGTGAGCCACAGATGAAACATCAAGACGAATATATTCTCGTTGACAAAATTCTTTCATAGCACCTTTAGACAGATTAGTACCATTATCAGTTATGATGCTGTGGGGGTAGCCAAAGCGAAAAATCACCTTTTTTGATGAATTGAACCGCCGTTGCCGCGTCACACTTGCTGACCGGCTCTGCCTCAACCCACTTCGTAAATTTATCAACTGCCACCAAGAGGTGAGTCTTTTTGTCCTTGGATCTTTTAAAAGGCCCAACGAAATCCAGCCCCCAGACTGCAAACGACCAAGTAATTGGAATCAGCCTCAATTCTTGAGCCGACACATGAGCTCGTCTGGAAAATTTCTGACAACTGTCACACTTGCTAACCAGATCCTCTGCATCACTATGAGCCATCAGCCAATAAAACCCATGACGAAAAGCCTTAGCCACAAGAGACTTAGAGCTGACATGATGGCCACAATCTCCTTCATGAATCTCTCGTAGAATCTCACGGCCCTCCTTGGGAGAAATACAACACTGAAACACCCCTGTGACACTGCATTGATGCAACTCGACATTGACAATAGTCATCGACTTAGACTGCCGGGTTATCTGCTTGGCCAAAATTTCATCTTCAGGTAACTCACCCCGAGTCATATAAGCCAAATATGGAATTGTCCAATCAGGAATAGCATGAAGAGCCGCCACCAACTGTGTTCCGGGTCAGGAATAGCAAGATCCTCCTCCGTAGGCAATTTAACTGAAGGGTTATTTAAAATATCAAGGAAAACATTAGGTGGTACCGGCTTACGCTGGGATCCCAGCCGGCTCAAAGCATCAGCCGCCTCATTTTTCCTGCGATCAACATGTTCCACTTGATAACCTTTGCCCAGCAATAGCATCGACCGCCCGGCAGTAAGCCGCCATGATCGGGTCTTTAGAATCCCGGGTTCCTGAAACTTGCTGAGCCACCAGATCCGAGTCACCAAAACACCTGACCCGGCTCAGATTCATCTCCTTGGCCATCCGAAGACCATGGAGCAAGGCCTCATATTCAGCTGCATTGTTAGTACAAGGGAACATCAACCTTAAGACATAACAAAACTTATCACCTCGTGGGGAAGTCGAAATAACTCTAGCCCCCGAGCCTTCCAACTGCCTGGATCCATCAAAATGAATCTTCCAATATGTGTTATCAGGCTTCTCCTCAGGCATCTGCAGCTCTGTCCAGTCACTGATGAAATCCTCAAGTGCTTGAGGCTTGATAGCTGTGCGAGGCATATATTTCAAACCATGGGATCTGAGCTCAATGGCCCACTTGGCCACCCAGCCTATGGCTTCTCTGTTTTGAATAATATCCCCTAAAGGAGCAGAACTGACCACAGTGATGGGATGACCAAGGAAATACTGCTTCAACTTATGACTAGCCATGAACACTCCATAAACCAACTTCTGCCAATGTGGGTACCTCTGCTTAGATTCAATGAGTACCTCACTGACATAGTAAACCGGCCTCTGAACCAGATATTCCTTGCCTGACTCCTTCCTTTCCACCACAACCGCTATGCTGACAGCCCTGATGTTAGCAGCCACATATAAAAGCAAGGGCTCCTTGTCAATAGGAGCTGCAAGAACCGGCGGCTCAGCCAACTGCTTTTTAAGCGCCTCAAACGCCTGATTGGCAGCATCACTCCAGACAAAGCAATCTGTTTTCTTCATCATTTGGTACAGAGGGATAGCCTTTTCTCCTAGGCGGCTTATAAACCGGCTCAAAGCCGCAATACGACCCACCAAACGCTGGACGTCATTGATACATGCCGGCTTAGCCAAAGAAGTGATAGCCTTGATTTTCTCCAAGTTAGCTTCAATGCCTCTCTCAGAAACCAAAAAACCCAACAGCTTGCCAGCTGGTACACCAAAGACACACTTGGCCGGGTTAAGCATCATTTTGTAGACCCAGAGATTGTCAAAGGTCTCCTTCAAATCCTCTAACAAAGTCTCCTTCTTCCTATATTTCACAATGATATCATCCACATAAGCATGAACATTGCGTCCAATCTAGTTGTGGAGGAAATTTTGGACACAACGTTGATAAGTCGCCTGGGCACTCTTGAGCCCAAAAGGCATAGATACGTAGCAGAAGGCTCCAAAAGGAGTGATAAAGGATGTCTTCTCCTGGTCCTTAACTTCTATCTTGATACGATGATAACCAGAATAAGCATCTAGAAAACTCAAACGCTCACAACCGGTCGTAGCATCAATGATTTGATCAATACGAGGGAGAGCAAAAGGATCCGCCGGACAGGCTTTGTTAAGATCCGTGTAATCCACACACATGCGCCAAGTGCCATTTTTCTTAAGGACCAACACCGGGTTAGCCAACCATTTAGGGTGAAAAACTTCAACAATAAACCCAGCCGCCAAGAGCCGGGCCACTTCTTCACCGATGGCCTTGCGCCTCTCTTCATTAAAACGACGAAGGAATTGCTTGACTGGATTAAACTTTGGATCAACATTGAGAGTGTGCTCAGCGAGTTCCCTCGGTACACCTGGCATGTCTGAAGACTTCAATGCAAAGATGTCCCGGTTCTCACAGATGAACTCGATGAGCATGCTTTCCTATTTCGGATCCATATTGGCACTGATACTGAACTGTTTGGATGAGTCGCCAGGAACAAAATCGACATGCTTAGTGCCATCTGCCAACTTAAACTTCAACAAAGGGTTATGCTCTTTTGTTGACTTCTTCAAAGGGGTCATATCCGCCGGGTCAACATTATCTTTGTAGAACTTCAACTCCTCTGTTGCACAAACAGACTCAGCATAGGCAGCATTGCCCTCTTCACATCCCAAAGCTATCTTCCTGTTGCCATGCACCGTGATGGTACCCTTACGACCCGGCATTTTAAGCTGTAAATAAACATAACAAGGTCGTGCCATAAATTTAGCACAAGCCGGTCGTCCAAACAGGGCGTGATAAGGGCTCTTGATCTTGACCACCTCAAAAGTCAATGTTTCAGCTCTATAATCACACTCATCGCCAAAGGCCACTTCCAAGGCTATCTTACCCACAGGATACGCCGACTTACCAGGCACCACCCCATGAAAAACAGTAGAGGAAGGCTTAAGATCTTTGTCAGTTAAATTCATACGGCGAAAAGTATCATAGTAAAGGATATTGATGTTGTTGCCTCTATCCATAAGCACTTTTGTAAACTTGTATCCTCCAACCTGAGGAGCAACAACCAAAGCCAGTTGACTCAGATTGTCAACCCGAGGTGGGTGATCCTCACGGCTCCATACAAATAGGCAGACCATCGCAAGTATCGAGGGACTGCCGGCTCAACCGCGTTCACTGCCCGCTTGTGAATCTTCTGGTCTCGCTTGCATAAGCTCATGGTATACACATGATATTGACCACTATTCAGCTGCTTTGGATTACTCTGGTAACCAGACTGCTCCTGTTGATTCCCTTGATTAGATTGCTGATTAAAACTGCCTTGATTGCCTTGACCCTGGAAACCAGAGTTTGAGCTGCACCTCCAAAGCCAGGCCCATGAGAGCCAGATCCCGATCCGGCATGCGGGCCATGATTGTTCTGGAAAAAACCGGAATTTCTATACTCCCTCATGATGAAGCAATCTTTCCATAGATGATTGGCTAGCTTCTCTTGTGTATCGTGCTTTGGACAAGGCTGGTTCATTATTGCCTCAAGGTTGAACTTTGGTCCGCCAAACTGGGGTGTCGATGACTTCCCCTTACGACGTTGATTGTTACTCTGCATGTTGGTATTGGCCACAAAGTCTGAACCGCCGTCAGTCTGCTTGCACTTACCATTATTACCATGATCCGCCGTATTGTGATGCTATCCCTTTGCATTGCCGCTCTTCTTCCCCTTGTCGGCCTTCTCCTCATCAGACTCCGGGTCCTTGGTGTTATTAGAGTCGGCGTATTTGATAAGAGCCGCCATGAGCTCTCCCATATCGTTGCAGTGGCACTTGAGCCGCCCCAGCTTCTGTTTGAGAGGAAGGAAACAGCAATTTTTCTCCAAAATTAGGACGGCTGAGCCGGCGTTGATGCTAGCCGATGACTGGATGATAGCCGAAATCTGGCGCACACAATGGGCTGTTGACTCGCCCTCATCCTGGATGCAAGTGTCTAAATCAAGAATCGACAAAGGCTACTTGCATGTGTCCTTGAAATTCTGAATGAAACGCGTCTTCAATTCAGTCCATGATCTGATGGAGTTAGGCAGCAACCCCTTTAACCAGGTGTGAGTCGGCCCATCCAACATCATGGTGAAGTACTTAGCGCACACATCGTCATTGACATCCAACATCTCCATGGCTAGCTCACAGCTCTCAATCCAAGCCTCTGGGGGCTGATCCGCAGTGTAATTAGGCACCTTGCGGGGGCCTTTAAAATCCTTGGGCAGGCGTTCATTACGTAAAGCCGGCCCTAGGCACAGTACACCAAGGGTTCTAGAGGTCATCTCTGCCTCTATAGATACCGATGGGTAAGCCGGATGTTGCTGATGAGCTGCTAACTGAGCCGCCAGTTCAGCCTCCCGACGTGCTCTGCCTTGATCCACCAAAGCTTGAGCATTGTTATCAGCACACGGAGGGTCATGCCTACGGGGCTGTTCACGGTGTCGCTCACTGCTTGAAACCGTTGGCGACTCAATATGCCTGCTGTAACTCCGACTTTGACGAGGGGTTGAATGAATCCGATCACGACCGTATGAGTAAGCCGCGTGTTGAGCCACCGTTGTCTGAAGAAGCACCCCGGCCCTCCATATCTCCATCACGGCTGGAGACTCGCCTTCAACAGGGAGAGCCGCCAATCGTGTAGCCGCGGCAATCATATTGTCCAGAGGGTTAGAATAATGACCCGGGGGTGTCGGTACTTGCTGAGGCGGGGTCAAATTCAAACGAGGCGGGTCTGTAACATGTGGTTGAACCGTCGCCCTAGTCACAAGCACCTCAACAACACGGTTTACGCCGGACAGGTCGCTGGTTCCTGCCCCAGGTGTATTGAAAAGGTTCCTTGCCTCAAACTCTGTAGGTAGACGGGTATGGTGCCTCCTCCTCATAACAACGTTTGAAGCGTTCTAGTCCAAAGTGAGCCAGAACGACTCTGCCTGAATCTGTTGTGACACAGCATCCAAGGCGGCTCGTTCTGTCACCATCCTAGCATTCTCAGCATTAAACTCCTCCTTGGCTTGAGCTATCTCATCTCGCAGTTTCGTGACATCCACCTTATGCTGCATTTTCTGGTGTTACCTCTGCAGCCAATAA
The DNA here is from genome assembly GCF_002575655.3 of Aegilops tauschii subsp. strangulata. NCBI lineage: Eukaryota > Viridiplantae > Streptophyta > Magnoliopsida > Poales > Poaceae > Aegilops > Aegilops tauschii. The sequence continues at coordinate 337,272,322 of NC_053035.3, forward strand.
GGTCGCCAAAGCCTCCAAGAGCTCGGATAAAACTTGAGCCGGTGGGCGCGCAGAGCCGCTCGCCTCGGCTGTCGCCGCCGCCATTGAACCAGAAGTCATAGCTGCAGCTGTCGATGAATTGAGTACTAGTTGTGTACCGGCCATGAAGATCGCGACTCTGTTCGGCGGTTCATAGGGGTCCGGAATACTATCGCCATCGGAACAGCCCCAAAGTACGCCGTCTTGCAGTTGATACATTGAATTGGTCTCACCGATTGAGGACTCACCATCAGAGTAGATTACCGTCTCTCCTCTGGACACAGATCCTTCCTCAAGGTCTGCACCATGGATGAAACCAACAAAAGCATGCTTCATGACGGCATGAACTTTGGCGGGTCACGCGCGCTGAGCCGTCTCGATGATGTCGGTGCAAGTGTCTGGCTCAGGCTCCGACTCACTGATACGTCTCCAACGTATCTATAGTTTTTTATTGTTCCATGCTATATTATATTCTGTTTTGGACATTATTGGGTTTTATTATACACTTTTATATTATTTTTGGGACTAACCTATTAACCGGAAGCCCATCCCGGAATTGCTGTTTTTTTGCCTATATCAGTGTTTCGCAGAAAAAGAATATCAACCGGAGTCCAAACAGAATGAAACCTTCGGGAACATGATTTTTGGAACGAACGTGATCCAGAGGACTTGGACCCTACGTCAAGACATCAACCAGGAAGGCACGAGGTAGGGGGGCATGCCTACCCCCCTGGGCGCGCCCTCCACCCTCATGGGCCCCACATTGCTCCACCGACGTACTTCTTCCTCCTATATATACCTACGTACCCCCAAACTACCAGATACGGAGCCAAAAACCTAATTCCACCGCCGCACCCTTCTGTACCCGTGAGATCCCATCTTGGGGCCTGTTCCGGAGCTCCGCCGGAGGGGGCATCGATCACGGGGGGCTTCTACATCAACACCATAGCCTCTCCGATGATGTGTGAGTAGTTTACCTCCGACCTTCGGGTCCATAGTTATTAGCTAGATGGCTTCTTCTCTCTTTTGGATCTCAATACAATGTTCTCCCCCTCTCTTGTGGAGATCTATTCGATGTAATCTTCTTTTGCAGTGTGTTTGTTGAGACCGATGAATTGTGGGTTTATGATCAAGTTTATCTATGAACAATATTTGAATCTTCTCTGAATTCTTTTATGTATGATTGGTTATCTTTGCAAGTCTCTTTGAATTATCAGTTTGGTTTGGCCTACTAGATTGATCTTTCTTGCAATAGGAGAAGTTCTTAGCTTTGGGTTCAATCTTGCGGTGTCCTTTCCCAGTGACAGGAGGGGCAGCAAGGCACGTATTGTATTGTTGCCATCGAGGATAACAAGATGGTGTTTATATCATATTGCATGAGTTTATCCCTCTACATCATGTCATCTTGCTTAAAGCGTTACTCTGTTCTTATGAACTTAATACTCCAGATGCATGCTGGATAGCGGTCGATGTGTGGAGTAATAGTAGTAGATGCAGGCAGGAGTCGGTCTACTTGTCTCGGACGTGATGCCTATATACATGATCATAGCTAGATATTCTCATAATTATGCTCAGTTCTATTAATTGCTCAACAGTAATTTGTTCACCCACCGTAATATTTATGCTCATGAGAGAAGCCACTAGTAAAACCTATGGCCCCGGGGTCTATTTTCCATCATATTAATCTCCCGACAACAAGCTATTTATGGCGCCGTTTTTATTTTGTTTTGTTTACTTTGCATCTTTATCATAAAAATACCAAAAATATTATCTTATCATATCTATCAGATCTCACTCTCGTAAGTGACCGTGAAGGGATTGACAACCCCTTTATTGCGTTGGTTGCGAGGATTTATTTGTTTGTGTAGGTGCGAGGGACTCGTGCGTGGCCTCCTACTGGATTGATACGTTGGTTCTAAAAAACTGAGGGAAATACTTACGCTACTTTGCTGCATCACCCTTTCCTCTTCAAGGGAAAACCAACGCAGTGCTCAAGAGGTAGCAAGAAGGATTTCAGGCGCCGTTGCCGGGGAGTCTATGCAAAAGTCAACATACCAAGTACCCATCACAAACCCTTATCTTCCGCATTACATTACTTGCCATTTGCCTCTCGTTTTCCTCTCCCCCACTTCACCCTTGCCGTTTTATTTGCTCGCTCTTTTCCGTTCGTCCTTTTGTTTGCTCGTGTTGCCATGTGCCTTTTATATGCTTGCATCTTCGCTTGCTGAAAATCTATTGATATGGATCCACTTGAAGTGTTCTATTTGGATCATCTTCGATCCTTATGCGCTCGTGCTGAAACCCCAACTAGCCTAGTTGATGGAAAATCTTTAGATGAGCATGCTCATTTTGTGCGTCATCGTTTGTCTGAATAAGGGAAGCTCTTATGGTATCATATAAATAGTTTGCTATGCTATGCTTGGAATCTTTGTGAAATTTGTGATTTTACTTGTTGCTCTAAGAACCCTAAAAAACACCTTCCCTACCTATGTGAGTTCAATGATAATGAAATCTTATCTTCTTATGCAAAGGGTGTTTATAGTTACTATGATATCGAACAAATTGAAGAATTTGTCATTTTTAAGGGTGCTCATGAAGTTGCTTATTTTATTGAAAAGTATGATTTTACTCTCAACAAATCTGAAAATTCCGTCATACTTAAATATTGCAATGAAAACTTTGCTCATAATGTCTATGTTCAAGAATTTATTGAAAGAATGACCGTTGCTTTGGAAGAAAATAATGATATGCACGAATCTATAGATAATGATGATTCCGATGATTTGATTGAAATATCCCTTGATGAACATGATGCTTGCTATCCTTGTGGCCATGATGCCAATATTTATGAAGATGAATTTGCTATAGTTCCGTATGTTAAACATGAGATCGTTGCTATTGCACCCATACTTGATAGTTCCTTCGATAAAAAGCATGATTGCAATGATTTTACTATAAATTTTCTTGATGTCAATTGTGCTAATAATATGCAAAACCCTAAGCTTGGGGATGCTTGTTTTGCTATGTCTACTACTTGTTGCAATGATCATGATTGGGGTGATAGTTCTTCTTATGATCTTGAAAATTTATTTAAGCTCCATGATGAATATGAGATTGATAATATTGTTTGCAATAATATTGAAAGTGGTTTTGGAAGAGTGTCAACTTTAGATCCCACATATTTGGAGAATATTCAATCTTATGAAATTTTTGATAAAAGTGGGTTTGGAGAGGTCATGACTTTAGTTAATGTTAATCCCACTATTTCGTAAGAGTGTCAACTTTGCATGCATGTGGATCGTGTTGAAAATATTTTATGTGATAGCTATTTTGTTGAATTTGCTTATGATCCCACATGTAATTATTATGAGAGAGGAAAATATGGTCGTAGAAATTTTCATGATAATAAATTACCTCTCGTAATGTTGAGATTGCTATTGTTTCTTTCCGCTTCCTTGCATATGCTAGTTTTTGCTTGCTATGATAATTTGTTTGCCTATAAGATGCCTATGCATAGGAAGTATGTTAGACTTAGATGTGTTTGTCACATGTTTCGTGATGCTCTTTTTGCGTAATTCTTGTCTTTCATGTGAGCATCATTGAAATCTCAATGCCTAGCTTAGGGCGTTAAACAATAGCGCTTGTTGGGAGGCAACCCAATTTTATTTTTAGTTTTTTGCTTTTTGCTTCTGTTCAGGAATAAATATTTGATCTAGCCTCTGGTTAGATGTGTTTTTATGTTTTAATTAGTGTTTGTGCCAAGTTTAACCTATAGGATCTTCTTGGATGATAGTTATTTGATCTTGCTGAAAATTGCAGAAACTTTCTGTTCACGAGAATAATTGTTAAAAATCACCAGAACGTGATAAAATATTGATTCCAATTTCTGCTGATCAATAAACAAATTGGCTAGGTCTTCCTATTTTGGCTGAAGTTTTGGAGTTCCAGAAGTTTGCGTTAGTTACAGATTACTACAGACTGTTCTGTTTTTGACAGATTCTGTTTTTCGTGTGTTGTTTGCTTATTTTGATGAATCTATGGCTAGTAAAATAGTTTATAAACCATAGATAAGTTGGAATACAGTAGGTTTAACACCAATATAAATAAAGAATGAGTTCATTACAGTACCTTGAAGTGGTGTTTTGTTTTCTTTCGCTAACGGTGCTCACGAGATTTTCTGTTAAGTTTTGTGTTGTGAAGTTTTCAAGTTTTGGGTAAAAGATTTGATGGATTATGGAACAAGGAGTGGCAAGAGCCTAAGATTGGGTATGCCCATGGCACCCCAAGATAATATAAGTACACCAAAACTCCAAAGCTTGGGGATGCCCCGGAAGGCATCCCCTCTTTCGTCTACTTCCATCGGTAAGTTTACTTGGAGCTATATTTTTATTCACCACATGATATGTGTTTTGCTTGGAGCGTCTTGTATTATTTGAGTCTTTGCTTTTTAGTTTACCACAATCATCTTTGCTGGACACACCTTTTGAGAGAGACACACATGATTCGGAAATTATTAGAATACTCTATGTGCTTCACTTATATCTTTTGAGCTATATAATTTTTGCTCTAGTGCTTCACTTATATCTTTTAGAGCACGGTGGTGGATTTGTTTTATAGAAACTATTGTTCTCTCATGCTTCACTTATATTATTTGTGAGAGTCTCAAACAGCATGGTAATTTGCTTAAATAATCTTAATATGCTAGGTATCCAAGACTAGTAAAAACTTTCTTATGAGTGTGTTGAATACTAAGGGAAGTTTGATGCTTGATGATTGTTTTGAGATATGGAGGTGGTGATATTAAAGTTGTGCTAGTTGAGTAGTTGTGAATTTGAGAAATACTTGTGTTGAAGTTTTCAAGTCCCGTAGCATGCACGTATGGTAAACGTTATGTAACAAATTTGAAACATGAGGTGTTCTTTGATTGTCCTCCTTATGAGTGGCGGTCGGGGACGAGCGATGGTCTTTTCCTACCAATCTATCCCCCTAGGAGCATGCGCGTAGTGCTTGGTTTTTGATGACTTGTAGATTTTTGCAATAAGTATGTGAGTTCTTTATGACTAATGTTGAGTCCATGGATTATACGCACTCTCACCTTTCCATCATTGCTAGCCTCTTCGGTACCGTGCATTGCCCTTTCTCACATTGAGAGTTGGTGCAAACTTCGCCGGTGCATCCAAACCCCGTGATATGATACGCTCTTTCACACATAAACCTCCTTATATCTTCCTCAAAACAGCCACCATACCTACCTATTATGGCATTTCCATAGCCATTCCGAGATATATTGCCATGCAACTTTCCACCGTTCCGTTTATCATGACACGTTCATCATTGTCATATTGCTTTGCATGATCATGTAGTTGACATAGTATTTGTGGCAAAGCCACCATTCATAATTCTTTCATACATGTCACTCTTGATTCATTGCATATCCCGGTACACCGCCGGAGGCATTCATATAGAGTCATACTTTGTTCTAGTATCGAGTTGTAATCATTGTGTTGTAAATAAATAGAAGTGTGATGATCATCATTTTCTAGAGCATTGTCCCAAGTGAGGAAAAAATAAAAATAAAAAGAAAGAGAAAGGCCATATAGAAAAAGAAGAAGAAGGCCCAAAAAATGAGAGAAAAAGAGAGAAGGGACAATGTTACTATCCTTTTTTACCACACTTGTGCTTCAAAGTAGCACCATAATCTTCATGATAGAGAGTCTCTTGTTTTGTCACTTTCATATACTAGTGAGAATTTTTCAGTATAGAACTTGGCTTGTATATTCCAACAATGGGCTTCCTCAAATGCCCTAGGTCTTCATGAGCAAGCAAGTTGGATGCACACCCACTTAGTTTCTTTTGTTGAGCTTTCATGCATTTATAGCTCTAGTGCATCCGTTGCATGGCAATCCCTACTCCTTGCATTAACATCAATCGATGGGCATCTCCATAGCTCATTGATTAGCCTCGTTGATGTGAGACTTTCTCCTTTTTTGTCTTCTCCAAATAACCCCCATCATTATATTCTATTCCACCCATAGTGCTATATCCATGGCTCACGCTCATGTATTGCGTGAAGGTTGAAAAAGTTTGAGATTACTAAAGTATGAAACAATTGCTTGGCTTGTCATCGGGGTTGTGCAGGATGAGAGCATTCTTGTGTGACGGAAATGGAGCATGACTAAACTATATGATTTTGTAGGGATGAACTTTCTTTGGCCATGTTATTTTGAGAGGACATAATTGCTTAGTTAGTATGCTTGAAGTATTATTAATTTTATGTCAATATGAACTTTTATCTTGAATCTTTCGGGTCTGAATATTCATACCACTATTAAGAAGAATTACATTGAAATTATGCCAAGTAGCATTCCACATCAAAAATTCTATTTTTATCATTTACCTACTCGAGGACGAGCAGGAATTAAGCTTGGGGATGCTTGATACGTCTCCAACGTATCTATAATTTTTTATTGTTCCATGCTATATTATATTCTGTTTTGGACATTATTGGGTTTTATTATACACTTTTATATTATTTTTGGACCTAACCTATTAACCGGAGGCCCAGCCCAGAATTGTTGTTTTTTGCCTATTTCAGAGTTTCACAGAAAAATAATATCAAACGGAATCCAAACGGAATGAAACCTTCGGGAACGTGATTTTCGGAACGAACGTGATCCAGAGGACTTGGACCCTACGTCAAGACATCAACCAGGAAGGCACGAGGTAGGGGGCGCGCCTACCCCCCTGGGCGCGCCCTCCACCCTCGTGGGCCCCACATTGCTCCACCGACGTACTTCTTCCTCCTATATATACCTACGTACCCCCAAACTACCAGATAGGGAGCCAAAAACCTAATTCTACCGCCGCACCCTTCTGTACCCGTGAGATCCCATCTTGGGGCCTGTTCCGGAGCTCCGCCGGAGGGGGCATCGATCACGGAGGGCTTCTACATCAACACCATAGCCTCTCCGATGATGTGTGAGTAGTTTACCTCAGACCTTTGGGTCCATAGTTATTAGCTAGATGGCTTCTTCTCTCTTTTGGATCTCAATACAATGTTCTCCCCCTCTCTTGTGGAGATCTATTCGATGTAATCTTCTTTTGTGGTGTGTTTGTTGAGACCGATGAATTGTGGGTTTATGATCAAGTTTATCTATGAACAATATTTGAATCTTCTCTGAATTCTTTTATGTATGATTGGTTATCTTTGCAAGTCTCTTCGAATTATCAGTTTGGTTTGGCCTACTAGATTGATCTTTCTTGCAATAGGAGAAGTGCTTAGCTTTGGGTTCAATCTTGCGGTGTCCTTTCCCAGTGACAGGAGGGGCAGCAAGGCACGTATTGTATTGTTGCCATCGAGGATAACAAGATGGGGTTTATATCATATTGCATGAGTTTATCCCTCTACATCATGTCATCTTGCTTAAAGCGTTACTCTGTTCTTATGAACTTAATACTCTAGATGCATGCTGGATAGCGGTCGATGTGTGGAGTAATAGTAGTAGATGCAGGCAGGAGTCGGTCTACTTGTCTCGGAGGTGATGCCTATATACATGACATACCTAGATATTCTCATAATTATGCTCAGTTCTATCAATTGCTCAACACTAATTTGTTCACCCACCGTAATATTTATGCTCATGAGAGAAGCCACTAGTAAAACCTATGGCCCCCGGGTCTATTTTCCATCATATTAATCTCCCGACAACAAGCTATTTCTGGCGCTGTTTTTATTTTGTTTTCTTTACTTTGCCCAGGTTCAGCCCCTCTCAATGAGGTAAAAGCCTACTCTTGCTTTAGGTTGTATTGCTTGAGTTTCGATTACCAGGGATCGAATACGCTTGACCTAGTTCTCGATTGATTCTTACTTGAGTTAACCCATCGCCGGGTCACTCCTTTATATACAGGTTGATGCCCGGCGGCTTGCAGAGTCCCGGCCGGCTCACACAAGTGTGACCGGCTCGGCTTCTAACTAAACTTGCCTTACAGATCAAGTTAAACATATGGCGGCTCACACCCGTGGGCCTCAAGTTGTCCCCGGGTCTTGGACCTTCAATTGGCTTGCTTTATGAACCGCTAACTTCATATCTCCTTGGACCTTATCGGGCTTCTTCACCTATGAGCCGCCAGTGGTATGTGTCGGATGTGGGGTTCCGGCAAACCCTTAAGGTTCGAACTCTGGGGTGCGCGCGAAGTCTTTCCCTCCTACCGATCCACGCCCTAGCTCGCTAAGATCTTGTGGACGAACTCGACGAACTCGCAACATGGAAAGACATGAGATTTATACTGGTTCGGGCCACCGTTGTGGTGTAATACCCTACTCCAATGTGGTGGTGGTGGATTGCCCCTTGGGCTGATGATGAACAATACAAGGGGAAGAACAGCCTCCTGAGGTTGAGGTGTTCTTGTGCTGGCCGAACTTGTGTGAGTCTGTACCCGGTGCCCCTACTGTGGTAGCTAGCTCTACTTATACAGGCCCTGGTCCTCTTCCCAAATATTGAGTAGGAAGGGAGCCAACAACGGCGGGCGAATTTGAAGGGGGACAGCTAGTACGAGCTATCCTGACAAAAGTGGTCTTCGCCTGCGAAAAGCTCTGGTGGTGACGCCGTCTTGGGCTCCACGGTGACCTCCGTCCTGCCGTCCTTCTAGTCTCGGTCTCGTTGCACCGATATGGCAACCTTTGCTTGATGCCTCGGTACTCCTCGCCTGCGCCGGCCTCCTTAGAACCAAAGAGGAAACAAGGACGCTGCGCGCTGGCGCCCGCCTGGTCTTGATCGTCATGGCTCACGTCACGAGAGCCTCGTGAGGTTTGCCCCACCTTGATATCTCCGCTCCTTGTGAGCCTGCCTGGCCAGGCCACTCCTGAGGAGGTCTTGCGTCGTCCGCCTCGCGAGGCTTGGCCCCTCGCGAGGGTCTTGGATGCCTTGTTGATGAAGATGGGCCGTACGGCCCGCTGGCTTAGCCACGCCGTGGGCCGCAGGCAGGCAAGTCTGGAGACCCCCGTTCCCAGAACGCCGACAGTAGCCCCCGGGCCCAAGGTGCGCTCGGGCTTGGCTTCGCGGCGAAGCCAAGGGTCAAGTACGGAGCACCGCGGGCCCGAAAAGCCTGCGGCCTCGATTGACGCATGGCGGTTGATTGGACGTGGGCGTCTCCGCTTCCCCATGCTGCCCTTGAATCCGCCTGGCTATGCGGCCCCCGCATCTCACACAGTTATTCTTCCTTCGCCCACGCCTGGCTCCTCCAATCTCCCTGCTTCCTCGAGACCCCGCTTTGCCCTTCCAATCTGACTTGTGCCCCGCCTGCTTCATCGCCATGGCGTCGAAACAGGCTGAAAAGGGGAAGAAACCTCTGTCTTTGCCAGCTGCGCCTCCGTTCTTTCAGCCTGCGCTCGGCCGGCCTCGGGTGCTCAACAACGAGGCCATGGACAAGGTGCGCCCCATGCTTGCTTCCAGTTTCCACGAGTGGGGAGACGGTGGCTTGGCCCGCGTCTCGCACTCGCATGGCTCGGGCAGCCACTGAGGTCCCGATCTTCATAGATGCCCTCTGGGCTGGCCTGATTCCTCCCTTCTCCGCCTTCTTCAACGCGGTGCTCGAGCATTATCAGATCCACATGCTTCATCTCGACCCTCAATCTATGACCCTTCTTGCCGTCTTCGCCTTCTTGTGCGAGGCCATGGTGGGCATCGCTCCTTCTGTGGCCCTCCTCCGCCATTTCTTCTCATTGCATCTGACCGGTCCCCGACAGAGCTCGGGGTGCGTGGGCTTCCAAGCCATGGCCGCGACAGCGGGCGCGGGGATTGACTTCGAGCTTCCTTCATCCACGAGTGAGTTCCGTACACGATGGGTGTTTGTTGACGCCGACGTGCTCAGCCCTCTACTCCAAGTTCCGGCGGGGCCTGCCATTCTGAACTCTGGCTGGGGCCATCAGAAACTCACGAGCCCCCGCCTTGCCCCCGTCTGGGCCAGGCTGAGGAGGTTGAAGGACCGCCGCGTGACTGCGCCTATGGTGGTGAAGGAGTTCGTCAAGCGTCGAGTCGCTCCGCTTCAGCGCCACTCCCGCCCGATGTGGGACTTGCTCAGCAGCCAGGACCATATGAGGTTTCAGGAGAAGGGGCTTCCTCTTGCGACGCGGCAAACGGTGCTCACGATCCTATCGGGTGTCCCTCTGTCGGACGACATGCCCAGGAATAGCTGCCTGCTGTACCGCTGCGAGAACAAAGCCGCATCTGCCGCGAGCATGCCTTCCTTTGATGAGTGGGGGTTGCGCCCAATCGGCTTGGTGGGGTCCCGCGAGAACCCCATCGACGTGGTTCCCTTCCTCGCCGCCGGTGCCGAGCTCGCCCCAGGTGAAGGTGTGGGAGGGCGAGCTCCGACGGGGGCCGGTGGCTCGAGTGCTGAGGAGCACATGCTGAGTGGTGATCCTGGGGCGTCGTCCTCGGGGGCTTGCGACCCCTCTCCTGAGGCGTCGGTCACCGAGGAGACGCGGCGTGCGGCTCCCGAGGCCAAGGCTCCAGGAGCCTCGGGAGGTTGTGGTGAGACGGCGCCCGGCTGTTCGCCGCAACCGGGCACCCCTGAAGCTGTCCTTCCCAGCTCTTCTTCGGCCCCGCCGCGCACCGGCCGTCACGTCCAGCGCTTCGGTCGTCTTTGCGTGGACTTCGAGGAGCTCCGCAAGAGGAAAGGATCCCCTTGGGCAGCAACATCTTCGGGCCGTTGAAGCGACGGAAGTACATCGCCATTGACGCGTACGTATCTTATTGTCATGGCTTCTTGCGTGCAGTCTTCTTATCCTGACGTCAATCCTTCAGGGCTCCTTCCGTTGAAGCTGTTGCGTCTCCTGAGAAGCGGCATCCCCCTTCCGTGACTCCCCCATCGACCTCAAGCGTTCCTGGTCCGCCTGCCGCCCCTGGAGCAGGGTCGGTTGAGGGAGCGTTTCTGCCTTCGTGGCGCACTGAGCCTGCGGCTTTGTCGCCCCTCCCCCACGGTCTGGTGTGGAGCTTGGCGGGCATGCCCAAGACCCCTCCTTTGGTCATGGACAGTAGCTGGTTGGCTTCGGTCTTGGGTTCCTCTTCAAGCAGCGAGCCCCGATTGGCTTGGGCTCCTCGCGAGGACTGGTTGACGTCAGGTGCAGCGCCAGCCCCCAGCCCCCTGCCGAGAGGTGGTGCACCGCTTGGTGCCCCGCCTGCAGCCCCCGAGGCGAAGGACGAGGTGGACCGAGCGTTCGAGCTCGAGCGCGGGCGGAGCGTGGTTCGTCACGAGCTCTTCCAGGAGGCAATGGGCGCAATGAGCCGACTTGGTGAAGATCTCACGGGTGTCGACTCGCGCCTTGAGGCTGAAGGTCTCCGATTGGCGGAGGAATGGCGCAAGCTGAGGGTGGCTATCAACCTCGGCCGCTACCAGCGCGATCTTGACAATGCGAAGGCTGAGGCATCTCTTAAGGTTTCCCGCGAGGCTTGTTCCCGAGCCTTGGAGGAGGCTCATGAGGCCGACCGCCGTCGCGAGGCCGCAGAGAAGCGCGCGTGGGAGCTCCACGCCTGGAGCGCGTCCCTAGAGCAGCAGGTGGAGGCGCGTAGAGCCGCCCTTGCGTCGCTGAGGGGGGCGTCTGTCGAGGAGGAAGAGGTCCGGAAGCGCGCGGAGGCATTGGTGCTGGAGGCCGTGGAGCGCAGCCTCGAGCTTGAACAATTGGAGACGAGGGAGCGCCAAGTCACCCAAGCAGAAGATGCCGTCGGGGTTCGCGAGGCCAGGGTCCAGGAGGAGGTGGACCGCCGGGTGGCCGAGGTTCGCGCAGAACTGGAGGGAAGGTATGACTTGAAGTTGAAGCTTGCAGGTACGGAGGGTGCGGGCAGGGCTGCTGCCCTCAGGCCCAGGTTGGACGAGGCTGAGAGGCGTGCGGAGGCCACGGCTGCCACCCTGGTCACGGCGCAGGCAGACTTGGCGTCCGCCCGCGCCGAGCTGCTTTCTCTCCGGAAGCAGGTCAATGACACCGAGGCCGTCGCACGGCAAAATAGGGAGGAAGTGCTCCAACGTCTGACGCTGGAGCGCGAGCATGCTCCTATGCTTCAAGATCTCTGGAATAGGGCCAACACCGCCCTGGGCTACATCTGCGACGAGAATGCTGTTGCCCCCCACTCGAATGACTATGCCAGCCACCTGACCTTCTTCACCGACGTGGTGACGCGCCTGGAAACCCGGTCTGACAGGGCTCGCCGGCTCGTGGAGGAGAGAAGTCGGGGCCTGCTCGGGCGCGCGTTCTCCCGTGTCTTCAGCCACCTCAGGAACACCTTCCCCGACTTCGACCTCGACGCCGCCATTGCCCCCGTACTACAGGCCGTCCGGGGCGATCTGGCGCGGTGGGTGGAGGATAACATGGACGCGCTGGTCAGAGCCTTTGCCTCTGACGATGACGCGGTGGTGGTCGCCGCAGATGAAGGTGACGTGGTTGATGACGGTGACGGAGGCGTCGCCGAAGGCGGCGATGGTGCCGGCGAAGATGACAACGACGCGAGTGAAGCGTCCGAGGGCGATGCAGCGAGTGACATATCTGGTTGATCCCATGTCCCCTGTTGTTTTACCCTGTAGGCAAAAACTCGGGCGTGGCCCTTGGAAAACTGGTAAGAGCATTTTAAGAGGGGAAGCCCCTCATGTAAGCAGGTTGCAGCCTTTACTTTCCTATGCGGTATTGAATCTGTGCCCTCGTGGACTCATGAGTCCGGGTGCGAGTTCCCCGTCGGGGTTTACCTTAGTCAGCCCCAGCCTTGAGCTGGGTCACGAGGCTACGAGTTTCTGAGAATCCTGCAGAGCTTGTCGATCTGTTAGAAGGGGCCCCGCAAGAGGCAGGCGCCAGTTGCAGCGTTAGCGCGTGCTTGGCACTCGTGTGCTCCGCGCAATCCCGCTCGCGAGGGGCTCGTGAGGGGAAGGCGACGGACATGAGTCCCAGACTAAACGAAATCCAGAAAGCGAGAAACTGTTTGAACGAGAAGAGGCACCCCCCTGCGCGCATCGACAAAAACTCGGCTTCAACTTAAATCCGGATCCAGAAAGCAAAGCTACAGAAAGAGAGCTCCAAAGCAAATGGCCGCGTCCGGCACCTAGTCTCTTCTGGTCTTCAAGTCTTCTCACCAGCGCGGAGCTAAGTGCTGTCACTAGGCGTGGGAGGGAGCCCCAGGGCCTGAGGCCGGCACCCCTGAGACTCCGGGGCGTGTACAGCCCCAACTCATTATTACGTGAGAGTGTCACGGGCGGCGAGCTTCACAGGCACTGGGCCTTCTTCACAGGTACCGGCCTTGCTTCATATCACCAGACGAGGGCTCCGCCTTGCGCCACCCTCGACCACCTTTGAGCCGACCGGCAACCTCGACGACACAAAGGGGGGAAAGGGGACGCCAGCGGTGCCCTCGGCGACCACAGGTCCTCTGCCGGGGGAAGGGTCGTCGAAGCCTCCCCGGCAGAGGGCCTACCTCCGGGTGTCCCCTGGCTTCACGCGCCGTGGGGAGGGGCCAGGCTCCCGACCCCTCTCCTGCAGCCCCCAACGCGATCCCCCTGCTGGCAGGGAGGCCGCCGAGCTAGGGCCGCCAGCCGTTGTGGTGATCTGTTCCTCCTGCAACTCATGGTTAGCGTAAGCTTGCTCCTGAGGGATTAGGGGTACCCTGTAGTGGTCGTTGCACACGCGGTCGTGGTGGTTCCCCGGCGGCTCCTGGAAGGCTTCGACTCCTAGCGCCCCTTCTTCCCAATCTTCTCCAACGAACGAGCCGGGGTCGTCCTCCGGTGTGTACTCCTGGTCCGTCATGCGGGGCACGTAGGCTTCCGGGGCTGTTACCCCGAACACCTCGCCGTAGTGCCCCACACTCCATATTGCCCGGCCCAGCGTGGCGTCCTGAGGATAGTAGCGTGGCATCTCGCCGGGACCATGGGGGGCGACGCTTGTGCCCGTGCTTGTCGCGGGCGGTATGGGGGCGGCGGAGCCCCCGGCGCCGCCGGCCGCGCTGGTGTTGACGAAGCCCCCATGCGCGCCCGACGGCGCGTGGTTACAGCGAGGCCCACCATGAGGCCCCGTATCGGCCTGAGAAGGGAGCCGATAGCAGAAAGGCGGCGCTCCCGAGGCTGCCGCGTCCAGCAGCTCGGCAACGCGTTCAGCAGCGCGTCCCGGCCGCTCTCCATCAGCCGGCACCGCAGCAGCTCCCTTGCCACGGTAAGTGCCGCCCGCATGTTTGCCTGCTCCCGCCGCGAGTGCGGCACCGTCGCCGCGGCGTGGCTTGCTGCCCTTGCAGCGGCTCGTACCTGTCGTGGAGTGAGGGTGGACGACGCCTGGCCGCGCCGCCCGCGCCCCGCAGCGTTGAACGGCGCCCGCGCCGCTTGGAGCGCGGGGTCGAGGTCTTCATGAGCAGGCGTCGTTGCCCGGGCCGGCTAGGCTGCCCAGCGGTCGGAGTCAGCTCTTGGGTCGCCGGACATCTTGACCGTGGAGCATCGGCAAGTGGATTGTAGAGGAAGAAGCTCCGGCGCACCCCTACCTGGCGCTCCAAATGTCGGATGTGGGGTTCCGGCAAACCCTTAAGGTTCGAACTCTGGGGTGCGCGCGAAGTCTTTCCCTCCTACCGATCCACGCCCTAGCTCGCTAAGATCTTGTGGACGAACTCGACGAACTCGCAACACGGAAAGACATGAGATTTATACTAGTTTGGGCCACCGTTGTGGTATAATACCCTACTCCAGTGTGGTGGTGGTGGTGGATTGCCCCTTGGGCTGATGATGAACAATACAAGGGGAAGAACAGCCTCCTGAGGTTGAGGTGTTTTTGTGCTGGCCGAACTTGTGTGAGTCTGTACCCGGTGCCCCTACTGTGGTAGCTAGCTCTACTTATACAGGCCCTGGTCCTCTTCCCAAATATTGAGCGGGAAGGGAGCCAACAACGGCGGGCGAATTTGAAGGGGGACAGCTAGTACGAGCTATCCTCACAAAAGTGGTCTTCACCTGCGAAAAGCTCTGGTGGTGACGCCGTCTTGGGCTCCATGGTGACCTCCGTCCTGCCGTCCTTCTGGTCTCGGTCTCGTTGCACCGATATGGCAACCTTTACCTGATGCCTCGGTACTCCTCGCCTGCGCCGGCCTCCTTAGCACCAAAGAGGAAACAAGGATGCTGCACGTGCTGGCGCCCGCCTGGTCTCGATCGTCATGGCTCACGTCACGAGAGCCTCATGAGGTTTGCCCCACCTTAATATCTCCGCTCCTCGTGAGCCTGCCTGGCCAGGCCACCCCTGAGGAGGTCTTGTGTCGTCCGCCTAGCGAGGCTTGGCCCCTCGCGAGGGTCTTGGATGCCTTGTTGATGAAGATGGGTTGTACGGCCCGCTGGCTTAGCCACGCCGTGGGCCGCAAGCAGGCAAGTCTGGGGACCCCCGTTCCCAGAACGCCGACAGTATGACCCGGCCCCTCCTGGGCGGGTCATACCCAGTAGTTATACCCCCAACACCCTCCATCACCGGCCGATGGACGACCACCTCCACCTACGATGCTTACATGGTGGATACCCCCAAGGACAATGGCAATGGCACTAACAACGGGGACGGCACCCCTAGGAGAGATAGCAACAAGCCCGACGAAGAGCCGCTCGAACATCGTAAACAACGCCGACGATTTAGGGGGCATCGGGGTAGGGAAAGCAACACGGGCGCCGGAGAAGAGGACACCCCGGACAATATGGAAGACCTCGACAACCCTGCTCCCGCCGAACAACAGCCGGACAATTCGGAGCAACTCGAGGAGTAGTTTGATCCCGAGGACCTCATTGACTCTGGAGACAGTTCAAGGGCACCGCTAGTGGATTCATGACACCTTACATCGTGTGAGGGCATGAGGAGAGTATGGTGAGTCCGTGGGACGCTAGGGGATCACTGTGCCTCCACACCCCTCCAACGGATACGTACCTGATGTCTACTAGGAAAATTTATTCTTGTAGACTCGTGTTGAGCCTCCAAGCGCAGAGTTTTGTAGGACAGTAGCAATTTTCCCTCAAGTGGATGACCTAAGGTTTATCAATCCGTGGGAGGCGTATGAAGATGGTCTCTCTCAAACAACCCTGCAACCAAATAACAAAAAGTCTCTTGTGTCCCCAACACACCAAATACAGTGGTAAATTGTATAGGTGCACTAGTTCAGCGGAGAGATGGTGATACAAGTGTAGTAATGATAGTAGATATTGATTTTTTAATAGGAACAATAATAAACAACAAGGTAGCAAGTAAAAAAAGTGAGCACAAACGGTATTGCAATGCTTAGAAACAAGGCCTAGGGTTCATACTTCCGCTAGTGCAATCTCTCAACAATGCTAATATAATTGGATCATATAACCATCCCTCAACGTGCGACAAAGAATCACTCCAAAGTTCTTATCTAGCCGAGAACATAAGAAGAAATTGTTTGTAGGGTACAGAACCACCTCAAAGTTATCCTTTCCAATCGCTATCGAGCTATCCCTATAAGTGTCAAAACAGCCCAAGAGTTCGTACTAAAATAACACCATATGATAGACATCAACCAACTTTAATGTCACCTAGATACTCCAATGTCACCACGAGTATCCGTGAGTTGATTATTCGATATGCATCAAACAATTTCAGGTTCATAATACTCAGTCCAGCACAAAGAACCTCAAAGAGTGCCCCAAGATTTCTATCGGAGAAACAAGGACAAAAACGTGCTCAACCCCTATGCATAGATTACCCCAATGTCACCTCGGGAATCCGTGAGTTGAGTGCTAAAACATATATCAAGTGAATCAATAAGATACCCCATTGTCACCACGGGTATTCATAGCAAGACATACATCAAGTGCTCTCAAATCCATAAAAGTATTCAATCCGATAATAATGAAATCTCAAAGGGATAACTCAATTCATCACAACAAGATAGAGAGGGAGAAACACCATATGATCCAACTATATTAACAAAGCTCGTGATACATCAAGATCGTGCCAAATCAAGAACACGAGAGAGAGAGAGAGAGAGAGAGATTAAACACATAGCTACTAGTACAAAACCTCAGCCCTGAGGGTGGACTACTCCCTCCTCATCATGGTGGCCGCCGGGATGATGAAGATGGCATGTGGTGATGATTTGCCCCTCCAGCAGGGTGCCGGAATAGGGTCTAGAATGGTTTTTCGTGGCTACAGAGGCTTGCGGCGGCGGAACTTCCGATCTAGGGTTATTTTTGTTTTTTTGTATTTATAGGATTTTTTGGCGTCGGTCTCACGTCCAGATGGGCCACGAGGTGTCCACTACCCACCAGCCCAAGGGCAAGGCCCCTGGCGCACCCTGGTGGGTAGTGGCCACCTCCTTCACCTTCTGGTCCTCACACGAAGCTTCTAGTGCCTCTTTTGTCCCAAAAAAATCGTCAAAAAGTTTCGTTGCATTTGGAGAACTTTTGTTTCTGCACAAAAAACAACACCACGGTTCTGCTGAAAACAACGTCAGTCCGGGTTAGTTCCATTCAAATCATACCAAAACCATATAAAATTGTTGTAAACATGGCATGAATACTTTATAAATTATAGATACGTTGGAGACGTTTCAGTACCCTCCAAAGGAGGGAACTTCGAAAACACATCCTCGTCTTCACTTGCGGTTACTTCTATCATTTACTTTGTGCAAGCTTATTATCTTGTGTTTTCTCTTTGCTTGTACTTGTTGTTTGTTGAGCTTGTCATATAGGTTGTCCACCTAGTTGCATATCTAGAAAACCTAATTTATTGTTGAGTCTAAAATTTGGGAACGAAGTTAAAAATTGTCAGTCGCTTATTCAACCCCCTTCTACTCGACCATACCAATCGTTTCACTCCGGGCACTGAATTAATAGGTTAGTCCAGAAAAACAATAAAAATTGCTATAAAAAGTATACAAAAGTGGTATGATAATAACATGAAACAACCAAAAATTATCTATATGTTTGAGATGTATCACGCCCCTAGGCACCGTGTAGTTGTCTCCTGGCCAGTCATCCCCGGCGGAGGGGCCGCCACCGTTGCCGTGTTCGGAGCCATTGCTTCGGGGACCTTGCATCGTATACCAACCACACCCCTTGCCGGATCTACCGTCCCTGTGTTGCCGGGAAGAACGTCGCATGAGGGGGGTCTCACGCTGCCGTGCACTACCCCTTCAGACAACCACGCCACGGTTGTGAGATGCCAGATCCCCGCCGCTCCCTTCACAGGTGGCGTGCGAGCTTTCCTAGCGGCCGCCTTTGGGGATGACGAGGGGAGAGGGGAGGGAGGAGGGGGGTAGGGTTTGCTGTCTCGGTCACCCTGGGAGGCGAAGCGAGGGAGGTCTGTGATCATTTCTTCATGTTGTTTAGCCATATCTTATATCTTTGAGCACTTTCCAAATTTTCTGGGTTAAATCATTCTATATGAGTTCTATAATTTTTTTACAATCTCTGTTGAGCCGAGAAAAGCTTCATAGAAATTTGTCATTCCGGTGCTCAAAATTCCTAAAACAAAAGGGGAGGTTTACGATCTCCCATATCTATATACACTTATATTTTGGTGAAAGTTTTGAGATGGCTAACCTCTCATTTCGAGCGGTATATGTAAATACTAGAAGTCATTTTAAATGCCAATGAGATAGTCCTCCGTTTCTTTTTCTTTTTCGGGTCCGATAGTCCTCCATTTCAATGAATAAGGCGCACGCACCTTAAAATTTAATTTTGACCACAAATTAGACCAACCAGATGCTAGGTTGCAAAAATGTCTTATATTATGGGATGAAGAGAGTAGATTATATGTATGTGATAAAAATTATACTGCTAGATTCGTACCGAAATAAAGTTTTCAATGGTATAATTTTCAAGTCACAAATATATATATTATTGATATAATTTTTTTTATCAAAGTTGAATTTTGGAAAACGTGTGCATCTTATTCATTCGAATGGAGGGATTACCAGGCTAAAAATCAAAACTTGCGGATGAAAAAGAACCAGCGATTCAAATTTGCGAGTCGGGGAGGGATAGTGCATGCCACAATCCACAGAGATCCTCTCCCATCTCTCTCTCCTCAGTCCTCAGTCGGCCATGAGCTGACTTTTGCCCTCGGACCTCGGACATCCTGTTCTCTCTCCTCGCTTTCTCTCTCTTGCCCGTTCTCCCAATAGTTCTGTCCCTGTCCCTCCCCCAAATTCCCCGACCCACCGCTCCCAAATCCCATCCAAATCCCTCCACATCCTCCAAGGATCGGATTTTCGGAGGGCCTCCGCCCCCAGATCGGGGAGGGATCCCCGTTTCCTCTGGTGGGTCGGTCCCCGCCGTCCTTTTCTTGATCTTTTTCCTGGAGGGGAGGTTCTTGGATGGGGTGCCTGCCGTGCTTCGGGTCGAGCGGCAAGGGGGAGCCTGCCAAGAAGGGCGGCGCGCGGAAGGACGTTCCGTCGGATCGCCGCGCCACGGGGGTCGGATCAGGTGTGATTCTTGGGCGGAAGGCTGGATCTTGGGCTGGTTTATTTTTTTTGGAAATGGTCCTTAATTTCCCCCGGTTTAGTCAGCTGATGCTCACAGTGCCAAGATTTGAGTGGACCAGATTAAGAAATTTGCCAATCTCCCTTGTCTTCGGAAATCTTTTTAACACCTATTCCATGTACTGGAAGCTTCAGATAGAGAGCAACGTCATGTAGTACTAGGGGCATTTCTATTCATGTTAGTGCATTTGATGGCATGAATGGTTGCGGTATCTATATGTCTTTTCGAGGAGTCTAAGAGTAATGTTTTTGGATCGGCTATATAGGTTTATTGCTTCTGGAAACTTATAAATTATAGAAGTGATGCACTTTGACTATATGTTCATGGACTAATATGTGGTTATTTTATGATGCTTGCAATTTCCAACTCGGTAGAGTGACGGAAGTGTTGTATGATGCGGATGTCTGAACGTGTCTGCCTTATAAACTGTCTGGCAGGACATTTGTTGAGAGTTAAGATGCTTAATTAGAAGTACTTGCAATCCCCTAGGGACTATAAAATAAAAAGGATGAACAACTGAGGTTTAGCTCCCTTTAGGAAGCGCCTTTTATGTTCATTTCGTACGGTTAAATGTTGACCTTTGGAAGCATTCTTTCTATTTGACTCGTCCTCAAAGAAGTACAGATGGAGTAGTTACTTTCCTCTCACTATGATAAACTTACCACAAAAACTATCCAAGAAGTCCTGGTTTGTGATGGCCCTAATTTCTAATGCATTTTGGGACACTTAGCTAAGTTCTTTTGTAGTTTTTCTGGCATAGTTATGCCTTAACTATCGCAACACCCAGACTTTGCTTGCAAGCCTGTGATTTTTTTTACTACCTCCATTAGTGACTTCACCCCAAATAGTAAACTATTTACGCCATTACACATATTCTCTAGGACAATGTGTCTCTTTTCTTTTACCAAGACAAATACCAGGCCGCAGGAACATTGTTGATTTTATGGTAAGTTGAAGGCCTAGGACAAATCTAGATTTTTTTGGCAAGTTGAATTTTGATCTTAGGTTTCTCTTGGCCAAAGCATCAATAACCTTAGTTTCTTCCTTTTTGATACCTATTGTTAAGAGTTAAATGATGTCAATAGTTGACACCACATTTGCTCTAAGAGGCTAGGAATTTTCAATTAAGCAGGGGAGGAATAAAGATTTAGTTTGTCACTACATGTTTTAATGACAAAGACCAGTCATACACACACATTAGGGTTGTTATTGTTAATCTTCTATATCGAAAAACAAAGTTACTTAGAAGGAAACACACAGTTTTTCCGTTATTGAAAGAAATAGGAAACCAATTCAAGTTGAAGAGGATTCAAAATTGGATGCTGAATGTGAACAACCACACTTGCGACCAACTGAGCTCAGTTCCTACCAATCATGTTTATGTATAAGGTATAGAAGTATATTTGGAGTTATGGTATTAAAGTTTTGAAAGGAATCAAGTTGTGCTTTCGGATACAAAGGCAAGCGTTCAAACCAGTTGCACAATTGCAAATGGTCTATGGCCAGTTTTACCATTTTAATTATTGTGTTTTGGGAGTAGTTCACCTTACCTATGTTGCATTCTTTAATTCATACGACCCCTAACTCTGGATGTATTTTTGCTTTAGATAAACCAAAACCACAAGGTTTATTGGATTCTAAGAAGGATACAGTTATCCCAAGGGAGGGAAACAATCAACATATTGCAGCACACACATTCACTTTTCGTGAGCTTGCTGCTGCCACTAAGAACTTCAGACAGGATTGCCTATTGGGCGAGGGAGGTTTCGGCCGTGTATATAGAGGACGTTTGGACAATGGACAGGTTTGGTTTAATGTTTTGATGCATTCAGATTTGGTGTGAATCCTCATTTTCAGCTATTAATTCCACTCGTTGAACTGCCAATATGACTGCCACATCTCTTTTAAACTGGGGTTGAAAAATTCCTTGTTATATGGTCTAGATTGGGCATTGAAGAAGACATTTTCCTTGTTGTAACTCTTCATTGCTGAGTTCTTGATCACAACTTTATTATATTGTCTACTGTGCAGGCTGTTGCAGTTAAGCAACTTGATCGCAATGGACTTCAAGGCAACAGAGAGTTTCTGGTTGAGGTCCTTATGCTCAGTCTATTGCACCACGATAACTTGGTAAACCTAATTGGATACTGTGCTGATGGGGATCAACGTCTTCTTGTATATGAATATATGCCGCTAGGATCACTTGAGGATCATTTGCACGGTAAGTGTACTTCACTTATGAACTTCTGTAAGTGCATTACTGCCTACATACAACTCCACATCCATGTATTCAAAAGACTTTGTGCATTGTAAATGTCTCATCTTTTATTCTTGGTAAACAGTTGAGCAATAAGCTAACCACTGTCTGGATTGCTTCTTTGTTACCAATTCTCGCCTTTAAGTCATTAATTTTTTAATGTCACGATTTCTATTTAAATGATAACATCAATACATCTAACAACTTTGGTAATATCTTTTTGTCATGACAAATCCAACAATTGTGTGTTAGGCCAAGGTTTTAAAGTGAACACATGGAGTACTAGTTAATACTACCTCCGTACCAAAATATAAGATGTTTTTGCAGCTCAAATTGAATTGCAAAAACGTCTTATATTTTGATACGGAGGGAGTACTTGCTTAAGCTTGCAGCTGCGTACTTGCATTATTCTTCTGTGGTTGTTGATCTGGTCGGCTGGTCATATATTCAACAGTTTTGATATGTATGTTGTTGAACTCGTACTTAATCAGTGTGTGAATTGATCTGCATACTAAAATCTAAGTTTTGCTGTATCTCATGGGAAGGTAATCAGGTAGAGTTTTAGTGGTTACCTAGTTAGCAACTCATATTTAATCAAGAGTGGAGGCTCAGTGAGGCAAAAGTTCTAAAGCTTAGTTAAAGGTCAAATTGTTTGCATACTAAAGTTGAAATTTTGTTGTATATCAATGGGAAGCTAGCATATGCGCCATTTCTTGCAGAAGTCTTATTTTTCATTTGTTGTACAGAACATATTCATGCACACTGGTATTTCAACTTTAGTTTGTCAATTCATTCTGTCTCTGGTTGATAGCATGTCTGGGATAACCTGCAAATATATTATATAATGACAGTTGATACATGGTTACTATTTCCAGTCGTAAATCAAAAAGGAAAATATTATATGTCTGATCCTGACTCGGTTTACTGGGCATTATGATCTTGCAAAGTCAACTCGCTTCTCTTTTTGTTGCATGGTAGTATGCTAAATTGATGTACGTAACCATTAACTTTAAGTGCATTATTTCTTCTTTTGGCATGCATTGTGGTCACAACTTGGAGTATTTTTTTTTCTGAAAAGAAGGTTAAATTTGGCATCCTCGGATGCACACATGCTTTTTTTTATTAATAAAGATGCCAGGCATTGAGGCCAAAACAGATTACATAAACTGGCAAGTAAAGGTAGAAAAAAAAGAACACTTAAGACCAAGTCGACATTCTTCAGAAACAATGCCTTCAAGGAGATTACACACAGGAGTGATGTTGTAGGAAGTCGGAACCAACCGTTCAAGGCCAGACCGGGCATTTTCATCCTGGAACCAAGTCCAATCACTCAAGGTCAGATATTTGGCACGGAGACAATGCGACAACAAGACGACACACATGCGCCCTTACTGGATCCGGCCTGTGAAGGCCGATCACGGGTTTTCACCTGAGAAATAGAAGTGTTGACGTCGCTTGAAAATCGTAGTGGCTTCCTCCGGATCTAGCCGCTCATGGCCACCACCGGAACTCCTTGCACTGACCCGGTAGAAGATGCCCAAAGTAGTCTAGAAGACATTTACATTGTGTACACTGATTCAATGTGGTTTATACGACAATAGACTAAACGGCACTCCTTCCGTTCATAAATATAAGATGTTTTAGATATTTTAATATGGACTGCATACGGACTGAAATGGATGAACAGACGCACTAAAATGGGTCTATATACATCCGAATCAGAAAAAAGTTAGAACATCTTATATTTCTGAACGGAGGGAGTCATACTTTGCAAGATGCTAAAATTGAAACCAGTATTCGTTCAGTCACCCGCCTAGTAAGTACTATAGGGTGGTTGACATGATTATGCGGCATAACTAGCAATTGCATCACGTGCTAAGTGGCTGACCACATGATTATAATTGCTAATATACATTTGCATATTTACGCAATTACATGAAGAAGTCATTGTTTTTGTAACAGGTGGCATGTGGCAAGTGTTAGGAAAATAGCATGTGCATGTGGCAAGTGTTAAGAAAATAGCATAATCACTGGAACTTCTTCTGAATTGATTCATAGTAGATGTAGACATGATTTCTCAAACAACTACCTATATCTATATCCAGATGCTCCGCAGAGTCAGATGTATGGATCTGCTTCTTGTTGCCTACTATTTTTGATTTTTTTGTGCACTATCAGTGTTCCCTTTTAATGGAAAATTTATAGTCCCTTGCAATCCCCATTTACTAATTTAAACATATCTCAGTTACCCTCTTTTTAGATGGTAAATTGTAATGTTGTTGCACGCCATTATTGTCTAATTATTTTCATTGCCGTAGAATAATGAATATTTGTGGGCTCATTGCATATGTTCAATGCATTTCAAAGGCAGCTTGCCTATCTAATTTGAATCTTTTTATGTTAGACATTCCACCTGAAAAGGAACCTCTTGACTGGAATACACGGATGAAGATTGCTGCTGGTGCTGCCAAGGGATTAGAATACTTGCATGACAAGGCAAGTCCTCCTGTTATTTACCGGGATTTCAAGTCGTCAAACATTCTTCTTGGCGAAGAGTTTCATCCAAAGCTATCTGACTTTGGCCTTGCAAAACTTGGCCCTGTTGGTGATAAGACCCATGTTTCAACACGTGTTATGGGAACTTATGGCTACTGTGCCCCAGAGTATGCAATGACTGGACAGCTTACAGTTAAATCTGATGTGTATAGCTTTGGTGTTGTGTTCCTTGAACTGATTACTGGTCGTAAAGCAATTGACAACACCAAACCACATGGAGAGCAAAACCTAGTGGCGTGGGTATGTTCTTCTATTCTGTACTAATTTTACTTCACAAAATTGATGTTTGCCATCAATATATTGTTCATAGCTCATGTTCTTGCACATTCCACGAGCTAAGCATAATTTCTATAATAGCGTTGCTAAAAATACTTTGAGATACTAGCAATATAATTGGACTAAGATTTAGCTGTAGCACTAGTCCGAAAAATAAAACAGTCTGAAGAAACTTAAAGGGAAATTGTTTAAGCCGTTGCTACCAAATCAGGAATTTTTTAGGGACCCTTTCTTTCTTTTTTTTTTTGCTTTGATGAATTACTATCACTTGAGGGTCTTTAATTTTCCATTTCCTTCTCAGATCATATTATCCTTTTGAACTCTGAAATTTTTATTATAGACTGCTATTCACTGTTACTTCGTACACCACTGCTCTTATTTTTTCTTGAACGCTGTCTCCAAAAGCTATCATGATAGTATGATACCATGATGGAGTTATTTAATGTATTAAGGTTATGTTACTTACGAATGGGCTGGCTGTTCAGTTGCTTAGGCTTGGCATGATTCTTGAACACTAGTGAAATTGCTGCCTTCAGTACTGACCACTGAGATTAGTTCCTCGGATATTTATCGATCCATGTCATTCTCAATTTCACACATCGCTGTTGTAAAAAAGAATGCACTAAAAATTAAGGCTATCCATATCTATACTACATAGAGAAGAACGAGGGTTTGACACAAACAATCTTAGCCATCCAGTCTGATCTTATGATTCAACAAATAAGTTGGATCCTTGAATGTTATTGCTTAATTGAACAATTAATCCTCTAATAACACCATACTAAACAGCCTTCACAACCACTCTTTTCGAATTATGGAGAAATGTTATAGTACAATGTGAGTGGTCATATTATTTTTTAAATATTATTATGAATGCGAATGTATGCTAAGTTCACAACTTTCCAAAAGATTGAATAGGAATTCCTAATTTGGTGATACTGTATGAGGGGATTGAGTATTATATATTTAACAAAGCTTGCACAGTACATGTAGATCTCCTAGTTTTTTCTAAGGTTTAGGTGCTAAGGTTTGATCAATGTATACAAACAGAAAGTATATATTTCCTGCCAACTATTGCAGCTCACTCATTATATAATGTTGGATGCCTTATGGTTGATCTGATATGCAGGCTCGTCCTCTGTTCAAAGACCGCAGAAAATTTCCAAAAATGGCTGATCCGGCACTTCAGGGCCGCTTTCCTATGAGGGGTCTGTATCAAGCTTTAGCCGTTGCTGCAATGTGTTTGCAAGAGCAAGCTGCCACTCGGCCTTTCATAGGAGATGTGGTCACTGCTCTTTCGTATCTTGCTTCTCAGGCGTATGATCCAAATGCACCCACTCAACATAGTCGGAGCAATGCATCTACCCCCAGAGCCAGAGACCGTGGTAGTGTGAACGGCGACCAGCGGCGTATCCGGTCGCCAAATCACCATTCTCCAGATCTGAGGAGAAAAGAAGTCACAACAACATCGAAGTATGAAGCCGAGGTTAGCAGGAATAGTTCTGGTGGTGGTTCTGGTAGACGGTCAGGCTTGGATGATAGGGATGTGACAGGTTCACAACAGGGTAGTCCTGCTCAGGCAGGAAAGAGGAGGGAAACTTCAAGGACCTCTGAGAGGCAGCGTGCTATTGCAGAGGCTAAGACATGGGGTGAGAATTCTAGAGAGAGGAAATGGCCAAATGCTCGGGGCAGCTTCGATAGTACAAATGAATAGAACTCTGGAGCAGAAGGTCTGAGTCATCATTCTAGAAAGAGGATGAGTCGCAAGCCAGTACCAAGCAGGGGACAGTTTAGGGACATGGGGTTCGATTTCGGTTCCATGTTTAATGTGAATAGAGCTTTCCTTTTCTTTCCCGGCCATGACCACTGCTTCATAGTTTCTCTCTTCCCCACAAATATCACCACCGCAATCACCATCGACACGCCTATTCGTGGCGTCCGTTCCTCGTGAATGTGATCATGCAGATGTGCCTTCATCATCATATGGCACGAACGACATCTGGCTGGAAAGTTAGTAAGCAAAGGGGAGAACTGTTCTGTGGACATGATCCAATCAAATGAGCCTCTTCTGTTGCCTGCATGCATGATGGGTATCACAGTTGTTCCGAGCGTAGAGCTTTATTGTGAAGTCTGAGTACCGAGGGATGTGATGATTTTTCTTTCCTCGAGGGTTTGTACCGAGGGTTTTACCCGTGTTCCATACGTCTGTATTGTGACATTTTTGTTTGTATCGAGTTGTCAGAACACATCCTTTGATTTATCTCTTCTGGCAAAGCCGTTGTGCCCCTTCCATCTAAGCTGTGCAAAATATTTAGGAAGCTTGTTAGCTATATGCTCAAATTTATTTTTTGTTTCCTGTTTCTGAGCTTTCTGTCCATAGCAGATAAGCCCAGGGTTGTTTTTTGGTCCAACTTTGCTCAAACTAATTATATTTGTCGATGGAACATTTTTTTTTCGCAGACCAAAATTTCTTGATAAAGTACCTTGTAAAGTTTCCTTTTCATTTGTTCGCATATATGAAGGGGCATGCTACAAGTAGTAATCAAGTATGGACTGGGTGTTCGTTGTTCATTGGCCCTCCACCTGTGTCATCTTCTCCGTCCTGCAGCGCCGTTGCGCCCTTCTCCGTCGATGACCAGGCGAGCAGGGCACCATGGTCGTTGTGGCTTGGACACGGGCTCCGACGCCCAGAATCCACTTCCCAGTCCAATCTGGCAGGCAGCATTGGAGCAGCAGTACATACATATACCGAGTGAAAATGCACACTCAAGTACTCAAATACTTATTTGCTCAATTTCATTTGCTAATAATCTTGTCTTGCAATGCTGCTTCAGGGTGGGTATAGTGATCAGCGAATGATTAAATTGTGCTACCTGACTATCGAAATAACTGACTGACTGGATAGGCAATCATGGAACAACAGAATAGATGTATGCAATGCAGTAATGCTTAGGATCTTCCCTTCCAACAACAGAGAGATGCAACGCAATATCCAGAAAGAGGCAATGATGAACTAATATAACAGACTATTCAAGTTATTATGGTTTAGCAGTCAACTCCAGATGATCCAATTCATCACTTCATTGGTCCACCGCCTTGTTAGTGTTAAGACATGACAACATTTTTTACCATTTGTGTTTTGCTGTGGGTAGTAGATCAACCTTCAGAGGATCAGTAGCTCAACTAGGCTCGCAGCGAAGTCCACCTTGTACACTCAGTCCCTTTCAAGTCATGTGCAACAACTATAAGTTTGTAGTTTCCTACTATCTCCATTCCAAAATATAAGACATTTTGGTACCACCAAAACGTCTTATATTTCGGAATGGAGGTAGTAGTTTTCAGTCGAGTTGATTTGATGGTCCTTTGTTGTGCGGTGATTTTTTCCGTATTTAGACAAATGAAGGTCCAATCAACACCCTCAACATTTACAGCCAATCAGCTACCAATACCTATTTGTCCTGACTCTTGCTATCTGAGATGACTATTTATGTTCTTAAATCAAGTTGCGGAAGGCAGGTTTAATTTTAAGTGAGTTGACACTGTCTCATATTTTTAGGTGTAGTTCCTTGTTTACAGAAGATAATTTTCTACAACATGTTATGGTTAAAATCAAAGCATTGAACTCAAGTGGTAGACTTTCTAAACAAGAGGCCAGAAAACCCCATTTCCATTAATAAACGCCATTACAGGGGGTCGAGTAGGAACACCGGAAAATAAAGAAGCTGCATTGAAGTCCTCCCAAGAGAAGCTTTATTTCCTGACTTCGTTCTTGCTTGTTTCTTGCTGCAAATTAGAGCAGCAACCGAGGAGTGTCATTTAGCTACACCAGCAACACATTTACGGTAGTCCACAGTTCTAGTTAAGTTTCTTGCAGCCATCAACACATTTTTTAGGCTCAGGTACGCAATTGTAAATGTAGGGTTCACGGTGCGCCACAGTGTCGGTGTTGGCTTCCATACCTACGAAGTCAAAATAAAAAAGTACCATCAGAAACTTTTGCAGTTCGTAAGTAAACTCGGATTCTATGAAAACCATGTATTATGCAAATACCAGGATAGAAGGGGCGTGCTAATAAGAAAACAGGCAGAACAACCAGTGATATGTTTTATGACACTGCCATCGTTTAAAGTAATGATGAAATCAACAACCACCATGGCTAGTACTGGTAGTTAAACTACATACTACTATCAAAACCGTGATAGTAAAGGGGTGCTAATCATAAAAACACGGGCAAAACTACTGTTATCTTCCATGCCATCGTTTAAAATTTAGACTGGTATTACTTGAGTAAGCAGTTTGTATTTGCATTATGAGGCACATCAATTTTGAAGCAGAGAGAATGTGCGCATCTGCTCAGGTTGGTAACGGTTAAATTCTTTAACTATTACTGTACTACATAGTTTCAGAAAAAAAAACTTGCATTTACAAATAGAGCAATCAAACTTGATCGTAGTTATACCAGATAACTTACTAAGTACTCTTCTTTTCCATGCTAAAAGTAATAGTTAACTTTGG
Source organism: Aegilops tauschii subsp. strangulata (assembly GCF_002575655.3). Lineage (NCBI taxonomy): Eukaryota > Viridiplantae > Streptophyta > Magnoliopsida > Poales > Poaceae > Aegilops > Aegilops tauschii. Next base: position 337,301,435 of record NC_053035.3, read on the forward strand.
TGGAGGTTAAAATACTTCCCCTTCAGAGCAACGTACAAAATTCTACATGATCTGAACTCCTAGTTCTATCATGAAACGCGCATGCACTTTTCAGAAAAACATGTTGTGACAAAATTGTAAGACAAAAAGCAACCGAATGGACCATTCAGAAAAATCATGGGCAATGACAAAAACAGCGGTGGGCGTAGCAGACCATGCAATAGACCCGGATTTCTCTGTAACTGATAAGTGACTAATTAACCCTCAAAGATTCAGATTGACTTGTACATAAAAATGGTAGAAATATTATTTCTGAAAGCAGATCATTGGCAACGGGAGAATCATGCAAAAGGATCACGTTCCTCCATGCTCCTACACTGCTACACCTGCACTATGCCATGATCATCAAGGTGCAGGCCTCCATCCGGATGCCGCACAATCTTCTCCAAGCCATAAAAAATACATTCGGCTACACAAGCCACAGTGTGCGTGGGATGCCAGAGCTGAATGTATGTATTATGGCTTGGAGGAGCTTGCGCGGTGTAGAGGAGGTGGGCCAAGGCTGGAAGGCTAGGTGCAAGAGAGATGGAGAGCTTGGATATGAGTTGAGAGGAGGGGGTGGCGGGCGCTGTGTGAGAGAGGGGTGGTGAGTGCTGACGGTGTTAAATAAGCAGGCGAGAGGGAGAGGACGACGGGGGTGGGACGCCCATGCTACGAGTGCAACTGAGTGTGGAGAGTAGCGGAGAGTGGAGACACCAACGTGACGCCTAAATGGCCTAGGCAGAGGGCGTGTCGTCCCTGGGCTGGTGCTGGTGGAGAGGAAGATTCCCAACCAACAAAAAAGCTACAGTGCAATGGATGCTCCACATCCAAACTTCAATTACAGTACTTTACTTTACACGCATGGAAACCCTACTAGTTAAAAGGCAGTCATTGCTCTAGAACATAACTCATGGAACACACACTCTTCTTCCGGCTTGCAGCAGTGGAGAAACTAGTTCGACAACTGTGACGATCGCACTGCATATTGGCACAGTAGTGCCGAAAGATCGAATTGTTTGAGAGACAAAAAAAAAACATCAAATGGTATGTGGCATGTGGAGCTATTTTCTCTTGCTTGCAGAGTGTTGGGCTTTTGGAGTTTGATAGTTTCAGGTAGCTGGATGATCCAGGACTACAGTGAGCTAGAAATGAGAGTATTTAACTTTGCTCTACTTAAGATCTCCATGGGGCTCCCTGCCTTCCTCTTATAAAAAAAGGATGCAAAATTGCATAGCATGACACTTTTGAATGTGGTAACAACTTACACCAAGGTAGGCACAATCACTACCAATTCAAAGATTTTTCATTGTCCAATCTCAGTTAGGTGCCATTCCAGGGCATCGCTGATTGCCATGTAGTAAATGGAAAAATTCAGACCAACTTAATAAGTATGTAGAGTTGGTATTCATTCTGGCTTTGTATCCAGCATGTGATATGGACAGAAACTTGTGAACGTTACAGATTGGCATGGCATGCACAGATTCACAACTATAAGTGAACAATCCAACCCCCCCCCCCCCCCCCCCCCCCAAAAAAAAACAACCTCAACTTTATTCCTGTAATTGCAGGGGTGCAACAGTTAAGAGGTCAACAACAGTCATTGATCAAACCTCTGCTAAAGAAAATATCACTCTAAAGTTCAGCTCCTCCTGTAGCCTAGCTACCACTACTAGGAAAAGGCCTACTAGTGGCGCACCAGTTTTGCCTACTAATGGCGCACTACTGGTGCGCCACTAGTACCACGCCACTAGTATTTTTTACTAATGGCGGACCACTGGTGCGGCATTAGTATAGGCCACGGTGCGCCATTAGTATTTTTGAATTTTGAAGGCGGGAAAATAGTAGTGGCGCACCGTCTAACCCCCACCGTGCGCCATTGCTATTTTTGAATTTTGAATTTGGATCTGGATCGCGATTTTTTTGCCCATTTTTTGCTCGTTTTTTTTTTCAAATTTTGTTCTCGTTTTTGGATCTTGTACGTTTTTTTGCCGTGTTCTTTTGCCGGAGAGGAGTTCGCCGGAGAGGAGGGCCGAGGTCACCGGAGAGGCGCTCGCCTACATCGCCGGAGAGGAGGAGGAGGTCGCCGGAGAGGAGTTCACCGGAGCATCGGAGAGGAGGAAGGAGAAACCATGAGGGGAGGGGAGGAGAGGAGGGAGGAGGAGCTCACCGGAGAGGAGGGAGGAGGAGCTCACCGGAGAGGAGGGAGGGAGGAGCTCACCGGAGAGGAGGGAGGATGTAACGCCCACGATGCGGCTATATCTCCCACGTGTCGAGGCACGACTTAGAGGCATAACCGCATAGTGGTTTTGTCGCAAGAAGGGTCATCTTCACACAATCCCATGTAATGAACAAGAATGGGATAAAGAGTTGGCTTACAATCGCCACTTCACACAATACATAAATATAATTCATACATCATCCAAAATACACACATATAGACCGACTACGGTCAAAATCCAGATGAAAATAAGACAACCCCAAATGCTAGATCCCCGATCGTCCCAACTGGGCTCCACTACTGATCATCAGGAAAAGACACATAGTAACGGCCACGTTCCTCGTCGAACTCCCACTTGAGGTCGATCTCATCAACTGCACTGGCATCATCGGCACCTGCATCTGTTTTGGTAGAATCTGTGAGTCACGAGGACTCAGCAATCTCACACCCGCGAGATCAAGACTATTTAAGCTTATAGGAAAATATGGTGTAATGAGGTGGAGCTGCAGCAAGCAATAAGCATATATGGTGGCTAACTTGCGCAAATGAGAGCGAGAAGAGAAGCAACGGAACGGTCGTCATCTAGCAATGACTAAGAAGTGATCCTGAACTCCTACTTACGTCGTTCATAACTCAAACCGTGTTCACTTCCCGGACTCCGCCGAGAAGAGACCATCACGGCTACACACACAGTTGATGTATTTTAATTGGGTCAAGTGACAAGTTTTCTACAACCGGACATTAACAAATTCCCATCTGCCTCATAACCGCGGGCATGGCTTTCGAAAGATAATACCCTGCAGGGGTGTCCCAACTTAGCCCATCATAAGCTCTCACGGTCAACGAAGGATAAACCTTCTCTCGGAAAGGCCCGATCAGTCTCGGAATCCCGGTTTACAAGACATTTCGACAATGGTAAAATAAGACCAGCAAAGCCGCCCGAATGTGCCGACAAATCCCGATAGGAGCTGCACATATCTCGTTCTCAGGGCACACCGGATGAACACTACGTACAACTAAAACCGATCCTCGAGTTTCCCCAAGGTGGCGCTGCAAGTGGCTCTAGTGTGGGCCAGCACTCAGAGGAACACTGGCCCGGGGGTTTAAATAAAGATGACCCTCGGGCTCTAGAAAACCCGGGGGAAAAAGGCTTAGGTCGCAAATGGTAAAACCAAGGTTGGGCCTTGCTGGAGGAGTTTTATTCAAGGCGAACTGTCAAGGGGGTCCCATAAATCACCCAACCGCGTAAGGAACGCAAACTCAAGGAACATAATCCCGGTATATCAGCAACTAGGGCGGCAAGAGTGGAACAAAACACCAGGCATAAGGCAGAGCCTTCCACCCTTTACCAAATATATATAGATGCGTTAATTAAATAAGAGATATTGTGATATTCCAACATATCCATGTTCCGACATGGAACAAACTTCAACTTCACCTGCAACTAGCAACGCTATAAGAAGGGCTGAGCAAAAGCGGTAACTTAGCCAAATAACAGTTTGCTAGGAAAGGATGGTTAGGGGATGATATGGCAATATGGGAGACATGATATAGCAAGTGGTAGGTAACGCAGCATGGCAATAGAGCGAACAACTAGCAAAGCAAAGATAGAAGTGATTTCGAGGGTATGGTCATCTTGCCTGCAAGGTTCTCAGAGTTGTCGAAAACTTGATCCTCGTAAGCGTACTCAACAGGTTCCTCGTTCACGAACTCGTCTCCCGGCTCTACCCAAGACAAGAACACAAGCAACGGAACCACAATCAATCACGGAAAATGCACAAGCAACATGATGCAAAACATGTATGATATGCAAGATATGATATGCGATGCATATGCGTGCTCCGGAAGGAAAATGATGAACAAGGCAGTAACTTGGCAAACCAAGCATGCCACTGGAAAGATGAGATGATTTCGGTCGAAATCGATATAAAGATCACCGGAAACGGATGCACGGTTTGCAAATGGCAAGCAAAACAAGAATGACACGAATCTGCGATTAACAGCATGATAGCACTTAAAATACAACAAGAAACAAAGCTACAGCACTCCAACATAGCAACAAAGCATATGGCAGTAATCTACAGGAGATGCTTGACAAAAGATGAACACTGAGCTACGGCTAGATCACAACATAACAAACTCAAACAAGCATGGCAAAAGTGCAAACGATAACAGGTTCACAGACTTAGTAAAATTACTGGACATGCCTGAAACAGCATCAGGTAGCAATGTTCAGAGCACGAAAACAACATGCTACAGCAACTTAACATAGCAAAACAAGGCATGTCAATATTCTACTAAATGCATAAGACAAAAGTCCCTTACTGACCATAAGCCAAAAAGGACCAGAAGATATGATGGCAACCATGTAAACATAGCAAGTTACGTTAACAGGTTTCAGACTTAGCAGAAAACAAAGCATGGCAGAAACAATAATATGAAGGCATCTTGGTGAGCTTGATGCACTCACCACAAAGCAATGCATGACAAGAAAAGCATACCTACAGCAAGATGACATGTTTATGAAGCTATCCCTGGCAAGAGCAAATACATAGCATGCATGAAACAACTACAACAAGCTTGGCAAAATTGAATAACACGTAAACAATCTGCCAGAAATATTTTATAGCAAAAGTAGAGCAAGATTGAGTCATCCTATGGCACTCCATAATTGCAAACAAGGGCAGGCATGGATCAATTACAATAATAGCTACAAAACATCCTTACTGAACATCTTTAAAATATGCATGGATCTCTCTGTAGCATCAAGTTTACATGACAACAAAATAACAGCAGACAAGGACTTGGAGAAATCACTAAGTCCCTGAAATCAGAAACATTACGGAGCCTAGTTTGCATGCTTGTTCTAGTCACCACAGAGATCAAAAAAATACATGGCATACACCCTTGGAAAGATGGCATGGCATACAACAAAACACATGTAGAGCTCGTTCCCATAAGATGCACAGATTAAATGATACAAAAATGACAAATCTCCAAGTTCTGATAAGAACCAGCAGATAACAGCAACTAGCACTCTTGCACCAGAGATTTGGGCATCAAGATGACCTCTAATGAACATGGTGCAATTGAACAAAATGAAGAGCATCACGAGACGAACAATTTGACATATTACACGCGCGAAACAGAGCTATATACAGAGAGTTATGATGCTATGAACATAGGCACATGCTGTGACAGAAAATGACTTGGAGGATTTCGGGGTCTCGGGAAAGTCAACCTTAGGGTTCTGTCGATCCAGATCTGGCCGGCCGAAGCTCGCCGGAGCTCGAGGGGTGGCTCGCCGGAGCGGCGGATGGCGAGGCCGGAGGAAGGAGAGGAGGCGGCGGGGCGCGACGGCGAGGCGGCGGGGCGAGGCGCGGATGCCGAGGCGCGACGGCGCCGGCGATGTGGCGACGGGCGGCGATGGCGGCGGGGCCGGCCGGTGCGGCGGCGCGGCGAGGAGGCGGCGGAGGCGCGGGCTCGCGCGGAGGGAGACGCGGGGCGCTCGGGCCCGGGAGGGCCTGCCGCGGGCTCGGGCGGGCCGGCGGCGGCTGGCGGCGGGGAGCGCCACGTGGCGGCGGCGGACTGGCTGGGCGCGGCGGCGGGATCCATCCGGCGGCGGCGGATGCGTCCGGCCGCGGAGAGGTCGAATTTTAGGGTTTTATCTGCGAATGTTTTCAGGAGGTCTCACATATTTATAGGTAGAGGGAGCTAGGAGAGTCCAAATGAGGTGCGATTTTCGCCCACACGATCGTGATCGAACGACCTACAACATGGAAGTGACTTAGAGGAGTTTTGGGCTGGTTTTGAGGGGTTTTTTTTGCTGGAACACACAGAAGGCATCTGCGGTTACCCGGTTAACCGTTGGAGTATCAAACGACCTCCAAATGGAACGAAACTTGACCGGTGGTCTACCGGTGGTATACCAAGGCCACTTGACAAGCCTCGGTCCATTCCGAGAACGTTTGACACCCGCTCACGAAAGAAAACAATAGGGGTGCGCCGGAGGAGATGGGAGCGCCGGATTGCAAAACGGACAACGGAGAAAATGTTCGGATGCATGAGACGAACACGCATGCAAATGCAATGCACATGATGACATGATATGAAATGCATAGCATGAACAAAATGCAAAACGAAAGACAAAACCCGACCGCGAAGGGAATATCATAACACATAGCCGGAAATGGCAAGAGTTGGAGTTACAAATATGGAAAGTTACATGCGGGGTGTTACAGAGGAGGAGCTCACCGGAGAGGAGGGAGGAGAAACCATGAGGGGAGGGGAGGAGAGGAGGGAGGAGGAGGTCGCCGGAGAGGAGGAGGAGGAGGAGGAGGTCGCCCGAGAGGAGGAGGGTAGTATGGTGGAGGAGAGAAGGGGAGATGGAGTGGAAGAGAGAAGGGAAGATGGAGTGGAGGAGAGGGGAGATGGAGTGGAGGAGAAGAATGAAGAGGTAAGGAGGAGAGGACCACGCCCAGCCATATATACGGCATAGTAATGGCGCACCGTGGGCAGGTGCGCCATTACTAACTTTTTTTTTTATTTTTTTGATTTATTTTGAATTTTGAAGGCAGGAAGATAGTAATGGCGCACCATGGGCAGGTGCGCCATTAGTAAGTTTGAATTTTTTTGCCTCTCCAGATCTTAAAAGCCCCGTATCTTTTTTTCTGTTAGGTTTTTGAGGATTTTGAAAATGTTTAACGGGGTTCCCCCGGTAAAATTCGGATGTATCTTTTCAAGTAGATGATTTTTCATATAAAAAACTTTTTCATCCGAATTCGTATGCAAAAGTTATGCCCATTTTGCAAATTCTCGAGAGATTTTGCAAAAAAGTCAAAAATTCATGTTTGTAAATTTTGCTAACAACTAGACCACATATCACATGGGAATCTTATTTTCTTTTATTTTTTTGACATTTCTATCATTTTCTTTTATTTATTTTTAAACTGAAAAGGCAGTCCCGGGGGTGCATTCGGGGGAATGTTTGGGCCAAATTACTAATGGCGCATCGTGGGAGTTGTGCGCCATTACTAGTCACCACTCCCACGGTGCGCCATTAGTAGTTTAAAAAATAAAATAAAATAAATTTGAATTTTTTTGAAACATAATTACTAATGGCGCACTGGGGGAGTGGTGCGCCATTACTAGTTTAACTAGTAATGGCGCACTATCCCCTGATGCGTCATTACTAGTTTTGAAAAAATTAATTTTTTTTATTAATGGCGCACCGTGCATGTGATGCGTCATTAGTATTTACACACTAATGGCGCACCAACACATGGTGTGCCATTACTATTTAGTAATGGTGCACCACATGCACAGTGCGTCATTAGTGTCCATATTGGCTATAGCTATTTTTGTAATAGTGAAAGGAGAGAACAATCATAATCACGTAACCATGGAATTTGAGCAAAGGATATAAATAGTTCGGGAGAAGGCAAGAGTTACCGACCCCTCTTACAAGGCGAGGAATTCAACGCATCCCTTGTTTCTTGTCGTGGACTGGGATGCCACATTCTTGATACACCAACACTGATTTCTATTCACTATAAAAAATCCTTACCACCGACCTTTATGCATTTTTTACCCAAAAAGGGCCCCCCTTTATATTGCAAAGGTGTCGAGCACCGTCCCCCAATGCCACCGCCAACCAAGCTAACTAAAAATGACGAAGGATAACCGCTTGAAGAGGACGGAGACCTCCACAAAGAAACGAGGAGGGGGGATACGGTCATGACAGAGCAGGGACTCCAAGACAGTGCCTCCTAGAAGGGGACGCCCACGGATAGCCGCCACCGTTCGATCCGTAGATCAAGTTTTCACCCGGAGTCACATGCGAGGGGTAGGAGCACCGCCACGGCGCCTTCATGAAGGATACGGCGACCACGGCCACTGCCGCAGTCGGCCAGTACAAGGACTGGGCAAGTGATGAACTCTGGCGCTCGCACCCCTCCGACATACCCTCGCTCTGCCAACCAGCCGCAACCAAGCCCCCCGTGAGGCCATGGTTGCCCGCCCACTCCTGAGACGTAGGTTCCGTCCACGAACGCCACGCCTCCCGCCTCCAGGGCCGCCGCCCAACATCCAAACACCCCCAAGATCATCCAAAAGGATCAACTTTGGACCAAGGGGACACACCAGACCGACGAGCCGCAGAATGTATCCCGCCTTGAAGATCGCCGGTGCTACAGCCGCCCGCACACGGCCGGGGAAAGGGGGAGGTGGGGGAGCAGACACATCCAGACCGGCACACCCCTGTGCCGCTGACGGGGTCCCGAGCACGTCGGCGCCGCCCATCCCTCCAGCCCAATCCCTCCCCCCGGACACACCCCTGTGCCACCCCGCCTCGGCGACCAGCGCAGAGCCGCGCAAGGCCACCAACACAGCCCCAGCCACCGGCAAGGAGTGCCCACCGGGACCGCCGCCCACCCCCAAGGAAGCTCACCGGGGAGTCCAACCGCGCCACCGTCGCCGTCCACCGGCGGGACGCCTGGAAACCGAGCAGCCCGCCCACCTGCCACCGCCGCTGCGCCTCCGCCCCTACCAGCCATGGCCACGGCAGAGGCGGACGCCCGCAGCCCATGCCGCTCCCGGCCCGCGCCGCTCCCGGCCCGCGCCGCCTGGGCCCAGATTTGGCCGCACGCCGACAGGGTCAACGCCGCCGGAGCCCACCGCGCCCCACCACGCCTCAGCCCCTTCATGCCGCCACCTGCAGCCCGCGTCTCCGCCGCCTGTTGCTGCTGCCGCGCCGCCGTGCCCCGAGGAAAGCGCCGCGCCGCCACCTGATCTTGGATCCCGCGATCGTCGTCCCGGGCGGGGGAAGGAGGAACACCCCGCCGCCGCCCGCGCTGGCAGGGCTTAGCCCACCAGCACGTCGGGGCGGCGGCGAGGGGAGGGAGCGCGAGGAGGAGGGCCGCGGGCCGGAGCTAGGGTTTCCCCCCGGCGCTCGCGGGAGTGTCGCGGGAGGGGAGCGAGGGGGGTCCTTGCGTGTGGTTTATGAAAAAGAAAATTAACTTTCAGAGTTTCAGACAGTAATAGAGACATTTCATCGAGCAATATGACCAAAGTTCTTTTAGAAAACTACATATGCACGCCACGTGTGTTTAAACTTCCAAGTTCCAAGTAATTCCCAGCCTTACCTCCAGTTATGCGCAATGCAGACACATTCTTTTAGCAGAAATGATGTGACGATGATGTTAATGTCTATTCTTCATTCTGCTCTTTTTAATTTGCAGAACTGTCTCTACAATTACTGGCAACACTACCATAAAGAGAGATTAGAATATTTCACATGTTTATGCTATAAATAATATCAAAGAGTGTTCAAGTGAGAGAATAATTCAAGAGGGTTTTGTCTGCAAGGTTTAAGAATAACTGCAGTTGGATTGAGTATATTAATATGGAATTGAATGCAAGCAAGATTCAGCTACTAGGTTATAGACAACAGAGATCGTCTACCGGAGTCAAGTTTCTCTTATGTGATGCAAAATAGGTACCATAGAACAATCAAAGGGTATTGAAAATAAAAGGTATTTGCTGAACACCTTAACATCATCACACAAATAAACTCAAGGAAAAGGGTGAAAAAGGCCAAGAACTCTTACAAAGATGTGCTTCAGTAAAATATATGCTTGGAAAAAGAAAATACTATTTTGTGTCCGATTTTTTTTTAATGTGGAGGATTGTGCATGATTTATAGCATTTAATAAACGGCAAGACATTTTTTTCCGTTCTAATATCCATAGCTCTAGGTAGTGTGTGCTAATCATGCACAATCCTCCACATTAAAAAAAGTATGCCTTTCTTCTTGTGCACTGCTAAAGTTCCTTCGCCACCCAGATTCTGAGCGGCACCTTAGATCACTTCAGATGGCTAACTATGTCATTAAGAAGAATAAAAGTATCATTTACCAAATTCAGAAACAGAGGAACCTCAAATAATAAAGCTGGCACAATATGCTTTTTCAAACCATGCATGAGAACTGCACGTACTATATCAAGAAAACTATCATAATATGATAACATGCATCAGCTACCGACATCATCTTTTACTTGCAGGAAATCAAATCAAAACTATGTGCACTCCAGTCTAGTTTTAACGTGTTTCTTTATTCATCTCGCAAAAAAAAAAACAAGCCAGTTTTGTTATCACCACATTATCCATAAAATAGACATCAAGAACAACCCAAAAGGCAAGATACTTTTAAGATACAGGGGATGGTCTAAGAATTTTCCATGGATCACCTTGCCGATTGAGTGGCTTCAGCGAAACTAATTAACCTCCAGTCACTAGACATCTACAATACGGTACGGTGCCTTTTCTTCCCGAGAGAAGTTTAACTTGTCTGAACACTTAAGTCGAAGCACAAGAAGAGGATCATCCTATCCATCATTTTAAAAGAATGGCGACTTCTATATTCTGGCCAATTTTGATATATCATGTTTTTTCGAAATTGCATTAACTGTACCCTGTTCTAGCTGTTGTTGGTTAAGCATCTGAGATATACCGTGAAAAGGAGAGCATTAGCCCTACATAAGAGAATTATCTTTTACCTTCATTTTCTTAGCTTTGGCAACTTTCTTTTGGATTCATTATGAGATAGCTTACCACATATGCCATGTGATAGTTGAGTTGACAACTTAAAGAGCATACATGTCCAAGAATTTGTGTGCCAAGATATATACATACACTGTGCATCCTTTTGCATAGGAATATATGCAGTTCCGAAAAGAACAGAAGCAAATTTCGACAATTCAAAAGTACCTGAAGTCAAAAGGAAATATTTGTATGAAGCTAAATCTAGATGTAGCTAAATCAGGAGCATGTTTATAACTGTGATATGCAGAAACTCTGATTTATAAAGATGTGAGCCAATAATAATAATAATTTGAGTACATGAAGTTTATAAACAGGAACTTTATAAACTGAGTTTTAAATAACATTCCAGATTATATCAAGGTGGACAATTAAATATTAAATCAACTCAGAACTACATGAAGTACAATGCATATTAGTGATACATGGATACAACATACAACTTCTGACAAAACCATGGCATTAGTTCTGTAGAATAATCTTATGGCAGATTAGGGACAGTTGGCTGTACAAAGAAATGTTCCTGGTGGCCTGGTAAGCTAGCAAACAAAAAATGGTATAATACAACTCACTGTATGTCTTACTGATGCTGAGGCAAAACTAAAGGTAACTTTGGAGCATATGGGCGTAAAATAAACACAAATCTCAAAACCTTTCAGATCTTATCTACATCTAATTCAGTGAAACACAATCATTTTAGTTAGGCACATCCTTCATCAGTACATTTGCAGCTAAGAACATGTCCACATGGCTGAATCCATAAATAATACAAAGCATAAGAGTATAGGCTTCAAACACGCAGTTCAGTATCCAAACAACATCCTGTTGCATGTTTCCATACAGATGTAAGCAAACCTTATGAACCAAATGATCTGATACCAAATCATTTATATTTTCAAAGCAACAGAGTTATTGAGGAATGGATGCTACATGTCCAAACTTGATTTTTTTACAGACATGGAAACCCAACTAGCTTAAGACGACGACTTGCAGTGTTTGTCTACATACAGAGGAAATGACTTGGGCTTGGAGCTTGAGTTTAAATTCTGGTTAAAAGCCTCCCCATTGATGTGATTGCCGTTCCCAAGTTGCACAACAGTCTTGAAGCTTAATCATCTTGTTGCAATGGGCAGCAGCAGTGCCATGGCATGAACCCTTCCACTTTGATGGGGGTGGCGGGATACCACTATCACCAAAGGAAGGATGCGCCGCATAGATCCCGGTGTCAACTACACCGATGATGACTCCCTCGCCGTAGTTGGTGTCTCTCCACAACCCGGCATCCCTCTTGAGCCCAAGAAATTCTTGAGTGTGGGTGGTGGGGCGCCGGAGCTGGTTTGGAAACGCCCGCACAAACTCTGCCCTCTTGGACACGAGGGCGGGCAGTCCCAACTGCTCTGCCCCTGTTGAGGCTGTACAGGCCTTAAAAGGAGAATGTATTTTTCATGGCTAGGAGAAGCTTGTGTGGCATGTTGGAACAGGGTGAGTGAGAGTAGGAGGTGGGCGAAGGATGACATGGTTGGGTTCAGCTGGAAGAAGACTAGGTTAGGTGCAAGAGAGAGATGGAGAGAGGCTTGAGAGCTTGGACATGAGTTCAGAGCTGCGATTTCCAAAGGTAGAAGAAGCTGAGGAGGGGGTGGTGGCTGCAGCGATGTTACTCTGTTGACAGGAAAATGTTCATGGAGGAGGGAAGTTCGAGCTGCGATTTCCAATGGGTAGAAGAGGGTGAGGGTGGAACTTGTGGCTGCTGTGTGAGGAGGGGTGGTGGTGGTCTTAATAAGCAACGCAGAGGAAGGGAGAGATGACGACGGGGGTGGGATGATACGTGAGTGCACTGAGTATGGAGAGCAGTGGGAGACACCGACGTGATGCCTACATGGCCTTGGGAGAGGGCGTGTCGTCCCTGGGCTGGCTGGTGGAGAAAGAGATACCCAACCAACAAAAAAGCTACAGTGCAGTGGGTGCTCCACATCCAAACTTCAATATGCTAAGATTCCAGACAACAGCAGTGCGGTTCGTCCTTGACCTATATGGCCTAGGGTCCAAACAAAAAAGCACAGAGTTCAACTAATAATCGTTCATCTAATAATCACATCAGGAAGTAGTAGAGACAGAAAGCCAAGATAAAAGTTTCGATCATCATATCTGCTAGTCTTCGGGATACTCTGCTTCAAGCCTCCTCCAGGCAACACATCTCTACCCAAAGAACAGAGCACCAACACGCAGCAGTGTCAGCTACAGCATCCAACATCCCCAGCAGGCGTTGGTGAAAATAGTTGGAGTAAATCAGAGCACAATGACTTGAAAAGAGAAAAGAAAAGCAAAGAAACATGTCCTTGGCCAACACTCCGTGATGATTCTAACCTAAGGACTGGGAACAGAGCTTATGCTAAGTTGGAGTACTTAATTAAGGGTTGCAACTGACTAAGGATCCTTTTTGCAAAGTGCTACTGCCAAGGAAGACCTACAGGCCTACAGTACACTGCTCATGCCCACTACAAACAGTGCGTACAGCTACTTGGCTTTTCGAACGTGCTTGCAGTGGCTCGAAAAGTCAGTAGAAGTCCTACAACCTACAACTGGATGCCCCGGCAAACCACTCAAGGCTATCATCAGAGCTTGCACACTTTTACTGAATGAGAAACTAATCCATCTTTTTATGCAAACCAAAGGAAATAAGATGGAAAGGAGAGGAAACAAAATGTAAAACCTGGATGTTATCAAGCTCATCACTCATCAGATCTTGCACACCTTTACTGCTTCCAGATCCATCCTTCTTACGCAAACCTGAGGGAATAAGATGGAAATGAGAAGAATCAGAATGTAAAATTAGTGAAAGGTTGGCTGGATCACCGAGGATAGCAGGATAGATAGTTTTTTTTGGAAATGGAGGCATGCCCCCGGCCTCTGCATCATGATGATGCATGTGGCCCTCTTATTAACAATCCACAAAGTATCGCCATAAAAGTCTTACAGCTCGCAAACGGAGCAAAACAAAGTAAAATAAGGAAAATTATATGCGGACAATGACAACCAATATGGTAATAAGAAGGATAAGCTCCCTAGACTCCTATCCTGTTATGCGAGCGCCATCCGAACCGGTTGAAGATAACCCGAGCTACCATTTTCCATTGGTTGCACCTAGTAACCAAAAGCTCCCTGGAGTCCATATGAGTGAGTAAGGACCACGTACAGATCCAAGCTGTAGCTCCGAAGATAACCTGCAAAAAAGTTAAAGTGTGTTGTCTGTTAAAAATCATATCATTCCTGCAGTTCCATATAGCCCATAATAGCGCACATATTCCAATCCGAATACGAGCCGCAGTAATCTGTTCAACCCTAGCTAACCACGTCCCAAACAAAGACGCAATATCTACTGGAGGATTAATATTAAAAGCTATATGAATCGTTCTCCAAAGTAACTTGGCAAGTGGGCATTCAAGAAATAAATGTTGTATCGTTTCATCATGATCATAAAAACAACACCGCGAACTGCCTACCCATCGCCTCTTAATTAAGTTGTCCTTTGTGAGTATCACTTGCTTGTGGACAAACCACATGAAGATCTTAATACGCAAAGGAATCTTAACCTTCCAAATGTGCAGCAACCTTGAGAGGGGGCCAGAATTAATCAGATCCATATAGAAAGATTTCACCGTAAACATCCCATTCTTAGTTAACTTCCATTGTGTTGAATCCGGCTGGTCGGAGAGTTGAACTTCTATCAATCTCCGAACCAAGTGCATCCAGACGGTCCATCTCTCACCAACTAACACACGTCTGAACTGGATGTTCAGGGGAATAGTTTGAAGGACGGTGCCTACGTAATCCTCCTTACGTTGCACAATATTATAAAGGGTAGGATATTGGACGGCCAGGGGCGTCTCTCCTAACCACGTATCCTCCCAAAATCTTGTTGACATCCCATTGCCAACCAAGAATTTGACCCTACGAAAGAACATGTCCTTCGTTCGCATAAGTCCCTTCCAGAACGGCGAGTCAGTCGGTCTCATGGTAACTTGGGCTAGTGTTTTTGAGTGCAAATACTTATTGCGCAGAATTTGAGACCACATGCCCTCCGGTTCTGTCTCTAATCTGTATAACCATTTGCTCATAAGACATTTATTCTTAATTTCCAAGTTCTCAATACCGAGACCCCCTTGGTCTTTAGGTCGGCAAAGGATATCCCATCGCGCGAGACGGTATTTCCTCTTGGCCTCATCAGACTACCAAAAGAAACGAGATCTAAAGAAATCAAGTCGCTTTCGGACCCCTTTCGGAATTTCGAAGAACAAAGTAGAAACATCGGCATACTAGTCAGTACTGAGTTAATCAGAACTAGCTGACCTCCATATAACATAAGCTTGCCCTTCCAGCAGCTAAGTTTTTTTTTCAATTCGTTCTTCAATACATTTCCATTCTTTATTGGATAGTTTACGGTGATGGATCGGTATACCCAAGTAACTGAATGGTAAAGCACCTAATTCACATCCGAACAATTGTCTGTAAGTGTGTTCCTCGTCTTTGGCCTTCCCAAAACAGAACACCTCGCTCTTATGAAAATTATTTTTTAAGCCAGACAATTGTTCAAAGAGACACAAGATAAGTTTCATATTACGTGCCTTAGCCATGTCATGTTCCATGAATAAAATAGTGTCATCAACATACTGTAGAATGGATACCCCTCCATTGACTAGATGAGGAACTAGACCCTCTACATGGCCATGCTGCTTGGCCCTGCCAATAATGACGGCCAACATATCTGCCACAATATTGAACAGAAGAGGTGACATGGAATCCCCTTGTCGCAACCCCTTATGTGTTTGGAAATAGTGACCGATGTCATCGTTCACCTTGATTCCAACACTACCTTTGTGGACTTGGGTATCCACTTGGTTCCTCCAGGTTTCACTAAAACCCTTCATGTGCATTGCCTGCTGAAGAAAAGGCCACTTTACTTTATCATAAGCCTTCTCAAAGTCCACTTTGAAAATAACCCCATCCAGTTTCTTCGAGTGGATCTCATGAAGCGTTTCATGTAGAACGACCACCCCTTCCAGTATGTGCCGTCCTGGCATAAACGTTGTCTGGCTTGGTTGGATCACTGAATGAGCAATTTGTGTCAATCTATTGGTTCCAACCTTTGTGAAAATTTTGAAACTCACATTCAGCAGACAAATGGGCCGGAATTGTTTGATCTGAACAGCCTCATCTTTCTTAGGTAACAACGTTATCGTACCAAAGTTAAGATGAAACAACTCCAAATGGCCATCGAAAAAATCGTGAAACATAGGCATAAGATCATCTTTAATAATATGCCAACATTTCTTATAGAATTCAGCTGGAAACCCATCTGGTCCTGGTGCTTTATTCAGCTTCATTTGGGATATTGCCTGGTGAACTTCTTTTTCAGTAAACGGTGCAGAGAGAACATCATTCTCTGTTGCCTATAATTGAGGTATATCATCAATCACAGATTCATCAAGTGACACCGTAGTTGTATTCGGGGGTCCAAAAAGTTTTTTATAATAATTAGAGATATATGCTTTCAGATTTTCATGTCCCACTATTGTCCCCTCGTCCTATTCAAGATGTATGATTTTCTTCTTCCTATGTTTACCATTCGCAACCATATGGAAGAATTGTGTATTGTCGTCCCCTTGGACAACCTTAATCGTTTTCGCACGCAACACCCACTTCAGCTCCTCCTCTCGCAAGAGAGCTCGTAAACCTTGCTCAGCCTCGGACTTGGTTCGTTGCTCATTAACAGAAAGGAGAGTGGCTTCAGCCTTTAAGTCTAGTGCCTCAATCAATTGAGTAAGACGCTCTTTTTCTTGTTTGTAAATACCACTCTCATTTCTGGCCCATCCTCTCAGAAACTGTTGGAGATGTCTAATTTTATTTTGCCATCTCTCAACATGTGTCCTTCCACTAACCGGCTTAGCCCATTCTCGTGCAATCATCTCCATAAATCCTTCTCGCTCAAACCAGCTTTGCTTGAAGGAGAAGATATTTTTATTTGCCACATGGGTAGCCTCACCCGAGTCTAAAAGAAGTGGTGTATGATCCGAGATCACTCTCTGCATCGCATGGACCGACACCGACGGGTATTTTTGTTCCCACTCCACACTAGCAAGTACCCTATCCAGCTTTTCATAAGTCGGAATAGGTAATGAGTTGGCCCATGTAAACTGTCTACCGGTGAGCTCTATTTCTCTCAAATTGAGACTCTCGATAATCATGTTAAACATCATAGACCAACGTCCATCAAAATTGTCATTATTCTTTTCATCTCTCCTCCTGATGATATTAAAATCCCCCTGACTAGTATTGGCAGATTTTCATCTCCACAAATCCACACCAGATCGGCCAGAAAGTCAGGCTTAAATTCAGGTTGTGCTGCCCCATATACAGCTACTAGAGACCATCGGAACCCATCCAGTTTTGATCGCACCCTGAATTTAACTGAAAAGTCTCCCTGAACCACATTAAGCACCTCTAACGTCTCACACCGTACTCCTAGTAAAATCCCGCCGGATCTTCCTCTAGGAGGTAGGATGTGCCAGTCAAAATCGATACCACTAGAGAGAGTTTGAAGAAACTGTGATGTGAAATTATCTCGTCCAGTTTCCAAAAGTGCAATAAAGTCTAAGTGTTGTTCTATCGTTGTCTCTGCTAAGAATCTTTGTTTAGCCAAGTCAGCTAGACCTCTGCTATTCCAAAAGAGTCCTTTCATAGATCATCATGATTTTTTTTCTTAAGCTCAACTCTAGCACTTCTGCGTACTGCCGAAGTAGGATAAATTTTCCGCTTCCAGGGCCGTTTGGGCTTCTCCTCAACACCCTGTGGGAAAGTAGGATTGGCTACAACAGAAACTGCACCCTCCATCAGGAGAGGCTCTACCGTGTCTGTAGTCTCCAAATCCTCCTCATCCTCAGCCTCCGCATTAGGCAAAAGTGAAGGAAATATGCCCTAGAGGCAATAATAAAGTTATTATTTATTTCCTTATATCATGATAAATGTTTATTATTCATGCTAGAATTGTATTAACCGGAAACATAATACATGTGTGAATACATAGACAAACAGAGTGTCACTAGTATGCCTCTACTTGACTAGCTCGTTGATCAAAGATGGTTATGTTTCCTAGCCATAGACATGAGTTGTCATTTGATTAACGGGATCACATCATTAGGAGAATGATGTGATTGACTTGACCCATTCCGTTAGCTTAGCACTTGATCGTTTAGTATGTTGCTATTGCTTTCTTCATGACTTATACATGTTCCTATGACTATGAGATTATGCAACTCCCGTTTACCGGAGGAACACTTTGTGTGCTACCAAACGTCACAACGTAACTGGGTGATTATAAAGGTGCTCTACAGGTGTCTCCAAAGGTACTTGTTGGGTTGGCGTATTTCGAGATTAGGATTTGTCACTCCGATTGTCGGAGAGGTATCTCTGGGCCCACTCAGTAATACATATCACTATAAGCCTTGCAAGCATTGTGACTAATGAGTTATTTGCGGGATGATGTATTACGGAACGAGTAAAGAGACTTGCCGGTAACGAGATTGAACTAGGTATCGAGATACCAACGATCGAATCTCGGGCAAGTAACATACCGATGACAAAGGGAACAACGTATGTTGTTATGCGGTCTGACCGATAAAGATCTTGGTAGAATATGTGGGAACCAATATGAGCATCCAGGTTCCGCTATTGGTTATTGACCGGAGAGGTGTCTCGGTCATGTCTACATAGTTCTCGAACCCGTAGGGTCCGCACGCTTAACGTTACGATGACAGTTATATTATGAGTTTATATGTTTTGATGTACCGAAGGTTGTTCGGAGTCCCGGATGTGATCACGGACATGACGAGGAGTCTCGAAATGGTCGAGACATAAAGATTGATATATTGGAAGCCTATGTTTGGACATTGGAAGTGTTCCGGGTGAAATCGGGATTTTTCCGGAGTACCGGGATGTTACCGGAACCCCCCGGTAACTTAATGGGCCTTAGTGGGCCTAGGTGGAAGAGGGGAGAGGAGGCCAGGGCAGGGCCGCGCGCCCCTCCCCCCAGTCCGAATAGGACAAGGAGAGGGGGACGGCGCCCCCCCTTCCTTCCTCCCCTCCACCTCTTCCCCCTTTCTCTCCTAGTCCAACATGGAAAAGGGGGGAGTCCTACTCCCGGTAGGAGTAGGACTCCTCCTGGCGCGCCTCTCCCTTAGGCCGGCCGAACCCCCCCTTGCACCTTTATATACGGGGGCAGGGGGGCACCTCTAGACACACAATTGATGAACGATCTTTTAGCCGTGTGCGGTGGCCCCCTCCACCATATTACACCTCGATAATATCGTAGCGGTGCTTAGGCGAAGCCTTGCGTCGGTAGAACATCATCATTGTCACCACGCCGTCGTGCTGACGAAACTCTCCCTCAACACTCGGCTGGATCGGAGTTCGAGGGACGTCATCGAGCTGAACGTGTGCTGAACTCGGAGGTGCCGTACGTTCGGTACTTGATCAGTCGGATCGTGAAGACGTACGACTACATCAACCGCGTTGTCTTAACGCTTCCACTTTCGGTCTACGAGGGTACGTGGACAACACTCTCCCCTCTCATTGCTATGCATCACCATGATCTTGCGTGTGCGTAGGATTTTTTTTGAAATTACTACGTTCCCCAACAGTGGCATCTGAGCCAGGTTTTATGCGTTGATGTTATATGCACGAGTAGAACACAAGTGAGTTGTGGGCGATATAAGTCATACTGCTTACCAGCATGTCATATTTTGGTTCAGCGGTATTGTGAGATGAAGCGGCCCGGACCGACATTACGTGTAAGCTTACGCGAGACTGGTTTCACCGTTGCGAGCACTCGTTGCTTAAAGGTGACTGGCGGGTGTCTGTCTCTCTCACTTTAGTTGAACCGAGTGTGGCTACGCCCGGTCCTTGCGAAGGTTAAAACAGCACCAACTTGACAAACTATCGTTGTGGTTTTGATGCGTAGGTAAGAACGGTTCTTGCTAAGCCCGTAGGAGCCACGTAAAACTTGCAACAACAAAGTAGAGGACGTCTAACTTGTTTTTGCAGGGCATGTTGTGATGTGATATGGTCAAGACATGATGCTATATTTTATTGTATGAGATGATCATGTTTTGTAACCAAGTTATCGGCAACTGGCAGGAGCCATATGGTTGTCGCTTTATTGTATGCAATGCAATCGCCATGTAATTGTTTTACTTTATCGCTAAGGGGTAGTCGTAAAAGCAATAGTTGGCGAGATGACAACGATGCTATGATGGAGATCAAGGTGTCGCGCCAGTGACGATGGTGATCATGACGGTGCTTCGGAGATGGAGATCACAAGCACAAGATGATGATGGCCATATCATATCACTTATATTGATTGCATGTGATGTTTATCTTTTATGCATCTTATCTTGCTTTGATTGACGGTAGCATTATAAGATGATCTCTCACTAAAATTTCAAGATAAAAGTGTTCTCCCTGAGTATGCACCGTTGTGAAAGTTCTTCGTGCTGAGACACCACGTGATGATCGGGTGTGATAGGCTCTACATTCAAATACAACGGGTGCAAAACAGTTGCACACGCGGAATACTCAGGTTAAACTTGACGAGCCTAGCATATGCAGATATGGCCTCGGAACACTGAGACCGAAAGGTCGAGCGTGAATCATATAGTAGATATGATAAACATAGTGATGTTCACCATTGAAAACTACTCCATTTCACGTGATGATCGTTTATGGTTTAGTTGATTTGGATCACGTAATCACTTAGATGATTAGAGAGATGTCTATCTAAGTGGGAGTTCTTAAGTAATATGATTAATAGAACTTAAATTTATCATGAACTTAGTACCTGATAGTATCTTGCTTGTCTATGTTAATTGTAGATAGATGACCTGTGCTGTTGTTCCGTTGAATTTTAATGCGTTCCTTGAGAAAGCAAAGTTGAAAGATGATGGTAGCAATTACACGGACTGGGTCCGTAACTTGAGGATTATCCTCATTGCTGCACAGAAGAATTACGTCCTGGAAGCACCGCTGGGTGCCAGGCCTGCTGCAAGAGCAACACCAGAAGTTATGAACGTCTGGCAGAGCAAAGCTGATGACTACTCGATAGTTCAGTGTGCCATGCTTTACGGCTTAGAACCGGGTCTTCAACGACGTTTTGAACGTCATGGAGCATATGAAATGTTCCAGGAGTTGAAGTTAATATTTCAAGCAAATGCCCGGATTGAGAGATATGAAGTCTCCAATAAGTTCTACAGCTGCAAGATGGAAGAGAATAGTTCTGTCAGTGAGCATATACTCAAAATGTCTGGGTATAATAATCACTTGAATCAACTGGGAGTTAACCTTCCGGATGATAGCGTCATTGACAGAATTCTTCAATCACTGCCACCAAGCTACAAGAGCTTCGTGATGAACTATAACATGCAAGGGATGAATAAGACAATTCCCGAGCTCTTCGCAATGCTAAAGGCAGCGGAGGTAGAAATCAAAAAGAATCATCAAGTGTTGATGGTCAATAAGACCACTAGTTTCAAGAAAAAGGGCAAAGGGAAGAAGAAGGGGAACTTCAAGAAGAACAGCAAGCAAGTTGCTGTTCAGGAGAAGAAACCCAAGTCTGGACCTAAGCCTGAGACTGAGTGCTTCTACTGCAAGCAGACTGGTCACTGGAAGCGGAACTGCCCCAAGTATTTGGCGGATAAGAAGGATGGCAAGGTGAACAAAGGTATATGTGATATACATGTTATTGATGTGTACCTTACTAATGCTCGCAGTAGCACCTGGGTATTTGATACTGGTTCTGTTGCTAATATTTGCAACTCGAAATAGGGGCTACGGATTAAGCGAAGATTGGTTAAGGACGAGGTGACGATGCGCATGGGAAATGGTTCCAAAGTCGATGTGATCGCCGTCGGCACGCTACCTCTACATCTACCTTCGGGATTAGTATTAGACCTAAATAATTGTTATTTGGTGCCAGCATTGAGCATGAACATTATATCTGGATCTTGTTTGATGCGAGACGGTTATTCATTTAAATCAGAGAATAATGGTTGTTCTATTTATATGAGTAATATCTTTTATGGTCATGCACCCTTGAAGAGTGGTCTATTTTTAATGAACCTCGGTAGTAGTGACACACATATTCATAATGTCGAAGCCAAAAGATGCAGAGTTGATAATGATAGTGCAACTTATTTGTGGCACTGTCGTTTAGGTCATATCGGTGTAAAGCGCATGAAGAAACTCCATAATGATGGACTTTTGGAATCACTTGATTATGAATCACTTGGTACTTGCGAACCGTGTCTCATGGGCAAGATGACTAAAACACCGTTCTCCGGTACTATGGAGAGAGCAACTAATTTGTTGGAAATCATACATACAGATGTATGTGGTCCGATGAATATTGAGGCTCGTGGCGGATATCGTTATTTTCTCACCTTCACAGATGATTTGAGCAGATATGGGTATATCTACTTAATGAAACATAAGTCTGAAACATTTGAAAAGTTCAAAGAATTTCAGAGCGAAGTTGAAAATCATCGTAACAAGAAAATAAATTTTCTACGATCAGATCGTGGAGGAGAATATTTGAGTTACGAGTTTGGCCTACATTTGAAACAATGCGGAATAGTTTCGCAACTCACGCCACCCGGAACACCACAACGTAATGGTGTGTCCGAACGTCGTAATCGTACTTTACTAGATATGGTGCGATCTATGATGTCTCTTACTGATTTACCGCTATCGTTTTGGGGTTATGCTTTAGAGACGGCTGCATTCACTCTAAATAGGGCACCATCAAAATCCGTTGAAACGACACCTTATGAACTATGGTTTGGCAAGAAACCAAAGTTGTCGTATCTTAAAGTTTGGGGTTGCGATGCTTATGTGAAGAAACTTCAACCTGATAAGCTCGAACCTAAATCGGAGAAATGTGTCTTCATAGGATACCCAAAGGAGACTGTTGAGTACACCTTCTATCACTGATCCGAAGGCAAGACATTCGTTGCTAAGAATGGATCCTTTCTAGAGAAGGAGTTTCTCTCGAAAGAAGTGAGTGGGAGGAAAGTAGAACTTGATGAGGTAACTGTACCTGCTCCCTTATTGGAAAGCAGATCATCACAGAAATCAGTTTCTGCGACACCTACACCAATTAGTGAGGAAGTTAATGATAATGATCATGAAACTTCAGATCAAGTTATTACTGAACCTCGTAGGTCAACCAGATTAAGATCCGCACCAGAGTGGTACGGTAATCCTGTTCTGGAGGTTATGTTACTAGACCATGACGAACCTATGAACTATGAAGAAGCGATGGTGAGCCCAGATTCCGCAAAATGGCTTGAGGCCATGAAATCCGAGATGGGATCCATGTATGAGAACAAAGTATGGACTTTGGTTGACTTGCCCGATGATCGGCAAGCCATTGAAAATAAATGGATCTTCAAGAAGAAGACTGACGCTGACGGTAATGTTACTGTCTATAAAGCTCGACTTGTTGCGAAAGGTTTTCGACAAGTTCAAGGGATTGACTACGATGAGACCTTCTCACCCGTAGCGATGCTTAAGTCTGTCCGAATCATGTTAGCAATTGCCGCTTTTTATGATTATGAAATTTGGCAAATGGATGTCAAAACTGCATTCCTGAATGGATTTCTGGAAGAAGAGTTGTATATGATGCAACCGGAAGGTTTTGTCGATCCAAAGGGAGCTAACAAAGTGTGCAAGCTCCAGCGATCCATTTATGGACTGGTGCAAGCCTCTCAGAGTTGGAATAAACGCTTTGATAGTGTGATCAAAGCATTTGGTTTTATACAGACTTTTGGAGAAGCCTGTATTTACAAGAAAGTGAGTGGGAGCTCAGTAGCATTTCTGATATTATATGTGGATGACATATTGCTAATTGGAAATGATATAGAATTTCTGGATAGCATAAAGGGATACTTGAATAAGAGTTTTTCAATGAAAGACCTCGGTGAAGCTACATATATATTGGGCATCAAGATCTATAGAGATAGATCAAGACGCTTAATTGGACTTTCACAAAGCACATACCTTGACAAAGTTTTGAAGAAGTTCAAAATGGATCAAGCAAAGAAAGGGTTCTTGCCTGTATTACAAGGTGTGAGATTGAGTAAGACTCAATGCCCGACCACTGCAGAAGATAGAGAGAAGATGAAAGATGTTCCCTATGCTTCAGCCATAGGCTCTATCATGTATGCAATGCTGTGTACCAGACCTGATGTGTGCCTTGCTATAAGTTTAGCAGGGAGGTACCAAAGTAATCCAGGAGTGGATCACTGAACAGCGGTCAAGAACATCCTGAAATACCTGAAAAGGACTAAGGATATGTTTCTCGTTTATGGAGGTGACAAAGAGCTCATCGTAAATGGTTACGTTGATGCAAGCTTTGACACTGATCCGGACGATTCTAAATCGCAAACCGGATACATGTTTACATTGAACGGTGGAGCTGTCAGTTGGTGCAGTTCTAAGCAAAGTGTCGTGGCGGGATCTACGTGTGAAGCGGAGTACATAGCTGCTTCGGAAGCAGCAAATGAAGGAGTCTGGATGAAGGAGTTCATATCCGATCTAGGTGTCATACCTAGTGCATCGGGAGCAATGAAAATCTTTTGTGACAATACTGGTGCAATTGCCTTAGCAAAGGAATCCAGATTTCACAAGAGAACCAAGCACATCAAAAGACGCTTCAATTCCATCCGGGATTTAGTCCAGGTGGGAGACATAGAAATTTGCAAGATACATACGGATCTGAATGTTGCAGACCCGTTGACTAAGCCTCTTCCACGAGCAAAACATGATCAGCACCAAGACTCCATGGGTGTAAGAATCATTACTGTGTAATCTAGATTATTGACTCTAGTGCAAGTAGGAGACTGAAGGAAATATGCCCTAGAGGCAATAATAAAGTTATTATTTATTTCCTTATATCATGATAAATGTTTATTATTCATGCTAGAATTGTATTAACCGGAAACATAATACATGTGTGAATACATAGACAAACAGAGTGTCACTAGTATGCCTCTACTTGACTAGCTCGTTGATCAAAGATGGTTATGTTTCCTAGCCATAGACATGAGTTGTCATTTGATTAACGGGATCACATCATTAGGAGAATGATGTGATTGACTTGACCCATTCCGTTAGCTTAGCACTCGATCGTTTAGTATGTTGCTATTGCTTTCTTCATGACTTGTACATGTTCCTATGACTATGAGATTATGCAACTCCCGTTTACCGGAGGAACACTTTGTGTGCTACCAAACGTCACAACGTAACTGGGTGATTATAACGGTGCTCTACAGGTGTCTCCAAAGGTACTTGTTGGGTTGGCGTATTTCGAGATTAGGATTTGTCACTCCGATTGTCGGAGAGGTATCTCTGGGCCCACTCAGTAATACACATCACTATAAGCCTTGCAAGCATTGTGACTAATGAGTTAGTTGCGGGATGATGTATTACGGAACGAGTAAAGAGACTTGCCGGTAACGAGATTGAACTAGGTATCGAGATACCGACGATCGAATCTTGGGCAAGTAACATACCGATGACAAAGGGAACAACGTATGTTGTTATGCGGTCTGACCGATAAAGATCTTGGTAGAATATGTGGGAACCAATATGAGCATCTAGGTTCCGCTATTGGTTATTGACCGGAGAGGTGTCTCGGTCATGTCTACATAGTTCTCGAACCCGTAGGGTCCGCACGCTTAACGTTACGATGACAGTTATATTATGAGTTTATATGTTTATATGTTACGATGACTCCTCCTGGCGCGCCTCTCCCTTAGGCCGGCCGAACCCCCCTTGCACCTTTATATACGGGGGGAGGGGGGCACCTCTAGACACACAATTGATGAACGATCTTTTAGCCGTGTGCGGTGCCCCCCTCCACCATATTACACCTCGATAATATCGTAGCGGTGCTTAGGCGAAGCCCTGTGTCGGTAGAACATCATCATTGTCACCACGCCGTCGTGCTGACGAAACTCTCCCTCAACACTCGGCTGGATCGGAGTTCGAGGGACGTCATCGAGCTGAACGTGTGCTGAACTCGGAGGTGCCGTACATTCGGTACTTGATCGGTCGGATCGTGAAGACGTACGACTACATCAACCGCGTTGTGTTAACGCTTCCGCTTTCGGTCTACGAGGGTACGTGGAATACACTCTCCCCTCTCGTTGCTATGCATCACCATGATCTTGCGTGTGCGTAGGATTTTTTTTGAAATTACTACGTTCCCCAACAAAAAGATTATTACATATATTTGCGAGATCAACATTCCTAAATTGTTCATTTCATTGTCATTCATAGGTTTGATAGATGCAAGATTACGATTGATTTCGGAAGCCCTCTCCGCTTCCAAGTCTAAAAGATCATTAACGGTTTTGACGACCTCGGTTTCATTTGATCCCAAAGAAATTCCTAAGTCGTTTGCCTTATCTACTATTTCATTCTCAGAGAAGTGCAAAATTGAACAACTTTTATCAAAAGACGCACATGTAGTAGCCTCGACATGACGAAGCATGGCGGCCCTCTTGGCACGCGCTAGTTGCAGGTCATCCGCATCCGTCTGTCCCTGGATCCGGTTGCTGACACGCCTGCCAGCCGACACCGGATCCGCTATCCCGCCGAAAGCGATAAGCTCCTCCGCCGTCCTCTCCCGAGGGGTATGCTCCTGACTCCCACGCCCATCCCCTATCATCGGTGAAGGAGGATAGGGCGTAGTCGAGCGGACCTCAGCCGCAGAGGTCAAGGGGGAAGAGGACCGTGGAGCCGCCTACTCACGAATCCCGCTCCCCCTCTCCCCACCAGAACATCTCGCCCCCTGGCCGCTCTGCACGGCGTGGTCCTGCGGGGGGGGGGGGGGGGGTTACGACACGGGACTCCTGCCCGCACCTCACCCCCAGCTCGCCGTTCTGCATGGCGCGGTCCTACGGGGGGGGGGTACAGCACGGGACTCCTTCCCGCACCTCACCCCCAGCTCGTCTGGTGTAGCCGGGGTGGGAAGAACGCCATAGACCTCCTGTCCAGGCGCCGCTCCCAAGGAAATCAGGCCGGGCGCAGGCAGTCGGGTGTTATGGGTCTCTTGCCCACGCCCCCCACTTGCGGCCAACCCGGCAGTGTCGACCTGCCCATCGGGTGTGGAATCAATCATGTCTAGGCTGCAGTCAACGTGTCCCTCAAGTGCAGTCGTCGCCTCGCAGGCCAGACTCACCATCGGTGGCAACTCAAGTTCCGCCGGGTCGTCTGCCTCGACTCTGGTGCTCCATAACCGACTAGGGGCCGACCTCGGTCCAAACGAACCAAAGCGAAGCGTGTTCATCAGAGTTGTGGACGGGGGCGCCTCTTTGTAGAGCTGTCTGCCTTATCTGGTTGCGCAGTAGGCCCCTTGTCTGACTCCTGAGGTGAATCATCGGACCCCTTATCCTGATTCCTGGGCGCGCCGCCACTCTCAGTCGTGTCCATATCCCGAGTCTCATCCACATCCTGGGAAATCAGAGTATCCTCGATCTCAAGCTCTAAAACATAAGTGACTCCAGCATGTGTCCATCTAACCACATCTGGTATGAACTCAACACTCACAACACTGACCAGCAACCTCGCAGCCCCTTGTGCACGAGTGAAAGGCATGTCAACCTTTTCTGTCTTACCAATCATAGCGCCCAAGCTCCAAGCAATCAGAAAGTGCTTAATCAGTTTTGGTGGTGCACCAAAGAACCATACCCACACCTTCTCCAAAGGTGTACCCTCTGGTTCCTCCTGCTTCCACTCATCAAAAACAAAAATAATGTTGGTGCTTGGGACTCTGCACAAATCCCACTTGAGAAAATGCATCTGATCTTCTTTAGTGGGAAAATCCACCTTATAAGCCTGTCCCTCTTACTGTTTCCAAATGCCACTGATAATTACCTGGCACCAGGTCACGTAGTTGTCTCACGATCTGAGCCTCAGTCAACTATCCATTAGTAACCCGGACTACTGTTGGGAAGGAACTCTCAACCATCTGCGGTAGAGGGTCATACATATGACACTTCTATGACGATAATTGTGACAAAACCCGGTATCATCATAGATGTGGTGGGCTCCTACTTCTATGACAAAAAATCATGACAGAAAATGGGCTTTTCGTCCTGGGCGGGCCGGAGACGCAGCTGCATGACATTCTTTGGGCCGTCCATGACGGAAAAAACCGTGGTAGAAGCGAGGGCGAGGAAAATTTTGGGGAGTTCCCGGTTACGGTGGGAGGTCGGGGGCCGAGCGATGCGCGTTTCTCTCGTACACGTACGCGCGTGTGTGCGAGGCGTTGGCTCTAACTGAACCCGAGCGAGGCATTGGGCTCTAACTGAACCCGAGCGATCGATCGATGGCTGTTAACTGAACCCGATCGAGCGATTCCTTCGCTACTGCTGCTAACTAAAGTCGATTGATGCTGCCTCTGGATGAACAGTGAGCGTTGCTGGGGGGGGGGGGTTGGATGAACAGTTCCCGGTGGGGGTGGATGAACAGGACCCCGTGGTGTTGCCTCTCGATGAACAGGACCCTGATCGATCGAGCCGGTTGGGGCTGGATGAACAGGACCCCGTGGAGGGCAGGATGAACAGGACCACCCCGTGGAGGCAGGATGAACAGGACCACCCCGTGGAGGGCAGAATGAACAGTAGATGGTGGAGGGCTGGATGAACAGTAGCCCGTGGAGGGGTGGTTGAACAGGAGCCCGTGGAGAGGGCTGGTTGAACAGTAGCCGGTGGAGTAGCGCGTGGTGGAGGTTGGATGAACAGGAGCCCATGGATGAACAGTCGCAGGTGGAGGCTGGAGGAGGTCGACGGTGGATGAACAGTAGCCCGTGGAGGATGGAGGGGGTCGACGGTGGAGATGAACAGTGTGCCGTGGAGTCCCGTTTTGCGGTACGCCACACCCCTCCCGATGAACAGGACCCCCATTTCGACCATAGCGCTCCAACACAAGTCCGTTTCCTCTGTTTTGCGGTACGCCACACCCCTCTCGATCAACAGGACCCCCGTTTCGACCGCAGGAGGTCCGTTTCCTCCGTTTTGCGGTACGCCAGACCCCTCCCGATGAACAGGATCCCGTTTCAAACGTGGCCGGTCGAACACAAGGCCGTTTCCTCCGTTCTGCGGTATGCCAGGCCTCGTTTCCATCGGCTGTTCCGTCCAAGCCCTCCCGATGAACACGACGACGCATTCCGTTCCGACCCAGCCGGTTGGCTCCCCATGAACACGACGACGACGCTGTTTCTTTGTTCCGACCCAGCCATGTACACGAGCCCTGGACGTACGTATGCGCGAGTAGGCGTTCGAGACCCTGCCCGTATGTACGTACGTGGCCGTATTTTCTTTCTTGCACACTGGCCGTTGTACGTACGTGTACATGCTACGTGCGCGCCTCTACTACGACACATGCGCGCCTCTACATCGACCAGTATGTACGTACACGTTCGCGACCAGAATGACAATGCTACGTACGCTTCGACCAGGTGGGTCCCGACTGTCAGGCACTTCCTTGCCCGGGAAGATGTAGCTGGTGGGTCCCAGCAGTCAGGGGGGCGAATCATTTTTTTTGCCCGGACGCACATCCTTGCGTGCGAAGATGTAGCTGGTGGGTCCCCGCAGTCAGGGGGAAACGTTTTTTCGCGAAATACGGTGGCCCGTCCGGTGGGTCCCTGCTGTCAGGTGGAGGAATCATTATTTTCCGCGTAATAAGGAGGCACTTCCTTGCTGCGGCCGTGGACCCAGCTGTCAGCCTCTCCACGTACAGTCCACGTCCGATGGAAGTCGTTCCTTGACCACGTTGACCACGCCGCGCCGAGAGCACCAGGGCGGTGGACGATGGCGAGGCCTAGGAAGGGACGACGGGGAGCCGGGGAAGACACGGCAATGGAAGCCCGCGCGGAGAGGAGTACGAGGGTTCACTAGTTCGGCTGCGGTGTGAGGCTGCCGTCGCCGCAGGGCCTGGCCAGCGGTGGGAATAGTAGGGGCGGTGAGGCCTCCGCGGCAGCACAGCCGGCCACGGGAGGCAGGAGCATGCGGCACGACCGGCGCTGCTTTGGGCGGCTGGAGCAAGAAGACCAGAGGTTGAAGAAGCACTACGGCCGTTGGATGGACATCGTATGGTCACTGGAGCTAGAATCGTTCATATTGACTAAAGTTGACAAAGGCCCCCATCCCAGTCAACTTAGTAGGCCCACAAGTCAGCCTCCCACCATGGTGGGTCCCAGCTAGCAGGGGGAGTATTCTTTTTTTTTGTGTAATAAGGAGGCACTTCCGGTAGGTCCGAGCTGACAGCGGGGGGAACATTTTTTCGCGAAATACGCTGGCCCGTCTGGTGGGTCCCAGCAGTCAGGGGGGGAACGTTTTTTCGCGAAATAAGGTGGCCCGTCCGATGGGTCCCTGCTGTCAGGTGGAGGAATAATTATTTTGCGTGTAATAAGGAGGCACTTCCTTGCGGCAGCCTGGACCCAGCTGTCAGCCTCTCCACGTACAGTACTCTTCCGATGGAAGTCGGTCGTTGACCACGCCGCGCCGAGAGCACCAGGGCGGTGGTCTGGACGACGGCGAGGCCTAGGAAGGGGACGACGCGGAGCCGGGGAAGACGCGGCAGTGGAAGCCCGCGCGGAGAGGAGTACGAGGGTTCACTAGTTCGGCTGCGGTGTGAGGCTGCCGTCGCCGCAGAATAACAGGGGGTGTGGGTGAGTAGAGGGATGGCCTGGCCAGCAGTGGGAGTAGTACGGGGCGGTGAGGCCTCCGCGGCATCACAGCCGGCCACGGGAGGCAGGAGCACGCGACACGACCGGCGCTGCTTTGGGCGGCTGGAGCAAGAAGACCAGAGGTTGAAGAAGCACTACGGCCGTTGGATGGACATCGTACGATCACTGCAGCTAGAATCGTTTATATTGACTAAGTTGACAAAGCCCTTGGTATGCGTCAACTTAGTAGGCCCACAGCTCGGATTTGGCAGAGAACATATAGCCCATTTGCGATTTGTAAGAATGTACAACCCATTTTTTAATTCCAACAGCCCATTTACAGTTTGTTAAAAGTACAGCCCAACTTCTAGCTAGGACAACGATTAATAATTTCAAACAACCGCTCAAAACAGAATTCAAAACAAAATCCCACATTTTGATGGGATCCGAAATATTTTTATCCGAAATTTCTCGTCAGGTTAAATATAATTTCAAAATAAAGTTGTATTACGTTAAAATCC
This sequence comes from Aegilops tauschii subsp. strangulata, assembly GCF_002575655.3. NCBI lineage: Eukaryota > Viridiplantae > Streptophyta > Magnoliopsida > Poales > Poaceae > Aegilops > Aegilops tauschii. The sequence continues at coordinate 337,332,573 of NC_053035.3, forward strand.
AACGAAATATTGCGCGCGCAACAAGTAATGAAATTAAAATTTTCAAATTCCAAAAATAATATATTTTTCAAACTAATTACGTGTTTGGTGCATAGTAACTGTCCAGTTATTATAATTACATCCCATTTATTATTTCTTAAAGTCCATTTTCTTGTTAAGCCTAATGCATACCTCCTAGGAAAGTTTGCAGCCCTGTGGGGCAGAGAATAACAAGTTGACCCGGATATTGTGTACAACTGTCGGCCCAGTTGCATTGCTGATGTTGAAAAAAAGGCCTATGTAGTACAGTACAACCTAACATGGTTACTCAGCCCACATACAGCGACGCCGGAAAGGCCCAAACTAGGCTTCTGTACAACTTTTTGAAGTCACTGAGCTCAATTAATAAATTAAGAAAAAAGTTAGATTACAGTGGAACCTAATTAAAAGCTGTCACGAGCAAATAAATAATTCAACAAGTCCCACTTGTGTGTGTGCGCGTGTGTGTGCGTGTGTGTGTGTGTGAGAGAGAGAGAGAGATAGAGAGAGACCCATCGGTCAATGCTCGTAAATACATCTTTCAGCCATATGCATTGCTGATGCTCAGTAAAAACTTATATAGTTGACACAATCATATAGAACATCATAGCACACTGAACTTGCATACAAAAATTTCACGCAGGCGGCACAATCAGTATGGAAGCAGTGGATCGCTACGGGAAGGGCTATGTTGAAACCAACGAAGTCGTACATAACGGTTCATCGTCTTTATCAATGACGGGGAAATATCTTGAATGTTGTGCAAAGAAAACAGGCATACAACACAATAAGTTCTGCTAGCACATTAAGTTGACGTACAGCCCTTTCTAAAAAAAGTTCAGGTACAAAATTAGAATAGGTCACAATCAAATGTACTGGAATATCAGTGCTTCACACCCATAGCTCGGATTTAACTAGTATCTGACAAGATTCAGTTGTTACCTCAAATTAGAGCACATCCAGGCAGCCAGCCCTGCCTCTTCTCCCAAAGAAGCAGTGGCCTCCGCCGCGCGATGGAGTAGGCCCTGTGCCATCCATCATTCCAAGCAACACGGGAAAGTCTGACGTTGACTCCTATAATGGACGTCGTCGACGGACCCTGGCACCAGCGGCAGCGGCAGGACTTCGATTGATGGATTGACCACTTCTTCGACATGCACGAACACTCGATACAGGTACATCCCTAACGTGGTCCGCGGCGGCCTTGGTGGCGACGAATAGTACAACCCCGGTTCCTGCACCGGTATCTCAACACCAATCACCTTTGGTATGGTGGACGGCTTCTTCATCCATGCCATAACCGTCAGAGCCCAACTATCTGGAGGAACAAACATACTTACGAGCTCACCTCCAAGGTCGTTGATAAGCTCGTTCATGGACTCACTGTTCCAAGCACGTCGAGGCATGCCGTGGAAGGTAAGCTTTGTTAAAAACTCAAGCTCAGAGGGCACTGAGCCCCATCCTGGGTGCCACCGATCAAAGCTCACCAGCGCGCCATTGCAGAACAAACGCCGGGAAGATTCGAACACACGACTGCAGTCAAAAGTTGTCCGGAACCTGACGAAGAAATCAGCCGGTGGCGGACAGACTTCGACGAGCAAGTCACTTATTTGGATGCCGTGCGCAATGCCAAGAGCTTTGACAATGTCGTCCGGCGAGACGGGAGGCCGGTCGCCGTTGATGGTTACCATCAGCACTTTGCCGGCAAACTGGTCGTCAAGCGCCGCCAAGCCACTGTTGAGCGACAGCACGCAGCGACCGAAGGCAGGACGTACCTCAGGATCTCCGGCTCGGAGATCCGTGTTGACCGGCGACATGATAGTGCGCTTGAGTACATGGAGTACAGGAGGGGGATTTGGGGGAACTGGAGTAGGAATCGAGATTCCAGAGGTGGGGGAGGGGCGGGAGACTGGGGATGAAAAGGTAGCATGAATTTCGAGCACGCGCCAATATGCTCTCGGCGCGCAAGCGCACGAAAACACCGGTGGCGCCCACATGTCGGCCTAAGAGTCCTTATTCTTTCTTTTTTGGAGAGCCCGGCCTTTTTTTCAGGATCTTTTGAGAGCCCGGCCTGAGAGTCATAATTAACCTGTTTGGCATTGTGTTACTACTCGGCCCATATTCAACGACACCTCACTGGCCCAAACAAGTGTACATCATCGAAAAGACACTGAGCTCAAATTATATAACTTGAAAAAAGGAGATATACTCTAAACACTGGAGAATGGTGATGCCCTCATTTAGCCCACCAGTAGTTCGAGACAATAAACAGTTCGAAACAACGATATATACAACATTCAAACACTGACTAGTGACTACTACTGACATAAACAGCAAGACATGATAGTTCATAAGAAGTCTTGCTACACCACCAAAACGCACCCATCTGCAGCGCTCAGACTCTCGTGATCCAGACGAGAATGACATTCTAAACAGAAGCAACTATTACATAGTAAGAGTGACATAGACGAGGATGACCAAATGACAAGGAATATGCATAACAAAAGAAAGAACTACCCATCCAGAGCCAGCAGCAAAGACAACAAAGTCATTCGAAGAGATGATCCAACACCATCATAATTTGCAGCCCCGCTTCAGCGACCAGTGATCTGGAGACACCAGTACTCCACCCTTTCGATGCAACAGCCCAATTACCTATCAACCTGAAGGCTTGAACCACATCACTGCCTGTCGTAATTGAGACATCCAAGGATCAAAGTTAATCCGGATGCCTTTGTCATTCTCACCTTCTTTTGGCTGCAGGCTGTATCATTGACAATCAGGGGAGTTTGCTCCCGAACTCCTAGGGCTCGCCATGTAGACACAGTTTTCCATAGCAAACAGAGCCTCTCTGCCATCAAGGTCCTTGCCAACGGTGATCTCCTGGTTAATCGGATAATTGAGTCCGAGAAACAGAGAGTGTGAACCAAGGCTGTTTACCCACCTCCAACTAAAAAATCCTAAAGGCCCCAACAAGCTGGTATCCTGCTCATAGACGTAACAGCCACTGTCTGGATACTCACGTATTACACGGTGCTTGTATACAGTGGGGTTTTTGCAATATAACTTTTCCAGCTCATGTGTCCGAATGATCATCAGTCTTTTGCCATCGTCTGATCGAGCGAGGAACCAGTTGTGCTTCCCTGTTTTTGGCAAAGGTGGTGTGATTACAAAGGGCAGTAACTGTAGGGACACTGCATCATATCAAAAAGGACAAGCATTGTTAATGTAAGATCAGCATTGTTCAGAGTATGAGTAGGATAATGCAAGAAACAGCATTGATATGTCCCTGTTGGAACTGGGAGGAAAATACAGGGAAATGTATACTGGGTTCGAAAATATAGAAGTGCCATGCATGGTTATTCTCATGTTATCTCGCAATCGATTCTTCACAGGAAACTACCATGTCATGCATGTTATGTACTCCCTCCGTTCCCAAATATTTGTCTTTCTAGGCATTTCAAATAGACACAACATACGGATGTATGTAGACATATTTTAGAGTGTAGTTCACTCATTTTGCTCCGTATGTAGTCACTTGTTAAAATCTCTAGAAAGACAAATATTTGGGAACGGAGGGAGTAATCATGTTCTGTCCTCACAAACAAAGTCTTCAAGGTAACTAACAGACCATGCATTGTTATATACTCGTGTTCCGTGGGCAAAAATTTTGTGAGGATATTATTCTAGCCATTGATTGCTGAAGGGCGAATATAGGTATGTACACATGGTAAGCATTGCAAGATTTCACTACTTCCAAATATAGAGTTCTCCATATGCACATTTACTTCCCTAATGTATGGTTAGATGAAACCAACAGTGTGGTGCATGTTTCTACATCATGAAAATGAGGAAACTAACATGGCCATTGATACACACTCATATTTAGTAGTAGTATATAGAATATTGTAAAATAAGGATAATATCCATATATTCCTAACCGTTTGATTATTCAGGGTACAAATTGGCTGTAATGACATGGTCACAATCGCATGAATTAACTCTTTCCAAATATAGCTGATTTACGACGTCTCTAATACATTGCCATAGTTCTACTCAAATTCTGCTCAAACAGGGATATGCCAATCATCACAAAAAGTTCAAACAGTGTCATGGCGTCATCATTAACATGAGACGAAAACAACTTACACGCGCCGTCCCAGCAATACGTGGTGCCATCTGCTTTGTCGACCGCGTAGATGATGCCATTGTGTTCAATAGCATCACAGAAGTGTGTATCAGCTTTGACGATGATCCACTGCGAGCCGAGTTGTCTCCAGCTAAAGAAGGCACCAGCGTAAAGATAGGCGAGTCCGCGGTCGAACAAGGCAATTAGCTTGAAGTCTGCGTAATTCGCGTGTCGTGTGGGCACTTGGCAGATTACAATCTTCTGCAAAACAAGGTCCGTCCAACTGACGTAGTAATCTAGATGACTTGGACTGCGATGGTAATACTCTATATAATCCAACGGAGGAAGGATAATCTCATGGGAGGTTTGGAAGTTCACGAGCACCAACTTTTTACCGTCTTCTCTGAAGGTAGCCATCTAGTGGGAGTTCATGCCGACCCAATACATATCTGCCAAGAAGTTTCAGGCGATGGTGATCGGATCGATATCGAGGGAAATGATGTACAGCGACCCACTACATACCTGCAAAGAAGTTTCGGCTAATGGAGATCGGATTGAAGTCGAGGGGCATCATGCACGCCTCCGTATCATGGTGAGCCAATCTCGCAAGACCAGATAGCAGCAAGTAGGGTGTCTTGAAAAGCTTAGGCCTCGCTTCAACGATGGCCGTGTGCATGTCCCTCGAGCATGCAGCCAGCCGCAGGGCGCTCAACATATCCATACACGAACAACAGAGGTCGAGGATGTCACTGGGGAGATTGCTCCAATCGCGGCTCATATGGATGCTGCGCGGTTCGCGTTCGGCCATGGTGGAGTTTGGAAGGGGGCTTGATTTACGGGGGAGAAGGATGTCGGTGCTGGAGCGGCTAGCGAGGGAATAGTGGTACTGGGGGAGGCGAGTGAGGCGACGGTACACGGGGGCACAGTGAGATGGAGACGGAGACGGAGACGGGGAAGGAGATGGAGATGGAGTGGTGCTATGGGAGCGGAGAGGGAGACGAGGCGAGGCGCCAATGTGCTGTACAGCGGCGGTGACAGACTGCACAGTGCACAGGGTGAGGCTAACTTTGGTAACCCGAACACGCCGCCTGGACTAGTGTCAGGCGCAGGGTGTTGTCACTTCACTGTGAGGGCCGGATGAATAGTATTTTGACCATCAAGTGTACCATAGTTGTACTACTACTACTACTACTACTACTACTACTACTACTACTACTACTACTACTAGTAGTAGTAGTAGTAGGAACATGAGTACTCCAGTATTGTATAGCGGAAATAGGTCTCCCGTGCTAGCATGCCTGTTCACTTCATCATTCAGGTATCATCCATATTGCGAGCAGAACCAAATTCTCGTGCATGCCCAATAAACGCCCTGACGCGATGCATGCAGTGGTCGTTCTGGTGCATCAAGGACGGCATGCAGGTCGTTCCACACTTGAGAAGAGGAAAAATGGAAAGGTAGAACGCGGCAGCAGAGGAAGAGAACGCTGGCTAACGAGGCTGGGAGGGGATCGAGGAGGAAGTTAATGCTCCACGCCTAAAGGTTTTGGGAAAACCTGATTTTCATAAGGTGACTTATACTCACCTAAATGGAGGGAGTATTCCTTAACCAGAGAATGTTGTGTCTCCCACTCACGCGCTCAAAAAAAACTACGACACATTTTTTATCTGTTTGCATAGGTCCCACCTATCAGGAAGGATGGGCACGTACACGAACAGGTACGACTCATCAGTCTACCCGCATAGCCTTTTTGTTTAGTCTACCTAGCCGTCTAATCAACTGCCTGCACGCCACTTCTCCCATTTACTTCTCCATCGAGAACCGATTCTCCTCGGCTTCTTCACCTCCCCTTTGTCTTCATTTGCATCCAAACCCCACTGCGTTCACATTGTTTTAACGTCTTTAAATAATCATCTACTACTTCAGTTAGACTAGCCATCTAATCCTAATTCTCCAAACCATAGCCCTCCGTTCCAGCGGTTCCAAATGGCGAAAGAGATCGAGATGCAGGTTTTTAGCGTCCAACATGTCCTCGTCGAAGGCTCGATGCGCATAGTTGCCACCGTCACCGTCCACCCAAGGGTTGTTCGGCAGTGGATCAACAATGTATCCAACTCCCTCGAAAAGGTAAAGACGAGGGTCATCGGTCTTGACGCAGAGTACACGGAGCGTGCCCCTGGGAAGATCCAGCGCGCCGCCGTCCTTCAGTTGTGCCTCGAAGATGATGTTTTGGTATACCACATCATACACTCGCCCTCCATACCAGGTGAGCTTCACAATTTCTTGTCTCGGGAGGACGTCTACTTCTGTGGGGCAGCCATCGAAGGGGACAAACAGAAGCTGGAGCCGTACAACCTTGATTTGAAAAGCATCGCTGACCTACAAACCAGAATCAAAATTCCTGTAGAAGATTGTGATAAACAGACACCATCCCTATTCGACGTAGCAAATTTTGTGCTCGGTACAAATCTTCAGAAGGGTGACGAGACGGTGGCATTAAGGTCATCTGGATGGGAGAATTATCCCTTGACGTACGAGCGGATAAAATATGCTGCCCTCGATGCCCGTGTGAGTTTCGAGATAGCTGCAAGGTCCAAAGAGCTTGTTGCGAAGCCGTCTCCCATAGAGAATGAGAAGAAGAAGAAGAAGAAGAAGAAGAAGAAGAAGAAGAAGAAGAAGAAGAAGAAGAAAAGGCTGCACTAGCAGGAGGGCATTATGGATGGATGAACTATTTCCTCTCTTGTAAAAAAAATTATTCCCTCTCGGTGTATATTGATATAGATGGACCATTTCGATGGTGTGCATGTCTTTGGAACAGAGTAGTAGCGTGGGTCCACTTGACTATAAGGAACTATTTATCCGCATATATAGCTTTCTCTGCTACTCCTTCCATTGATCGGCATGCAGTGCATGTGTTCGTAGACATGACAGCTTGTCCATGGAAGTTCAACTACGGCGACCATCACGTTTCATCTCGCGATTCCCACGACGCCTCTCCAACCCACGGCACCACGCCCCCCGACGTGCGCCTCACCCCTCTCGGCCGCACCGCCCCTCTGCCTTTGTGTGCATGACATGTGGGCCACCTAAAATGCGGCGAGCATCAAGTTTCTACCACAGCCACCCGCAATTCCCACGACGCCGCTCGAACCCATGAAACCACACGTCCCCCGACATGCGGCTCACCCCTCTTGGCCCCACTGCCCCTCTGCCTACGGGAGCATTACATGTGGACCAGTCACCTATCGGGTCCACATGTTATTGACTCAAAGGTAGGTGTAGTAAGGCGCTGAAGCTCAGTCCCGACGGCCCTGAGAGGGAAATGTAACTCCTGCGCCAGGGCTTGTGGTGCTCCCGCAGCACGAACTCGTGCCAAACTCAAGATTTGTTTCTTTACTATACATGCACGCAACGATTTAATGGACATTGTAATCTCAACATGTGATGGGGAGCTCTAAATTTGAATTTGAAACTTATAAAACGAAAAGATTCAAAACAAATAAACTGGGAGAGAGGGAGTATATCGTAGGATGTGTCCCATACAAAATAAGTCCCTGGTTTGTCACCGCGAAGATGCGGTTAGAAAGGAGCACATCGTCTTCCTACTCGTACGGCAACAAATCGGCCGCAAACAGCATGGTCCGCCTTTGACCGCCATGTGCAAGGTTCGTGCTATCTTATTCAATCTCACCGTGGTTCCATCGTACCAATTCATGCGGTGGCCCGTTGCATGGCTGATCCCAATGTTGGACAAAGGTTCTACGGGAACGGTGTCACCGTTGTAAATCTTGTGCAAATTGATGTTGGTACCCTCCCGTACATATGCAAGCCAATCTCCACTCGCACCGAGCCTAACCTGTGAAATAGTGGGCAGGGGGAGAATTAGGAAATGGACACGGAAGTAGTCTCTAGAATGCATTTACTACGTGATCAAACTCATCTTACCTGCTCATCGGAGGAAATCCGAGTGCCCCTCAACGTCAGCATCTCAAGGGGCGTCAACTTGCAACTACGGCCACGCCGCGCTGGAGAGACCCCCAAGGAAACATCCTCGTGCGTTCCATGGAACATCAAGATGCATTTGTATGAGTAGTTTATCTTGTGAGAGAAAAGGATGAATGAGGGAAGGCCTCTAGAGATAGAGATGGACACTACTACTACCAATGTGCTGGCCCGTGCGTTGCAATGGATCCAAAGTAGTAGAATAATACTTGTTCACGTGCTTGAAATATAAACACTCTAGTTTTGATATACATGTGTTAGCAGACATGACAGCTTGTCCATGGAAGTTGAACCACGGCGACCATCATGTTTCTTGTTTCTACCACTGCCACACCCACACGCGATTCCCACGACGCCGCTCCAACCCACGGCACGACGTCCCCCGACGTGGACATGGATCCTCTGACGTGGCTATCGCTGCCTTGCCCTGCCTTTCCTTCGCTGACAGGTGGGACCCACGCTTATGGGTCCCACATGTCAGTGACAGAATGGTAGGATTGTTCGCGTCAGGGGATCCTCATCCCCCCGACGTGCCCCTCATCCCTCTCGGCCCCACCGCTCCTCTGCCTTTGTGTGCATGACATGCGGGCCAGCTGAACTGCGGCAACCATCAACTTTCTACCACAGACACACCCGATTGGACGTGGTTTGCCTGCTCCGCTGCTGTGCTCCGATCCATACTCCCGCACCATCGAATTTTCATCCAGCGGTTGTGACACATTTCGTCCCGGTCATCAATCCTCAGCTGGAGTACTCATGTACTATAGGTAGTACCCGCTAGTGTGGCCATCTACGCCTCGTAACGCCCCGACGCCCAGCTGTGGCACCCTCGCCACGACCACGCCACCACCGGCCGGTTCATCTCGAACGAGTGAGTCGCGAACCACGCCACCACCATGAGAATGACATGTGGGCCAGCCGCATTTAAGGTCTGCATGTCATTGACTCATAGGCCGGGCACTAAGCCACTGAAGTTCGGTCCCGTGGGCCCCGAGAGGGAAATGTAACTCCTGCGACAGGCCTTGTGGTGCTCCCGCGGTACGAGCTCGTGCCAAAACTGGAATTTGTTTCTTACTACTACCAACTAGTACTAGTAAGGTACACGTGCATTGCACGCATGAGATTCTGGTGCTTTGTGCATTATGCTTCTACATGTGGAGCTTTCTGGATTCTAACATGTGGCAAAATCTGGTGGAATGTAAGGTTAGGCAAGTTTGATTAACTTAGGTAAGTGTTTGGTTCAAGCCACACCTTAGGCAAGCCACACTAAGGCCCCACATGAGATACACACAAAAAATGTGGCAAGATTCCCTTAGGCCTGCCAACTTGTGGCTCTCATTTTGAAGAACTAATAACTTTGCCTAAGCTTAGTTGTGGCAAAGTTAGTCATGAATTAAGTTCAACCATGGAGTCTTCTAGATTATACATGTGGCAGAATCTGGTGGATGATATCTAACGGCCAGTAGTGCTCGGATTTGCCATCTTTGTACCGTCGGATTGGCTTCATCCAATGACCAACTTTCAAAGTTTTTCACACACTATATAGGGGGTATAGATATAGATGTGCCAGTCCGTTGCAATGGATCCAAAGTATATCTATTTAGTGGAGTGCACTCTAAACACATTATCTATTTATTTTTCTCTAACCTTCCGTAGCCATGCAACCAAGCCACATAAGCTTCATGGGTGCCCCCCACATCATATTATTCATACTACGTTGATTGAAAAAAAGATAAATCACCCAAAACAAGATCTTCCCTTTTTTGTTCCTACGATGTTGTGCCGTGCACGTACCTACTAGTTGTATAGTGGTAGTACTAGTAATATAGTATTAGGAGTACAAACTTGGTACTAGTAGGAGTAGTACTAGTACGGAATGCTCCTACTCTATCAACGAGCCCCGTCTGACCCCAAATTTCTTCGCTTCCGTGCTACAGCTAGATCTTCCCCTCGTTTCTGTTTTCCAACCCGGCGGCGGGCGGGGTGTCGGTTTGCTCAACGGAGGTCCCACATGAAAGTGAAAATGCTAGGCAACACGCCTTCCCTAAGCTATGTGTCGTGCCGGACGGGCCGTGTTGTACTCCCGATTCCCGGGCGTGTGGGGGTGCGACGCGAACGCGGCAGGCCTTTTCCTTTGACCAGCAATGTGCCCGTGCGTTGCGACGGATCCAAAGTAGTAGAATAGTAGTATTTGTTCACAAACTTGAAAGAAATAACTATTGTTTTGATATACTCCTAATATATTACTCCCTCCGTACCTAAATATTTGTCTTTTTTGAGATTTCAAATGGACTATCACATACGGATTATATAGACATATTCTAGTGTTTCTAGCAAGATGCCCGTGCGTTGCACGAAGTTGATGGAAAAGGTAAGCACAACTTATAAATTGACGGATGGAGTACTAGTTACAGTGATGCATATAATTAAGCAAAGGGATCGCACATGTCGGTATTGACTGGAACGAGAATGCAACAGCACAATAAGAATTAAGGCCACGATGATGCGATCGCAGTGGTGGTTACAGAAGGCAAGAAGAAAGATGGATCCACGAACGTACGACCTCCTCCTCCTCAACTTAGTGCGCCGGGCCACCGACCGGCGGCTATGGAGCGGCGGCTTTTGTGGCGAGATCGAGGTGCTTCTCAGCAAAGGCATCCAAGGCTTCCAGCCGGTTGAGGAAGGCCAACGTCGTAGCGTCCTCACTGGCCTTGTAGATACCTATGTACACGATTTGCTCGTACACGTGGATGTGTAGGTCGACGAATTCTCGCAGGGCGAGGCGCCTCGCGGCGAGCGCGACCTCCAGGTGGACATTCTTCGTGGCGTCGGCGGGCAGTCGCAGGGCCACCAGTGCTTGAAAGAGGTTCCGGCCATGGAGGCTGATTAGGGTGGCAGGCAATGAGGAGCCCGGGCGCGCGGGCTGGAGGAGTACGGCGATGTCGTCCGCGAGCTTCTTGAGGACAGTGAACTTGTTGCTGGTGGCAACGATCATCTGGTCCAACTGAGAGTCGTAGTTGGCGTCGACGGCGGCCATCCACCAGCCGGTCTCCAACACCGTCTGGGGACGATCCTCGGCGCCATGCCGCAGGCCGGCGTCGTGGACCATCTGGCGCAGCCGCTGGCCGCTCACGCGCATCGCCGCCATGGGTCTGGAGTGAGCTCTTTTGCGCTTAGTGTAGGTGCTTAGGCAAATGCTTAGGTGCGTACGATGTGGTAGATGCATTGGAATGGAGGGGCGCCTTTATATGAGGGCAATGAGGGCAAACTGTGTTGCATTCACATCGTGCAGCCTCTTTTCCCGGACCTCCTCCCATTACTTCCCTCATGCATTAATTGAAGGACGATGCATTGGCCGTTCAACATATCGGGAACCGCTACTCCCTCCCTTGTCTGCATTAAAGCCGTATCGGGAACTGCGCCGCCCGCTGTCAAATCGAATACTCCCTCCGTCTAGGTGAGTATTAAGTCATCTTACGAAAACCAAATAGTAAACACATAGGCGTGGTGCATTAACTCTCACGTTGTTTCTTATTTTTTGACATAAATAGAGGAATCAACCAAGAAGAGATGTGGGGCTTGTATGCTTTTAATGACTTGAGACTATCAAACATGACATGCAGTGGTCAGTTCGTTGCACAAGAACAAATACAACCCACGTCAGCACACACGCATCTTATATAGCATCACATCCAATGGCTATAAAAGATGAATGAGACCAAATTATATCTCATCTAGATGAGTTCTAGCAAAACTGTATTAATAATACTTAGTATTCCTGCGCCATGTATCATATATTAGTATCATGTAGTACTTTATTTATTGCCATGTATGACACATAGTACTCAACTCTCTCTCTTTCTTCATTTAATTCTATGACACCTCATCAAAATTGCTAAGGCTAGTACCATTACAACCAGCCTTAGCAAATACTAAACATTAAGTTCTCTCGTTTTCCTCTCCACCTTGGTCACCTAGACGGAGGGAGTATACTGCACGGGCTTTTCCTGCGCGGTAGGCGGGGCAGTTCCGCCTAGTCGGTTCGACAGAGACGCGAGAAGACGAGGGAGTAGGCTGCTGCAAACGTAGGGCTGTGTGATTTGACAGCGAGTTACTGCTGGACAGGTGGGCCCCGTGATTTGACTTGCCATTATCATTTTAACTGCGGCGCTACGACCGGCGTGAGTCTCCCGATTCCTGACCACCTCCATACAGGTGCCTCTCCCAATGCTCCACCATGTAGTAGAGGCTGGCTCTTGCATGAGAGCCCACTTCTCCACTTTTTCCTTGCCTCTCTTTCCTCCACATATGCAAAAATGCCATGTAAAGCGCACTATTGTACTTACTTGCTCCTACAGGTGCTTAAGCTTGCCACATTGGCATAAAGTCTGATGTGGCAAGTTAATCAAGAAGAGAGAGACTAGTTTGGTGACCCAAGGAAGAAACGGTGCTAAGCGCGTGTACCTAGGTGAAAAGACAATTTTGAGTCTATAGCTAATTAAATGAAGCAAACTTAGCAACACCATTTCATTGGAAGAGGTCACTCCTTGGCAATGCAATAAATACTAGTACTCCCTGTGTCCCATAATATAAGAACGTTTTTGGCACTACACTAGTGTCAAAAACGTTCTTATATTATGGGACGGAGGGAGTACGAAGAAAGAGATAGATAGAAGTAAAAAAAACACTTATAGCCAACCTTATAGCCAAAACCTTGTTGTAGTATGAGTGACTAAGTGATGACTATGTATGACATGCCAACATCAGATAGCCTAACGCACCTTGTTAAATCTCCAAGGGCGCGACCGCACGAGCAACGCGACGGTCGTGGTAGGCGCGACCACGATACGGGCTGCTGGCAGCCCTTGGATCTGAGATCAAACGGTCGCATGCTAAGTTGCTGAAAATTTGCAGAATAACCCTCCAGGATAGGATATTCACCCATAGGTCTAGAATTACGCCATGCAACCGTTCGATCTCAGATCCAAGGGCTCTCGGAAGCCCGTATCATGGGAGAATGGAAAGCCACTACCCTGCCATTCGCACGCTGGCAGTTCGCTCCTACTCGTCCCCGCACGTCCTTCAATACTACGGCGGTTCACTCCTAGTCATCCCGTCCATTCACATTACGGCAGTTCCACTAATCCTAACCCTCCTCCCAAATCTATGGCGTCCCAAATCTCCCCGATCGGCGGTGAGTACAAGGTTAGAACCATCACCGGCGATGAGTTCGACGTCATCTACACCCGTTCTTCCGCGACGGTGAAAGGATGCCTTTCTCGCTTCAGACGCATGTTCGAAGACTCAGATGATGAGTGGGTCGCTGGGCTAGATGTTGAGTACACCACAGTCCTGGGACGAGAGAAGGATCTAAAGGACGAAGAGAGGAAGAAGCCCGCCGTGATCCAGGTTTGCGTGCATGACTTATGCTTGGTCTACCACATATGCCATGTCGACGTTGAGTGCCAGGATTTTAAGGACTTCCTCGAGAGCAAACTAGTCAAATTCATTACTGTAGACTTTGGTAACGACAAAGAAGTCTTGCGTCGGATAGGCCTCGTTGTAGGCAACACCTTCGACCTCCAGAAGAATCGGCTGGTGTCCTCTCGTCAGCCTTCAATGTTGACCCTGGCAGGAGCCATGGTTCATCCTTCGTACGGTAAACTGGAGAAACCTCCATACACGTTTCATCGTCATGCATGGCAGCAGAATGTACTAGATATAGACCACATCCACTACGCTGCAATGGATGGCTACCTTTGCTTCAATATCTACAAGGGTTGGATGAAGAGCAACAGCCAAGTGTGCGGTTCAAGCAAAGAAGTATCGGCCAAGAGGAAGAGGGACAAGGACGAAGTCGAGGACGTGGACGAGGACTCCGAGTAAGGTGGCAGTGTCGTTGCTCATGGTGGTTCTAATGCAGTGTCTGCCGGAATAGTTGCAAAGTTTAATTTCAGGTGTGCTTAATTTAATTTGAGGGGTGTGTTGTGCTGAGCCCCCAGCAGAACTATGTTATGTTTCTTCTTGTTACTTTAACTCTTCAGTACGTACATACTAGTATTTCTTACATTTCATCTTTTAGTTGGTATAGTACTACCACTCGTTTCTTCACATTATATACATACAATATATATGGCCAACATCATATAGCCAACAGTTTAGTTGTCAAAGAATTTCAGGGTGCTTAGTTTTGTCAAAGAATTTCAGGGTGCTTAGTTTTATTTGAGGGGTGGGTTGTGCACTTGTGCTGGACACCATTATTGTGACAAGCCTTTTTAATAGTACTATATGCATAATTTGGCGACGAGCGCTCTCTATATCTACCACCTTTTTTTTAATTTCAAGTTTTGCTCCATGGCGCAATCCATCGATACTACTACTGTACAAAAGTGGAGTATATACATTTTTTAAAAGGCTAGAGGGCGGGGCAGTCTAGCTCGGTCGGTTTCACGAGAGGCGAGGGCCTTTGTGATTTGACGGCTCATTACTGCTGTCAAATCGAATAGTACTGCGCTGCCCACTGCACGCCCAACGCCTCCATTAAACCCCTCCGTTAAACCCGCATGCAAACCGAGAATCCTACTCCTGCCACACGTCCATTCATGAGCGGGCTGGAATTAAACGCAACACCGGCCGAGCTCCTCCCGTCCGCACTTAGTTTAAACAAGGCCAGACGCCGGCCAAGCTCCTACCGTCCGCCCTCTATTTACACGAGGCCAGACAGACAGCGAGCAAGAATCGCACCCCTCCGCCGCTCCCCCATCTCCTCCTTCACCATTTTCTCCACTCTTCCGATGGCTTCCGATGAGCCGTTCTCTGGCATATTACCCGGCTGGGTGGCCCGCCGAGCCCTCCGGATACGGGCGAGGCCGCTCGGTGCTTCACCAACCTCGCTTGGCCCGACGGAGCCAATTGCCGCCCCAAGCAGGCGCGTGGTTCAGCAACTCGCCGCTCTAGTTTAGCTCGATGAGGAGTGGCGAGTTGCTCCACGCCGGCACGACGGCTAGCACGCCGGTACGGGCGCCGTCGCTGCCACGTCGTACCGCGCCACCAGTGTCTGCGGTGGCCGCGCCTCCCGTGTCTGTGGGCGCACCTCCCGTGCCTGCGGCAGCGCCATGCAGGCAGACACAGAAGCCGGGTGCGTGGAGATCAACGAGTCGGTGGCCGGCTTCTCCGTGTCCGCCGGCATCATCGAGGAGAAGTAGAACACGGGAGGCCGCCGCCACTTGGGACCCATGAAGGCCACCGCTGAGGCGACGACCGCAGATTCAGGTGGTTTCTTTGCTGCTTCGTCTCTTCCGAGGACCTTCATCGACCCCGCAAGTGTCTGACGGACATGAGGAAGACAAAGGGATCCGCGGGCGGCCATTTAGAACTAAAATAAGTCTAGATACATCCATTTCTAGGACAAGTATTTCCGGACGGAGGGAGTATTAATTATACAAGAGAGCCGGATTGACACCTCTTAGTTCATGTAAATGTAATGAAATCCATCATGTTTATATGAAGATCAGGCTTTTTTATACGAAATCCTTCATGCTTATATGAAATCAGTCTGTGTTTGCACGAATTTCATCTGGTTGGTTAGAGTTGTAAAAATGTATGCCGCTGGCGTTTGATGTCGCCCTCCGCTTAAGGAAGCGGGAGGAAATTTGCCGGCTGCCGTTGGAGATGCTCTTTATGCTGGAAATAATAGAGTGACATCCAATCCATTTGAGTTAATTGCCTGTATGATTGTCCCTCTATAAAAAGTTAATTGCATGTACAGTGTACACGTGACTTGCAGGGTGGCTACAGCTTCGTACAGAAAGTTAAAAAGAAACAAGTCCATCCTTAATCTTGTATTCTAAGTACTCTGTGGGTTCCACTGTCAGTACAGTAGCGAAAGAAGTATATATTAAATAAGTAGAGTAATATATAATATAAAAATATAAAGTTAAAAGACAGAATTCGAACTCATGTCATCGCGTTGCGAGCATCCGGCGCTAACCAGCCCAGCACATTTTTGTTGTAGACCATGCTGGAGATATATCTCCATGTCTACTCTTAAATATACTCCATTCGTTCCTAAATATTTGTCTTTTACAGATTTCAAATGGACTACCACATACGGATGTGTATGTAGACATATTTTAGAGTGTAGATTCACTCATTTTGCTCCGTATGTCTTTTCAGGAAGGGGTCAGATTTGTCCTTGATTTATTTATGAGGTATCCAGATGGCACTGCACCGCCAAGAAAAGAGGGTAACATCAAAATTATGGACTACTTTTTTGAGTATGTTCGTAAGGTCCGGTCATAGTCACTTGTTGAAATCTCTAAAAAGACAAATACTCCCTCCGTCCGGAAATACTTGTCATCAAAATGGATAAAAGGAAATGTATCTAGACGTATTTTAGTTTTAGATACATCTCTTTTTATCCATTTTGATGACAAGTATTTTCGGACGGAGGGAGTAGAAAACAGAGTTGGTGATGATGGTGTGCGTGCCATCCTGCAATATAGGCCGTCGGATTTATATCTAACGGATAGGAAAGAAACTATGGCAATTTTGCAAAAATATACCCACACGTCTCTCCACGTTCGCAAATAAGGCCTTCCCTCGTTCAACCTTTTCTCTCACAAGATAAACTACTCATACAAATGCATCTTGATGTTCCGTGCAACACACGGGCAGCTAGCTAATTTCTTTTAAAATAGTTGCTGCGATAATTGGGTTGAAGTGATATATTTTATGTCTGCCCCGAATGATTTCAGATTCACTAGTAGTAACAAAGAAAAGGTTGCCTTGGTAATTAACAGAAAACAGGGTGAAAACTATCACATGAGGCCGGTAAAAACAAGGCACACTGGGTACAGCGTCATCATCACTACAGCTGTGCGCGCGCGAGAAGTCTACATATCGAGGGGGCTACCGAGCGAGGCACCGAGACACAATGTTTGAGAGAGAAACCAATTGATAGATTATGATCAGATCGAGTTGTCACCCTTCTGCTGTCATTGTTGGGGGGGAGGGAGAGAAAGACGTATCGAGACTGTGTGCGGTAGGCACAGAGGCACAACTAGCGAGTGTGTGTGTGTGTGTGTGTGTGTTTGAAAGAGGAGTAGATAGATTATTATCAAGATCGATGTGCCACCCTACTCCTTCGGTGCCGGGTAGTGTGTGTGTGTGTATGTTTGAGAGAGAAGCCAGTCGATAGATTAGTATCAAGATCGAGGTGTCACCCTACTCCTTCGGTGTTGGAAAGTGTGGGTGGGTGTGTGGGGGGGGGGGGGCAGTGACACTCACATATCTCTACTCTTATAAAAACAGAGTTGGTGATGATGGTGTTCCTGCCATCCTGCAATATAGGCCATCCGATTTATATCCGACGGACAGGAAGGAAACTATGTCAATTTTGCAAAAAGATACCCACACCCCTCTCCGCATTTGCAAATAAGGCATTCCCTCGTTCATCATTTTCTCCCACAAGATAAACTTCTCATACAAATGCATCTTGATGTTCCGTGCAACGCATGGGCATCTTGCTAGTAGGGAGAAGGAGTTTGTGTGACACATATCTAGCTATATTAAGGGATAGGTAGATAGCATATGTGTGAGAGACATTATTATACTTTGAGACCTTAGTGGCTGTTGGTGGGCGGAATTAAAGGGGTGGGCGTGTTAGACATAGAGAGCGTGTGTGTTTCTGTGTGAGAGACTTGTAGGACGGGGTAGAAAGACGAATTTAACCCTGACGGAGGGAGAGAAATACATGAAGTGCGCGTGTGTGATTCCGATGCCCACAGGGAAATGAGATATGTATGCGTGTGAGAGAGATTGAACAATTCATTCACGTATCACTATCTAGCGATCGTGGACGTGCATCGCTTGAACATAAGTCAATATCTACTTCGTATCGTGGCCAAAGGTACAATATCGATTCAACGCTATAAAGATTGGACACTCACATATCACATTTTTTTCTATTTAAATAAACCTTTTCAGTTGTGCATGCCAAAGTTACAGTGATGTTTCTTCAAACAACCAATGTAGCTATCATGTATATGCACCATTGTTACTCTTGCATTCAAATTCATTAGTCTTGGATGATTTAAGTTTCTATTTTGAAGTAATATATGTAATATTCATATATGAATTCAACGGGTACGCAATTTATGAAATGGAGGCT
The DNA here is from genome assembly GCF_002575655.3 of Aegilops tauschii subsp. strangulata. Classification (NCBI taxonomy): domain Eukaryota; kingdom Viridiplantae; phylum Streptophyta; class Magnoliopsida; order Poales; family Poaceae; genus Aegilops; species Aegilops tauschii. Next base: position 337,350,894 of record NC_053035.3, read on the forward strand.
ATGTAATCATATGAGGTAACACTTTTAAGTAGCTGACTACAATATCCATTTCTTTTTGTGCGCCTCTACACTAACACGTCAATGCATTATGTTTAAAGTAAATAACCAATGGCACTAAATTATCTATTTACACGAGAAATACATAGGCTGAGCGTTTGATCCCTTTTTTTGTGAACGCGCCACTACACCCGTACGATTGGCCGCGCCCGTGTGAACGTCCAAGTTATCGGCGCATCATCCCGAGTTATTGTCTTTTTTTCTGGGGTGGACTTCACACCAGTTATTAACTGCTGATGCGTGCCCCGTGTACACAGTCTAGCATGACCTTCCCGCTAGCACGGTCCAAAATTAGTTGAAACTGGATACGAACGATCCCGCGGGCGGCAAAATCTCCTGCCTCCTTCTAAAATTTCCGCCACCTTAGTCTTTCGCATGCGAAATCCCCCTTTTGTCCTTGGTGCACGGAGACCAACAGTTACAATACCGCCCTCATCTACATGATAGGTCGGGGCTGCTTTGGTAACTTCCAGTTCCCCCACTACACGGCACCCCCATTTCCTCTCCCCCTCCCGCAAAAACGACTAACTCCACAACACCAGAGCATCTTACATCACGCCGTCCATACTTCATCGCCCTTTCTCCCCTCCCCTCTCGAAACCCTAGACTGCTCATCCACCGGCGTACCATAGCCCATTCACTGCCAGCGGCGTCCACCTCGCCGGATCTGCTTCTGCGGCCGCATCTACCCCTCCCACCTCCCCTAGAAACAAGTAGACTGCTCATCCACCACTGTACCACAGCCCATTCAGTGCCGGCCTTGTCCACGGCGCCGGATCTGCTTCGCCGGTACTCTCGTCAACCGCCGCGCATCTGCAGCGGCTCATTCGTACTCCCTACCGGAGACGCTTCGTCCACACCCCCCGGAGCCGCCCCATCGACGCCCCCGTCGACGGCCTCTGGTCCTCTTCGCCGACACCTTCCTCAACCCTACCGGAGCCGCTTCGCCGACACCTTCCTCAACCCTACGGAGCCGCTTCGCCGACACCATCGTCAACCCTACCGGAGTAGCTTCGCCTATACCATTCTCAACCCTACCGGGGCCGCTTTGCCAACTCACAAGTCCACAGCCTCAGATCCGCTTCCTCGCACCCTCATCCAACCTACCGGAGCAGCTTCTGAAGCCCCGTCTACGGCCGCAAATCCGCATCGTCGACACCACCCTTAACCCAACCACCGGAGCAGCTTCTGACGCCCCGTCCACGGCCGCAGATCCGCATCGTCGACACCATCCTTAACCCAACCACCGGAGCAGCTTCTGACGCCCCGTCCATGGCCGCAGATCCGCATCGTCGACACCATCCTTAACCCAACCACCGGAGCAGCTTCTGACGCCCCGTCCACGGCCGCAGATCCGCGTCGTCGACACCATCCTTAACCCAACCACCAGAGCAGCTTCACCTACGCCCTCGTCCACGGCCACAGATCCACTTCGCCCAGACCGTAGTCCACCCTACCGGAGCCGCTCCACAAACACCCTACTCGACGGTTCTAGATCTCCTTACCGGACCCCGACAGCCAGCGCAACATCATCACCCTCGACGTTTCTAACCTGATTCCCACCGTCTGGAGAGATGCCAAGCACCCGCCATGGCCTAGGTATTGTCACCTTTAAACCCGTCCAGCATCACCTGCCCGATGTACTTCAAATATACTAACCGGTCGCTGTTACCTGTTATGCAGCTGGCAAAAACTACAAGGACGATGTTTCTTCTGGATCTAACAGCTTGGCCAACCAAGATCCTGGACTGAGGCATTGCTATGATCTTGTAAGCGCGTCTCTCTCTCTTGTATTGTTCAGTGCCTGCCAGCGTGCTTTGCTAGGATTTTCGACCAGTAATCCCTTTGTGCAGACAATGATTTCTACTACTGGTTGCTAAATTAGATATGTAGATGTCATACATGATACTACCTCGTACCTCCGTTCCTAAATATAAGTCTTTCTAGAGATTCCACTATAGGCTACATACAGAGCAAAATGAGTGAATCTACCCTCGAAAATGCATCTATATACATCTGTATGTGGTCCATACTGGAATCTCTACAAAGACATATATTTAGGAACAGGGGCAGTACATTACACAAAATCGTAGGTGGCATGTAGGAATTCCAATGCACTACATTAGGCTCCCTTAGAGTGCCTGCTAGTCCAGCATACAGAGTCATGGCTAGTTTATGGTACGCACACAATCGTTAATTGGTGGTTTAAATATGCGCAAGGGATATGCAATGTAGTATCATGTAGAGATGTCTGAAATTAGCCATGTCAACTTGCAGACAGGGTTACACAATGAAAAAGTACAAGATGTATGTGGCAATTTCATGGAACATCGCAAAAAAAGGAGAGGCAGCGGTGAGCCTATACAGTGTGCTATGGTACATCACTCCTCCATTGCAATCATCGTGACATGTTATTTGTATGCCAGTTCTATTAGCCAAGTTTCTTAGGGACAGTTATTACGAGTTATCCTAAGAAAATAAGCACCTGTGAATATAAGCTCCATGTAATAAGCCAACCAGTTCTTTTCATTGCGTTTTTAGCTTATCTTTGGTATGATCAGTGGAAAGTCTAGATTGCATTATATTTTTTTTCATTTTGCTGCCCATATGGAAATTAATTTGACTTGCAAACATCACAAATTGAACCCAGTGCAGTAATTAATATGATAGGAAAACAGACCATCACTATTTGCTCAAAATGCAAATACAAAGATACCATCTACTTGGCACAATCTACTTTGGTCAATGTTTTCCATAGAGATCCCATTGCCTAATTTAAACGAAGAACGCATGACCCACATTTAAATGAAGAACAATTATTTATTGAAATTCGATGGTCCAAGTGGCTAGTTATTATCGTATAGCAGCACCACCTGAAAGCATCATATAGCAGCAGCAGCTCATAGCAACTCATCATACAGCAGCAGCAGTCTGCAATTCATCATATACCAGTAGCAACTCATAGCAATTCATCATATAGCAGCAGCAGGAGCAGCTCATAGCAATTCATCATATAGCAGCAGCAGGAGCAACTCATAGCAATTCATCATATAGCAGCAGCACGAGCAGCTTGTAGCAACTCATCATATAGCAGCAGCAGCAGCTCATAGCAATTCATCATATAGCAGCAGCAGCTCATAGCAACTCATCATACAGCAGCAGCAGCTCATAGCAATTCATCATATAGCAGCATCAGGAGCAGCTCATAGCAATGCATCATATAGCAGCAGCAGAAGCAGCTCATAGCAATTCATCGTATAGTGGATCAGAATGAAAATTTGGCAAAAAATCAGAGGAGATCCTCACCTTGTTGGATGAGCTCATCCTTCAACAGCACCTCAAGGCCATGGCCTGGGAGGAGGGGAGGGGGAATAAGGTGCCTTCTGCCGCAGTGTGGCATCAACCGTAGTTGTGCAGCGCCCGCCGGAGTAGTGCGTTGGACGAACCACAGTGGAGCAGCTGCTGGAGACCATGAGAATGAGGGGCGACGCCAAAGGGAGGAGCAGCCAGGGAGATTTGCCCCTACCCGCCGGCCATGTAGCCTAGCTGGACATAGCATCGTCGAGGATCAGGCCAGTGTTGGAAATATGCCCTAGAGGCAATAATAAAATGGTTACTATTGTATTTCCTTGTTCATGATAATTGTATGTTGTTCATGCTATAATTGTATTAACTGGAAACCGTAATACATGTGTGAATACATAGACCACAACATGTCCCTAGTAAGCCTCTAGTTGACTAGCTCGTTGATCAATAGATGGTTATGGTTTCCTGACCATGGACATTGGATGTCATTGATAACGGGATCACATCATTAGGAGAATGATGTGATGGACAAGACCCAATCCTAAGCATAGCACAAGATCGTGTAGTTCGTTTGCTAGAGCTTTTCTAATGTCAAGTATCATTTCCTTAGACCATGAGATTGTGCAACTCCCGGATACCGTAGGAATGCTTTGGGTGTACCAAACGTCACAACGTAACTGGGTGGCTATAAAGGTGCACTACAGGTACCTCCGAAAGTGTCTGTTGGGTTGGCACGAATCAAGACTGGGATTTGTCACTCCGTATGACGGAGAGGTATCTCTGGGCCCACTCGGTAATGCATCATCATAATGAGCTCAATGTGACCAAGTGTTTGGTCACGGGATCATGCATTACGGTACGAGTAAAGTGACTTGCCGGTAACGAGATTGAACAAGGTATTGGGATACCGACGATCGAATCTCGGGCAAGTAACGTACCGATTGACAAAGGGAATTGTATACGGGATTGATTGAATCCTCGACATCGTGGTTCATCCGATGAGATCATCGTGGAACATGTGGGAGCCAACATGGGTATCCAGATCCCGCTGTTGGTTATTGACCGGAGAGTCGTCTCGGTCATGTCTGCATGTCTCCCGAACCCGTAGGGTCTACACACTTAAGGTTCGGTGACGCTAGGGTTGTAGAGATATTAGTATGCGGAAATCCGAAAGTCGTTCGGAGTCCCGGATGAGATCCCGGACATCACGAGGAGTTCCGGAATGGTCCGGAGGTAAAGATTTATATATGAGAAGTCCTATTTTGGCCACCGGAAAATGTTCGGGATTTTTTGGTATTGTACCGGGAAGGTTCTAGAAGGTTCCGAAGTGGGGCCCACCTGCATGGGGGGACCCACATGAACGTGGGTAGTGGGGTCAAGGCCCCACACCCCTGGTCAAGGCGCACCAAGATCCCACCTTAGAAGGAATAAGATCATATCCCGAAGGGATAAGATCAAGATCCCTAAAAAAGGGGGATAACAATCAGTGGGGAAGGGAAATGATGGGATTTCTTTCCCCCACCTTTGCCAACGCCCCAATGGACTTGGAGGGCAAGAAACCAGTCCCCCTCCACCCCTATATATAGTGGGGCGGCGCATGGGAGCAGCACCCCAAAGCCCTGGCGCCTCTCTCCCTCCCGTGACACCTCTTCCTCCCCGCTTGCGCTTGGCGAAGCCCTGCCGGGATCCCGCTACTTCCACCACCACGCCGTCCTGCTGCTGGATCTCCATCAACTTCTCCTCCCCCCTTGCTGGATCAAGAAGGAGGAGACGTCTCCGCTCCGTACGTGTGTTGAACGCGGAGGTGCCGTCCGTTCGGCGCTAGGATCATCGGTGATTTGGATCACGACGAGTACGACTTCATCAACCCCGTTATCTTGAACGCTTCCGCTCGCGATCTACAAGGGTATGTAGATGCACTCCTCCCCTCTTGTTGCTAGCATCTCCTAGATTGATCTTGGTGACACGTAGGAAAATTTTGAATTTCTGCTACATTCCCCAACAGCCGGATGGGACCAGTGGCGACGGCTCGCTGGAGGAACCCTAGTGCTGCAGGCAGGGGATCGAGGTAGAGGGAAAGGGGAGAGGAGATGCAAGCGGGCAGGGCAATGAATGCTTGCATGTTTGTTTTTACTTGAGGGTCAGGTGTGACACGGGCGTCAGCAGTTGCATTTTGAGTGTAATATGGGCAGACAACAGAGTCATTTCACTATTCCCCTTCCCTTTAATTTTTAGTGAGGTTCTACCCGAAACACCCCCCTCCAAAGCGAAATTAGTTAAGCCCAAGCCCATAACTCAAAAATGACTTCTTTACATCTTTTATGGCTTATTTTGACAATATGCCCTGAAAAGGCGGAATCAAACTGGCCCTTAACCCGCAATTCAATTGTGCGTGCAATGATGAATCACTCCTACCTGCTATCTGTACATTTAGGCATCATCATACATGGCATAACCTAATACATGTGCATTCCATTGTAGAATCTGGAATATGCAATGTTTATGTTAGTTCATACATTGCACATGATGTTTAAATGCCCCTTAAATCTGGTCAGTCAAGTGATGGTCTTTAAGCCTCCTTCTTTGCTTCTTTTCTTGATATGTAAGATTTGCTCACACATCTGTTCAATTGCTTGTTTGCATCAGCCAGCCATACTAGGACTGTTTGCTTTGATTACTTGCTGTTCTTGACCTAACACTCTAACAGAGCTTGTCAACGATTTAAACACTAAGGGCTGCTGTGGTGGGGCCTTGTCTAACTCATAGGTGACATAAAGGTTTGGCTGTACACTACAGTAGGCTCTCCAAGAGTACCTAGAGATCCAGTTCGAAGGTATGCCTAGTTTTTACATAGTGCAGACATAGTAAATGCTCATTTCATTGTGTGCAAGTGCAAGAGATGCGGCATGTTTCATTATGTGGTGTTGTTTTGTTATAATCTCATCCTTTTGTGTTCACAGACTGGAAAGTATGCATATTTATCTTCCAAGGAGACGAGTAACTAGTTTGTGTCACCTTGCAGAGGGGGTGCAATGAAGATAAGATTGAGGATTTCCAAGTACAAGATGTTAGGAAGGAGCCATGCAAGAGAAGTAGGAGCTGTGCTGAGCCTCTTCAACCTACTAAGGTAAGTCACTGTATGCAACTCAACAGTTCAATTCCTTGTTTGTTTCAGGCATAGTTAATTTTCTCTTTTCAATTGCTTTATTTGTCCTCAGTTAATGAGATGCCCAAATAATCATGCCTGATGTTCGGTACTTGTATCACTATTAGTTGACATAATTAAAGGCCTTACCATTTAATTACTCTGCCGAAGTGTGCCCGAAGCTTTGAAGTCTATTAACCAACTATTATTGCATGAGGCTCACAATCTAGTTTATACTACGCTAATGATTGCATAGTTTTGCCTGCTGTAGTATGTTTGTATGAAACCCTCTACTGTTCATTATGCTCCCTAAGACTTTAATTGAGGCACAGAATGGCCAACTGCTTGCTTACTTATACGCAACGTGCTGTCTAAATTTGTAACTTGTCTGTGTTTTCGATTGGGCCCCAACATCATGCTCCTCTGGTGAGCTAAGAGGGATTTCTGTATGCAGGCTGCACAGACTATCTTTTAAAAAAAATTTAAAATATCACCTGCTTATGCTTCATGACGTGTAACAATTTTTTTCTGAAAGTGACGTGTAACATTATTGTTAGTCCTGTTTTGCCATGTAGTACAAAATAGTGTCTTGTTCGCTTCACTGTTGTAAGTATATTTTTGCCCCAGTCATGTGTACTTACAGAAACATTTCAGGATGAAGTGACATCAACACAAAGATCTGCGAGCAGTGCGGCATGGCCGTTACCGAATGATTGTGGATTGGAATTGGAATGTGCTGATGTTCTCGAGCATCAACTAGAGGTGGCAAGACAACGTGTACATGATTGTCAACGTATAATCAACAAGTTGAGACTGGACATGCAGGTATTAGATGCAGGAGTCAAAAAAATGAAACAAGACACTGAGGTAACCATGAAGGAATTGGAGATTTTGCAGACTGAAATTTGTGCTATCTGAATCCGGCCAATCCTATTTTCTGAAGAGATTATAGTTCAAATGGAGTTAAGTTGATGCGCGTCCATGATGTATGAGCTGTATTTGCCCAGTGTATGTAATTTACTGTTTGTGTATGCTTTATTATCACCTGTGCCGAACCATAATGCCCAGTGGGTATAATTGGCTGTAATTTCTTTATTGTATAGTGTAGGATTATTCTACCTTTCTATGCCTTGATCTCTTTGTTGTATAGTATTGAGTAGGATAATTCTTTGAATATGCTATATCGTTCAAACGGGGGCCAACTCGCCCGACCATGGCCCTTCACATGCCGTCGGATCCATGGGCCTTCTACGTCTCGTAGGATCCATGGGCCTTCTACGTCTCGTAGGATCCATGGGCCTTCTACGTCTCATAGGATCCATGGGCCTTCTATGTCTCGTAGGATCCATGGGCCTTCTACGTCTCGTAGGATCCATGGGCCCTCTACGTCTCGTAGGATCCATGGGTCGTCGACTCATTTATGGGTCTTGTACGGGCCTTTAATGGGCTGTAGACGGGCCTTTAATGGAAATCGTACGTTTTATGGGCTGACCATAACAGGCCGTTAATAGGCCGTATTTGGTGATGCTATGAAAATGGCCCAATAGACTAACGGTCCACAAACGGGCCGACTGTAACGACGGGCTGAATTTGGCCCACAAGCAGAAAATGACAGTAACGGGCCGTAAGTAACCGAATGCTGCAAATGAGCCCAAGAATAAATGGGCCCTCAGAAGGCCGAAAGTTAACTTGGGCTGGAAACGGCCCAACGGAATAACGGGCCGTTAATGGGTATAAAGTGATACACTGTTCATCACGGGCCAGTTTCACCACGGGCCGTTAATGGGTGTAAAGTAATACACTGTTCATTACGGGCCAGTTTCAGCACGGGCCGCTAATGGGCCAAGAGTTACAAAGGGCCTCATATGGGCCGAAAGACGTCATGGGCTATACATGGGCCAGAAGTGAAAACGGGCTGGAATCATATTGGATGGCCCAGATGACGCTACTGGGCCTAATTCGGATAGGGCGTAACGGGCCTTGGGTTAGCGGGCTGTAAATGGGCTATATGCGAACAGGCCATTCACATGCTTTCCATGGGCCGGCCCGCCAGCTTTTGACCAAGTCAAACGGGCCGGCCTTTTCACAGGAATGGGCCACTGTTGGGCCGTGCCACGTGTCGACGTATCATAGGCGCCTTCTGTCTAGTGAGTGGATGACATCTGTCCCAACGATGAGCCGACACGTGTTTCCTCTAGCCAATGATGATTTTACACGTGGAAAATTCCCATTGTCGGGGCTGTTAACGGGTTATCGGATCCAAAACCCGACCCGATAGCTTAACGGCGTTCCGTTATGGTGGATGCCATGTGTCGGTCACCCTTGACGAAAGCACTTCTGTGACGCGCGATTTATCGTCATGGAAGTGGACACTTCCGTGATGATAATTTTGGTAATGTCATGGAACACTTCTACGACAGCACAGGTATGGCTATCTTGATTATGTCATAAATTTGTCATGGATGTACATGCATGACAAAAAACGCGACCTACTGTGACAAACACGTATCATCACGAAAGTGTATTTTTTTGTAGTGAAATATGTTAATGCCAGGTTTAGGACCGGATAGGAGTGGGCAATCACCGGTCACATGCTGAGGTCGGAAGCAATAGTCACAAAGCAGGATAGATAGTTAGATGTGCTTTAAGTTTACTATACTGTTTGCACACTCTTAAATGTGTTGATCCTAATTCTTATATGTGCCGCCACATTGCATACTGTAAGCAAATAACACCACATGCAAAACCATAAGCCAACTGTCTGTGTAATGCTAATAGAAATAGGGAGACAAATCAAGAAAGGTACTAAAAACTCTCAATACATCGTCAGTTGAACTGTCTGAGTAGAATGCACGCAGAACACTAACACTTCATCTGCACTGTAAGATTAGTAGGAACCAAGCACTAGAGGCCTAAAGATCAAATTATATCTTACACAAAACTGAGTTAAATACAAAATACTACACTACAATAACAACATCCACAAAATGGTCCTTTGAAACACTAGCATAGCATTTCCGAGTTTACGAAGAAATTGTAAGCCGCATGTCTCCAAAGTCAATATCTCTAATGATCTTTTTATCTAATGACATCAGGAAGTAGTAGACAGAAAGCTAAGATAAAGGTTTACCGAAAAAGGCTTTCGTCCCGCTTTATAAATAAAGCAACCACCGAGCACAAAGTTCACAAAGTACCAGCCGCGAACACACACACACACCGCCACCGCAGGCAAGGTCTAATCCGGCTCCAGTGGTGGTGGGGGAAGCGGCGGAGCCAACCGGAGAGCCATCGCGCGAAACTGGGTGATGATGGAGGTGATGACGTCTCTCTCCCTGGGACGGCTAAGCGGCCTCCAAAGCTGCAAGTAACCAGACCATTTAAACAGAGCGTTAGTAGCGCGACGAAGAGGTAAACCCTGAATCACGAGCCTATTCCTAACAGTCCACAGCGTCCAGGCGAGCACACCAATGGTCAGCCAGCTAATGTGGTGAGACGAGGGTGATGATGCCTGAAGTTCGGCGAAGAGAGCGGGGAAGTTGTTGTGGTCCCAACTACCACCCACTATTTCACAGAAACAGCTCCAAAGGTACTGCACGGACACGCAGGTGAAGAAGATATGGTTTGAATCCTCTTCGGGCCCGCATAGCGGGCAACACCCGTCACCAGGGCCGTTGCGCTTCAAGACCTCCATGCCGGACGGAAGGCGGTCGTGGATCCATTGCCACAAGAATATTCTAATCTTCAAGGGGAGCCGGATTCCCCAAATGGTGGTGAGAGCCTCGGGTCCCGGGGAGGGGGCGATCGCCTGGTATAGGGATTTAGTGGAGAACAAACCAGACAGCTCTAGATGCCACTTGGTGCGGTCATCCCCCATATCGAGGTCAGGCTCGTGCAGTGCGATGCAGTTGAGCAAGTCATGCCAATCGGCAGTGTCTGCAGGTTCGAACGGTCGCCGGAGTGCGAGTTTCCCTAAGTCAATAAGGGCCACCGCGATAGATATCCTCGGCTCCACCGCAATGGCAAACAAGCCAGGAAAGTGAGCCGTGAAGGGGGCGTCCCCAGCCCAGCGATCGAACCAAAACAGCATGGCAGTGCCAGATCCAACCGCGATTGAGGTCCCTATGCAGAGGACTGGGAGGAGGGAGCCCCCGGACCGCTGGCCACAGAGGTATTTCTACTGGATGATGCGGAGCCACAAGCCGCCCTCTCCGTTTGAAATCCGCCAGAGCCACCTAGTCAGCAGAGCAATGTTCATGCGTTTGGAGGACATGATCCCGAGGCCGCCCTGATCACGAGGCTTACATATCTTTTTTCTCGAATATGCACGAGTGTGCGATTATATTATATAGAAGGGGGCAGGGAGCCCAAATCCACCATCCACGAACATTGTGGTACTTCTGCTTATCACCGTCGCCAGCCCAGAAGAAGCGTCCCTGGACTCTAGCAATCTCATGATAAAGGTTTCGATCAACATATCTGCTGTTCTTCTAGATACTCTAACTGGTTTGTCTTCACCCGCAGCTGATGTGGCAGTGGTCAACGGTGGTTTTGACCTCGGTGGGCCCCTCTTGTCAGGTCGGGCTGGATAGAGATGCGGCCGCGGGTTCAATCCGAACCAAAAAATCCCCTTTCTTCTCCACTCTCACAACCCAAATCCCTAACCCTAGTTGCTATGGGTGGCGGCAGCGTGAGCTCCACCACCGTGTCGGAGGACAGCGTGAGAGCTGACCGCGGTGGCCACGCGGCCCCGATCGTCGCCGCAGTCCCACCGAGCCGTAGCTTGCTGGATTGGTCTTTCCCGCAGAAGGTGTGGCGGCGAGGAGAGCCGTCTCTTAGTCGGGAGAGGAGTCATGTGCTGATATCGCGCACTCCAGCCATGGATGCGCTCGAGGTGCGCTATGTTCGCTACGTGGTTCTGGCGACGGCGGTCAGAGATGGCGAGGAGAAAGTGATGCCGGCAGCTCTACTGGCGACCTTGGAGCAGCGTTGCGGAGTGCTGCCGTCGGAGGTGGTCATTGAGGTCGCGTGCCCACCACACGACTTGTGGCTGATCTTCTCGACGGAGGAGAAGTGCACTGATGTGCTCTTCTCGTCAATGAAGATCAAGTGTTGCCGACGCTAGATGTGGTTTTCATGCTGGAGCAGAATGATTTGTGCTCAGCCGGGGGCTTTGGAATGCAAGAGCAAGCTCAGCTTCGAAGGCCTCCCAAACCAGGCCTAGACGATGGCTTCGATGCAAGAAGTTCTGAAGGAACTTGGTGGCGAGCTGATCGAGGTCCTGCCGCCAGCAAGCCGCCGCGAGCTCGAGGTAATGGCTTGGCTTCGTGACCCATTTTTTGTTGGCAAGGTGGTGATAGTTGAGATACCTGAGCCGAAGCTGATAAACAAGCCATCCGAGTCCATGGATGAGTATGAAGCAATGCAATTTGAATTGGGTGACTACGGACCATCGTCGCCGAGGAAGAGGAAAACGCTATTGTATCCAGTTTTGTGTCACATGAAGGAGGTTGTCGATCGTGGTCCTCTGCTTGCTGAAGACTTCCCGGCTGAGTGGCTACCAGCTGAAGGCGAGGACCTGACTCGCAAGCACATCTTCAAGACTATGTTGGGCAAGATTGATGGCAGTGACGACGCTGGAGCAGTTTAAGTTAGTTTGTGTTAGCTATTTGGCACTTTGGCAGTTGTTTTGTGTGTGAAACAGTGAGCTACCTTATGTTAAGAAACTTTGAGCTAGTTTGTGTTGTACTTTCACTACTGCAGGATGCTGCTAACGCGACACTACGATCAGAGACCCTTCGACGAAACTGTGTGCGATGCAATAATCGCAAACGATGGTGTAAAAAAACCGTCAAAAAAGGTGCAAAACGTTTGTGATGACGGGTGCATCAAACACGGTTCAGATTTTAGTTGTTGTGCGATGCAGGGCATACAGTTTAGTTTAATTAACTGTTTGCGATGAGGAGGAACAAAAGAAATGAGCAGCCAGATGAAGGTGTGTGCGATATACAACATACGGTTCACTCAGATGAACTGTTTGTGATGAGGAGGAACAACAGAAACGTGCAGCTACATAAAGGTGTGTGTGATTGAGGGCATACGCTTCAGAAGGATTAACTGTTTGCAATTAGGCAACAGAACAGAAACGGTCAGCCGATCAAAGTGTCTGCGATTGATGGCATACACTTCACACGGATGAACTGTTTGCGATTAGCCACAACAAGCAGAAACAGTTAGACAGATCAACGTGTGTGCGCTAGACAAGGACACATTCTAATTAAAAGAAGCGTGCACGATGGTAATAACGAGCGCACACGGTTGTTGGAACAAGACGTGTGCTGACATTGTCTATTGCGGTGCACCCTATGGTGCAAACGCCACGTACGCGGCCAAGAAAGCATGCCCACGTTACGCCTTTTGGGAATAGTGCCACACTTAGAATCATCAATAAATTTTGAGCCTGCGTCCCGTCACATTCCAAATTACTACCATGCTATATTTAATTGCAAACCTGTTCACACCGATCAAAACCTAAACGGTTTCCCACTTAGGAGCGTATTAGTACTTGGTTATAAATACTACTACTCCAAGATGACTGCACATTCCTCCTCAACTCCTCATCCACAAAAACAAACAAGTCATTCATCATCGTTCCCTTGCGTCTGCTATCGCCAGCGTGAGTTCTGGGTCGAGAGATTGTCACCAGGGAGAGGCGAGCATGGAAGTGAAAGCACGAGAGATGTCCCGCCTCGCCGCGAAAGCAGCCGACATGTCCCGCCGCGCGGCCGTAGCAGCACAGAGGTCCTGCCGCGCCATCGATGCAGCAGACTGGTCCGGCCGCACCGCGGAAGCAGAAGAGATGTCCTGCCACGTCGCGAATGCAGCAGAGATGTCCTCCCGTGCCGCGGCGGCCTGGGAAAATGTCTCGTGGGCAGGCGAGGACTCTTACAGGCGCATGCATGCGATCGTCCATAGCCAGATGGATCAGATCTTCGGCTAGGTGAGGGTGTAGGACGACATGAAAGCCTCGTTTGAACAGGCTACCAGCGTCATCCGACAACTAAATGAGAGCAATGCGAAGCTCTGGGCTGAGCGCGACCTGCTGAGGGTGAAGCTCGTAGGAAGTGTGGAGCAGCAGGAGGAGACCACTGCCTTGTTGGAGAGGACCGGCGTCATCGTCAAGAAACTTATGGACGAGAATGCCATGCTGCGCATCGAGCGTAGAAGGCTGGTGGAGGAATCCGTGGATGCTCTCAAGCAGCATCTTGAGGACAAGAAAGAGCTCATCGCCGCTCGCTGCGGAGACTAGTTCCCGCGGCCTGCAACAACGCATCAAGAAAGTAGAGATCAGCGAGCCAGATCGTTGTCTTCCTTCTTCTTTTGCCCTTGTGTATTTCAGGCGTTAACGCATGTGGCTTTTTTAATTATGTTCCTAAATATGTAAGACAATTATTATGCACTGTCATCGTCCTTATATTCACCAGTCTTGCTATAAATCGCATTCGATACTATATAGGTCCGTCGGATCTTACATCAAGATCCGTGCAAAACTTTCTTTTCAGATTTTCTTTTTTCTCTCTTAAATCTCAGTCCAGTGAGACATAGCCACGCCGTGAAATAGGGGCTCGGGCGCCATTAATGGAGACGTTGGGAGGAAGGATAGAGGTCAAAGGGCTCTCCTCCTGATGAGCATGCGCAGGGGTCTGATCACACGCCTCCCGTACTCAAATAGCTACCCCGCATGACACCTCCTAGCCAATAAAAAAGGGGACGCGCGGCAGCACGTAATTGGTAAGTAGAACGCCCACGATTTCAATAATACTTGTGTTTCCGATTTGTAACGTGACAGCCCTTGTTCCGAAACGACTTTATTGATTGTTAATGTGTGCGCCTTCGCAAATCGGACAGAAAAATTACCACATCATGTTGGTGCCATGTCATGACACCATGCCAAGTTTCATGATTTTCATGCGTGTTTTGGATTTACAGAAATTAAAAAACCAAGTTTTTCAATATTTCCAGCCGAGCCACAACGCCCAGATGTTTGAATTTCATTTTTGCATGGGACCTAGAAATTCACCCAAGGACACACATGTGATTTTTCAACCAACTTTGGTGCACTGGAGCATGTGCTTGTAGTTCAAATTTGAATTAGGCACATTAAATGCCCAGAAATTCAATTAATGTGTAAAAAAGGCCAAACGAACCCGGAATAATTCCAAAATTTAGCATGATACTTCTATTTGGTCTAATCTACCTGTGCAAAAAAATTAAGGCGGAAGAAGGCAGTGTATGTCGTTTCTCACACGAAGGTGACATGTTCCCTCTCGGAACAACGAGCCTTCTTGAGAGAAGCTCTGGTTTGCAAGAAGCTTATACCAAAGCTTGTCCCAATTCGGACAAAAATTTTACCACACCATGTTTGTGACAGCCTGGATTTTGCCTTCTCTCTTTTTCCGGACTTGATTTGCCCTTGCCTTGGATTTGCATTTTTGGAATCAATTCAAATGGACTTATCACTTGGGCATGCCCTTGACTTTCACCCATGTGACCCATCTACCTCTCATTCAATCTCATTTATCTGTAAAACCCCAAATGGCCCAATGAATATTTTTCTTAAAAGAAAAATATTCAATTTCTCTTCTGAAACTCATTTCAGAAACTTTTGCTCCAAAGCAACCCTCATTTTTATTGCTCCACAAATCTTGAGATAATTCCTGAATATTCTTTGAACCTTGGCCCACCTCCCCGAGCAAAAATATTGCATGACTTTTTGTAATATTTTTGCTACAGAAAATCATTTCTCTTCTGGCCCAAAAATGCACTTTGTACAACAAGTGTATTTTTCCTTGATCCAATTGAGCTGGTTTTTCTTGAGCCTCATTACCCTCCTAAGTAAACCTTAACCCCAGGAGATCAGCCCTAATGGCCTTCTAGAAGCCCTCCAAACTTGGCGACCAAGTTTTTGACCAGAAACTTGCCAGCAAGCTTGAGTCACATTTGGTCGGCCTCGCAGTGAGTTCTCAACTTCCCTAGACCTAACACTCCAGGGACTATAGCCCAGACAAGGTTTGGCCGAGCGTGGGCGTCGTTTTGACCATGCCAGCTTGGTGACCGAGTGTGGACACATGCTCTGGCATGCGTTCAACGCGCTCTGTGTCACGCCAGTGCCTCTGTTCGGCGCGTGCTCGAGCCAGAGCTCGCCGACGACTGCCGCGCTGTGCCACAAGCCTCAACTTATCACCCTTGACCTCTCCCTGGCGCTCGCCGACGCCGGAGACACCGCAGCGACCACGGGCACGTCGCGGCCAAAAGCCACAGTGCGCCCGTGCCCCTATCTTCTTCTTCCCCTGCTTCATGTGCTCGTCCGCGAGCGCGGACAGCTCACGCGTGATCGCTGAGCTCTTCCCCCCTCTCACTGGCGCTGTTCGTCGTCGATCGCTGGCTTCCAGAGAGCTCCGACGGTGCCACGTATCCCCCTCCTACTCCAGCTATATATATAGAGCCCCTCCCTCCGCCCCGAAGCCTCACGCACCTCTCGACCACCACGACCACGTAGCATAGCCGCAGCCCGGCCGGGCAGGCCTCTGGCCGCCGTCCACGACCAGAGCTCGCCGGCGATCCCCGCAGCCCATCCACCCTGCTGCAGAGCCCCTCGAGCTCAACCAACCCCTCAGGAGCATCATTGGAGGTCCACTGGTGTCGCCTGGAAGCAGTAGAGCCCCTGGAGTCACCCCTCGCCGTCGCCTTCTTCCTCTCCGGCAAGTCCCGACCGCCACCGCCGCTTGTGAGCTCGATTGCAAGCAGCTCTGGTCATCCCCCGACGAGCCACGGGTACAGGCAGGTGCGCCGTGACCCCCTCCCCGTTTCTATCCCTCTGGTTTCGCCCAAGAACCACTCCTCGCCGGCGTGAGCTCCGGCGGAGCACCGCCGTGTTCTGTTTCCTCTCTCCCCCTCTCTCTCCTGACTGGTGGGGCCCGTTGTCAGCCTCTCCACTCGCACCCGAAGCGGTACGAGTGGAGGCGTATTCTGCCTTTACGCCATCGACGTCATCCCCCCAGGTTTTCTGTTTAATTCAAATAAATTCAAAAATTTGACCAGTGATAACTTTTAGCCTAGAAGTCCAAATGAGTTGATTCTTTTTGCATTCTCTTTGTTTCAGAGAGCTCTAGCAGCACACCAAAGTGTGGAATTTTCCTTGTTGTCTAGAATTTCTGGTGATTTTCAGATTGGTTCTTGATATTTTGTTTTGTGGTTTTTAAATATTTTCAGAGGGAGAGACTTGTCTTGAAGATAACCAGGAGGAGTGTGAACCTCCTCTGCACTAAGGCAAGCCACACCAACATTTGGATGGTGTCATTTCAATATCTATGATTTTCCTACTTAATATGAGCTCTTTTTCATGCATTTAAAATTTGCTAAATAAATATGGTTTAATGCTAGTTACTTTGTCATGCTTGAAATGCTTGCTTAAGTTACTGGCTGAATGTATGGAACTAGTTTGGTCAAGTAGAATAAAGTTTAACTTAATGATATTGCTTTTATAAATAATGATAGTTCTTTTTGCTAAATGGGATGTTCATATAAATTATGAGTTAATCAAGATAATGCATGGTAATAACTAGTGAGGTCGAATCAGTAAAGTTTAATGATGAGTAAGTGCAAGAAAGTCATAATGATTTGGTTGATCCGTTGTTGTGAGTTGCATGCTTTGCATATCGAATAGTTGCCTGATCATGGCATCGTATGACTTGGAGTAGTTTTTATTTTCAAGTTAACCTGACAATAACCCAACTTGAATATAGCGTTGATCAAGTCATGGTGCCATTGAATCGGGTTCTCCTCAGTACGACACATTTACCTTTATGGGGGGTCTTGAGTCGGTCCTTTATCGTGCCTCTCGCCGGTGCCTCCAACGAGGGAAGGTTATGGGCGTGCGGTACCCTGGCTCGGTAAGCAGACATAACCTTGTGTGCTCGTTTGTTTTTATGGTACCTTGTCCATGTTTGGGACCGTTTTTGCCACGACGGTGGCCATTGATGCCTTTGATAGGCACGGGGCTACCCATGACTTAGCCCTGGGAGGGAGTTGGTCGGAGTGGCCGGGGGAGTGTCATGGCAAGGGGAGGGTTTCGTCGGAACGCCGTTGGTCCACCTGAATGGGAGTGCGAGGCCATGGGTTCTGTGGTGTGGGTAAAGTGCGCTACCTCTACAGAGTGTATTCAATATATCGATAGCCGCGTCCTTGGTTATGGACACAACTCAGGAGTAGGTCACACCATGGATCAACATTTATAATTAATCTTGCACACTAAGTATTATTTTTGGCACTGGCTTGGTGATGATTTGTGGGATCATGTGATGATCGTGAGTGGTTGGCTTCAGTTGTGATCCGGGTATGATCACCGTTCGGTTACGAGGTAACCCGTCTGGTAAGCGAGTCTGAGGGACTCAGTGCACATGTTGGTTTCACCACATCAGTAGCATTACTCATTGCATTAACCTGAATAATTGTCATGATATTGTTTGTCATTGTGCTTATGTTTGTTGTGAGCTTGCAAGTACATTCAATGTACTGACCTAGCATGTCATGCCAGATTTTAGGCAAGTCGTATCGTATCGGAGAGCTTCCCGTGTCTAGACCATGTCCACGTCGGTGTCCCTGTGCCATGGAGTTCCACTTCGTCGTCATTCCACTACCGCGTAGTTCATGTGATCGAGGCCCCTTCATGTTCATTAAATAATATACATACTGTTCAGCCGCACCGTGTGTGCCGATTGGCATCAATAAAGCGGTCGTTTCTATACCATGTTGTTATGTGTTGCCAGAAGACTTGATCTCTGGGCTGGCAATGCAAGGTAAACTGGGTGCTCTGAACCGGGGTGCCACAATGTTGGTGCCATGTCATGACACCATGCCAAGTTTCATGATTTTCAGGCGTGTTTTGGATTTACAGGAATTAAAAGACCGAATTTCCCAATCTTTCCAGCCGAGCCACGACACCCAGATGTTTGAATTTCATTCCCATTTCTTGCATGGGACCTAGAAATTCAGCCAAGGATACACATGTGATTTTTCAACCAACTTTGGTGCACTTGAGCATGTGCTTGTAGTTCAAATTTGAATTATGCACATTAAATGCCTAGAAATTCAATTAATGTATAAAAAAGGCCCAACGAGCCCGGAATAATTCCAAAATTTAGCACAATACTTCTATTTGGTCTAATCTACTCGTGTAAAAAATTAAGGCGGGAGAAGGCAGTGTATGTCGTTTCGCACACGGAGGTGACACGTTCCCTCTCGGAACCACGAGCCTTCTTGAGAGAAGCTCTAGTTTGCAAGAAGCTTATACCAAAGCTTGTCCCAATTAGGCCAAAAAAATTACCACACCATGTTGGTGCCATGTCATGACACCATGCCAAGTTTCATGATTTTCAGGCATGTTTTGGATTTAGAGGAATTAAAAAATCAAGCCTCTCAATCTTTCCGACCGAGCAACGACGCATAGATGTTTGAATTTCATTTCCATTTCTTGCATGGGACCTAAAAATTCACCCATTGACACAAATGTGATTTTTCAACCAACTTTGGTGCACTGGAGCATCTGCTTGTAGTTCAAATTTGAATTATGCACATTAAATGCCCAGAAATTCAATTAATGTATAAAAAAGGTCAAACAAACCTGGAATAATTCCAAAATTTAGCACGATACTTCTATTTGGTCTAATCTGCCTGTGTAAAAAAATTAAGGCGGGAGAAGACAGTGTAAGTATGTCATTTCGCACACGAAGGTGACACGTTCCCTCTCAGAAGGACGAGCCTTCTTGAGGGAAGCTCCGGTTTGCAAGAAGCTTGTACCAAAGCTTGCCCCAATTCGGCCAAAAAAATTACCACAGCATGTTGGTGCCATGTCATGACACCATGCCAAGTTTCATGACTTTCAGCCGTGTTTTGGATTTACATGAATTAAAAAACCAAGTTTCTTAATCTTTCGGCCGAGCCACGACGCCCAGATGTTTGAATTTCATCCCCATTTCTTGCATGCGACCACCCAAGGACACACATGTGAACCAACTTTGGTGCATTAGAGCATGTGCTTGTAGTTCAAATTTGAATTATGCACATTAAATGACCAGAAGCTTATACCCAAAAACTTGTCCAAATGTGGCCAATTTTTTTACCACAGCATGTTGGTGCCATGAAATGACACCATGCCAAGTTTCATGATTTTCAGGCTAGTTTTGAATTTCCAGGAATTTAAAAACCAAGTTTCTCAATGTTCTCGGCCAAGCCACGACGCCCAGATGTTTGAATTTCATTCCCATTTCTTGCATGGGACCTATAAATTCACCCAAAGACACATGTGATTTTTCAACAAATTTTGGTGCACTGGAGCATGTGCTTGTAGTTCAAATTTGAATTATGCACATTAAATACCTAGAAACTCAATTAATGCATAAAAGTTGCCAAACGAACCCGGAATAATTCTAAATTTAAACACGACACTCATGTAGTTGCATGTTCACTGTACATAAATGTTCTAGCATACACTTCGCCATCCTTTCCCTCCGTAACACCATTTGGTCTTTCAAAACATAATGAAAAAACCAGGTATACCACAAATAGTTTACTTGAAAGAATCGTGTGGGATGCGATATAAAATATCTTGGCGCACCGTCTTGTCTGGCTTACGCAGGAAGCTTCGTCCTCTACAGTCCACCGCCCCCAGTTGAACCACACTTGCATGCCAGTTTCTCGCAGCACCGAGCGACATTTTTCTGCCACTGCGGAATCTATCTCCCCGCCCCCTCCCTCCCACCAAAAGCCACATTTCCACTGTTCCTCCTTGCTTTCCAAGTTCAAACCTTCACTGCTGCTTACTGGCAGCTCAGCCTCCTCGCCGGCGACCCTTCTTCTTGTAGTGCCGCTTCCTCGCCGGCTACCCTTCTTCTTGCAGCGCCGCCTCCTCCTCGGCGACCCTTCTTCTTGCAGCGCCTCCTCCTCTCCTGCGACCCTTCTTCTTGCTGCGCGGCCTCCTTGCCGCCGACCCTTCTTCTTGCTGCGCGGCCTCGTCGATATGGTCAGGTAATCCACACCCCACCCACACCATGCTCCTCCTTCCCCGTCCCACATGGCCCGACCGACGACGCGACACCTTCCACCGAAATCACTGTCCCCCTCCTCCAATTAAGCGCCGCCCACAACCATTTTGCACGCAGTATAACGTGGAGGTAGCATCTGGCAGCGGAGAAGCAAATCACGGCCGCACACGCGCACGAGGTTGCTATGGCTACCATGCGTGCCGACCGCCAGATCTTGGAGGAGCATCTCATCTTCGAGGCCACCGTCGGCACCGCCACGCGGTTGTCTACTTTAAAACAGATTTCGTGATGTTTTCTCGAGGCCACCGCCAGTGCCTTCTAGTGATTTGGCCTCTGTAATGTTAATATGCAATCTGATGTTCAGTTAACAGTTTGATCCTCTGAAATGTAATGTTCAGTTAACAGTTTGGTCCTCTGAAATGTAATGTTCAGTTAACATTTTGGTCCAACAATTGCTACATTTCGTATTATTGTTCTCAAGCATTCTTTATTTTGTTAACTATCTTATCTTCTAGTACATGTTTCTATTCTGCAATGTCGTGCTCAGTTAACTGTTTTGGTTCATTTGGTCTGCTGTCCATTTAACTGTTTGGTTCAATTCTGCAATTTGATTTTCATTTGCCGTGGGTACAATTTTGTATTGTTATGCATGTGAAATAAATCGAATTTGGCTGTACTCAATACATATTCTAATGATAGTATGGCAACTCTCAGTTAACCTGATCAAGATCTTCCTTATGTGTGTTGCAGGGAAACAATGGGAGACACTGCGGTTTACCATCGAGGTATGCTCATGCATGGTCCTTTCGCTAATAGCACATTATTGTGCAGTTGCAGGAATCATTCTAATATTTAGGTTTCTTATAATTTGTTCTTGCACATGTAGGTCCTACTGTCAAAGGCTTAGACCCACTGTTCGACCCATTTTGCATATGGGGAAATGAGATGTCCATGAATATCAGTCGAGTCAAGAAACTCAGAAATATTGTTACGATGAAGAAACTTGCGACGAATAACAACAAGATCTTTGTTTGCACAATGAAGAAGACATCAGTCAACTATAGGATGGTACTAACTCTTTTACCTTGTTTTTACCCCTTGCACCATTTCAAAATTTATAACAGCGATTTATGCATATCTTTGTTTTCAGTACTTTTCAAGGCAGTTCACCGATGATTACCTCTCAAACCACCCGCATGGTCAAGAGGCGAGGAAGGTATTCATTCAACACCCACGGTACAATATTGAAGTATTCCTGAAGAGGACAAAGGTTGGGTGGGCAATTATCCATAGCCACTGGCCTAAAGTTGCAAGGACATTGAACATCACTAAAGGCTCAATATTTGCCTTCCGCTTCTGGAGTTTCCCAGATGAGATTCATCTGTCTATTTACCTGTATGATGCTACTTTCCAAAGGTTTTCGATGTTGCATGTGAAACTTGGTGTTGTTGTGCAATGGCGTAACTGAGTGACGAAGCTACCTCATGTAATTCGATTATGAAATCCTGGTTGCCGTTATACGGATATGAAATATCTGGTGTGTTTTATAAGAAATATCAATTTGATTACTACATGGATTATCAATAATAGGCTAATTACCCTGCTTATTGGGGTTTTCTATTGCATACGGTTACTCAGACAACACCGTGGGCGATGAACTAGAACAACCCACACGGTTCCTAGAAAGTAGGCGTGTTCGATCAATTAACAATCACACACGACTTCCGGTAGAAAATGGTTTGCGTTAGGCCACCTTGCACAAACGTTTCCACACAAAAAACTGTGTGTGATATACATACGAACATAAATGTTTTTCTGGGATTCGCCGTGTGGGATGTACATACGAATGGAAACGATTGGGTCTCGATGCCTCACCAGAGCGCACACGAGCTCATTTTGTGTGCTAGGAGGTCCTATCCCCGATGGTTCCAAGCGCCGTCGCGGAAAGGGGTTAAAAACGTTTGTATTGCAAGTCTCTGCACCAGTGTTTAAGCTGATGTGTACTACTTGTTGTGTGCCAAATGTGTGCCAAATAGTTGTGTAATGAGATGGTACCTGAGTACCGTTTGTGTGTGAAATGCTCATGCTACTTCTATCCAGCTCCTCTTCTGTGTAACTGATGTTACCATTAATTAGCCTTTTGAAAGCAATGTGACATTGCTAAAAGAACTGACAATAGAAATTGTACAATATCATCATTTCCACAGCTTGCAAACACCTTTCAACTTAATTCACAGTGAGCAAGCATACTGAACATTCCAACTTAATTAACAGTGAGCCAATTCCATCATTTCACCCAAAAGAAATGTGACAAACCAAACTTAGCACTAAATGTTCATGCAACTAATAAAGCATGTTTAACTCCAGGTCTGCAAACAACAACAGTTACAGTGAGCAAGCATACTGAACATTCCAGGTCTGCAAACAACAACAACAGTTACATGTTTAACTCCTGAGTTCATCAAACATGCTAACATTCCTTGTAGATCTCCTCCTTCTCTGACTAGTACTAGCTCCAGGTGTTCTGCTGGCTTGTTTTGGAGGCCTTCTCCCTTAGGCTATTGTGTAGCATGGTTTTGTGAAGCTTGCTGTGAGGTTTGTGTTTGAGTTGCTTGCTGTGAAGTTTGGGCCCCTCCCCCCTGTAGCAGTTTCTTTTTCTTTTGCCACTCTTTCAGATGTCCTTGGACGATTTTCCTACAAAACAAATAGAAAGGCATACTAATTATTAGTTGTTTCACATAGTTGAAATTTCTCAAAGACAAAAGAAACTTGAAATTTCAAGAAGAAATCTTCAAGAAGAAACAACTAGAAAAATCATTTACACACTTTTGTTTCCCTTTTCCTCTTCTTATTCGTGTACTTTCCTTTGTTGGGGTTTGTATTGCATTTCCTCATGTTATGCCCAGGTTGCCCACATAGACTACACTTGATCTTTGTCCCAATCTTAGATAGTTTGTGTGCATGTTTAGGAGGCTCATCACTTCCCCTCCTTCTCTCTGTCCTAGGCCTCCCAGGCATTTGCACATAGTCAGGAACTAAAGGCCTTGGTCTGTCAGCTATTGGCCAGCTAGGCATGCCCTCCATTGGCATCATGCAGTGTTCATAGGTCCTGTTGTAGGCCTCAATGTTGTAGCAAGGTCCAATAAGTGATTCAATGTCATCAAGACCACATTGTGAAGCTGCAAGAGCATGAACACATGGAATTCCTGATAATTGCCAATATCTACAAGAATATGTCCTTGCTTGCATGTTAACTTTGCCTGCATGCTGTCCTAATTTCACCTCATATCCATCTTTCCCATTCCATATTGTCTCACACTTCTCAGTTAGTTGTATCAACTTGTTCACCGTTTTGAAGATTTTTGGACAAATTGTTCCATTCCATTTAACAAGCATAGCTCTGTTCACTTGAATCCTTACTGTCACCTTTGCTCTAATTGCTTCAAACATGCTGATAATAGGAAGTCCTCTGTATTCTACTATCCAGTTGTTAAAGCTTTCACACATATTGTTGTCTACTGAATCACAACATGATCCTTCTCTGAACCATGCTCTACACCAATGCTCTAGCCTTGACTGCGTCATATCTTTTGCTCCATTTGGTGTGATCTGAGCAAGCTTTGCTCTATTTAAGTTGAATTGTACTCTGTTTGAGGATTTTGCACAAACCCAAAATCTCTTCTGGTATGATTGATCCCTATGCCTTTTCTTCCAGTTAGCATAAATGTGCCTAGCACAATTTCTATGTTCAGCATTTGGTACAACCTTGGAGATAGCATTGATAATACCTTTCTGCTGATCTGATATGAACACCCATCCTTCACATTGATTTGCAATATCCAAGTCTTTATTTAACAATGCCATAAACTAGAACTAGGAGTCCTTATTTTCTACTTCAACAGCAGCCCAAGCAATGGGATACATTTGCCCATTTGCATCTCTTCCAAGAGCACACAATAGTTCTCCACTTTGAGCCCCCTTAAAGAACCAACCATCCAATCCCACAACTTTCCTGCACCCTTCTATGAAACCTCTCTTGCAGACCTGAAAGCATACATACAACCTCTGAAAAACTGGGGTAGTTTCTTTTGGATTAAGCACTACTGCAACAGTGCTGCCTGGATTGCTCCTCATTATTTCTAGCTGGTAATCAAACACCCTAGCATATTCTTCATGCATTGCTTCTCTAACTCTGTTTCTGACTATTGCTTTTCCTTTCTTTATCCTGTAAACATGCACATCTGCAAACATCTCCAACCTGACAGTGGCCTTAATAGATTTCACTTTCCAGCCTGGATTAGCCTTCATGATTCTCTCATACTTATCTGCAATTCTAGGGGCAGTTACCAACCTGTTGTCTCTCCTCTGTGGGCATACACTACTGCAGGATGCTGCTAACGCGACACTACGACCAGAGACCCTTCGAGAAACTGTGTGCGATGCAATAATCGCAAAAGGTGTTGTATGAAAACCGTCAGAAATGATGCAAAACATTTGCGATGAATGATACATCAAACACGGTTCAGATTATAGTTGCGTGTGCGATGAGGGGCATACGGTTGATCTGTACGAACTGTTTGCGATGAGACATAACAACAGAAACGGGCAGCCAGATCAAGGTGTGTGCGATATACGGCATACAGTTCACTCCGATGAACCGTTTGCGATGAGTGAGGTGAACACAAACGATTCTGCGTAACAAGATGTGTGTGATACCCGACAAACAGGTCGGTAATCAGAATTGTGTGCGATCATTATAGACAGCCCATACGGTCTTTTTTTGTGAATTGTGTGCTCGTCAGGGCACACAGTTCAACAAACCAACCCGTTGGCGATAATGTAGAAGATCTCTGTCGAATACATATTACTAACCGTCTATGATGAGATTGACAGGATAAACAGAGATATATACAGTCTGCTTAATTTAGTCCTTCTTCTTCTTGTTGTTCCTGTTGGATGGCCCCGCGACATCGTCTTGGCGAGGACGCTTCTTGCCGCTGACCGTTGGCTTTTCATCGCCGCCGCCGCCGTCATCATCGTTGCTGTCATCGTTGTCCTCCTCCTCGTTCGACCGTTCCTCCTCATCATCATCGTCGTCCTCTTCTTCGTCCTCCGACGGCTCCTCGTCCGTCTAGTTGTCGTCTGACGACTCCGAAGGCAGCGTCCCTTCCATGAACCGGATATAATCGAGGTCTGGGCTCGACGCCGGACTCATGGAAGACGAGCAGGATGATTCCGATGTTGACCTATCATCAGGCGCCAGACCGCTGGCCACACTGTCGTCCTCGTTATCGCTCGACATGGCTGCAGAGTGTGTGCCAGTGTGTAGCGCGGCCTGCCGGGGACGATGAAGATGGTGGACACTTAAGTGGGGTATGCAGAGAAGAGGAACTGCCAATTGAAGCGGGGGTTGACGTATTATCTAACCGCTGATATAATCAACCGCAATTATTTGTACCCAGTCGCTCCAAATTCCCGGGGTTGCGCAGGACTCCTATTGGCTATTTGGCTGGTTGCCTTTTTCAGGACAAAAACAAGGAACGAGTTTTGGGATTATGCACCGGTACCGGTACGAACGGAGTAGGACAGTTGGCTAGCAATACATTGAGCTCTTCTTATTGATAAAGCCAGTAATAATCAAACTAGAAAGGAAAAGAAAAAAAGACAAAGAAAAATATCTGCACGAATCTTCGCGTAACATCAATGGCATAGGACCTATATGTGCATTACTTAGAGCACATCTAGATGTGCTTTAGCAATACTGTCAAACATAACCCCTAATCATCATTGCAAACAACGCATAGAACATGGCTAATGCGACACCACAACTACACATGTCAGTTCCTTCTTGTCTCTTGCTTTCATCTGTTGCCTGTGATTGATTCTTTCTTGCTTCATCGTACTGATTGTACATTCCAGATCAGCCAGTTTCTTCTTCAGCTTTACGTTATCTTCTGCGAGCTTGGTGATAACACTCCGAGCCCTGCCATGACATTCTTCATCCAGCCAGTTAACAAAGGCACAAGCCTCATATCCCTGCCAATGTTAAAGAGTATTCTGGATGAGCGGTGGCATTAACTGAAGTAAAATGATGAACTTAATTAGCACTAACCTCTAAGGGGCAACTGAGAAACCGCCTGCCAATGTCGAATCCTTCCGTGCATACACGTCGAGCGGGAGTGTGCCCATGCACACAACTCAGCTTTTAGTACTTCTAGGTGGCGCAAAACTCGGAGTCGAACTCGTATTGCGGGAGTCTGGAGTCAAGCTCCGGATCCCGTGGCAGATCGCTTTCCTGGGGGCGGTCATTCAGGACGGATTCAGCAAGGATCTATACTTTGGACATGCTAAAAAAGATCGGGATAGATTGCAACCTGACAGGATGATTCGGATCCGTAGTACACCTGCCTTCTGATGACCTTAGGCAAGTGCTCGGCGGCGATACGAGCAGGAGCAGCCGCACCGAAACCATCAGCACCACTCGTCCGCATTCCCCCAATGTCAGCACCACGCGAGGGAATTTGGAGGCTATGTAGGGATTTGGGGGAAATGGGGAAACTATGGAGATAAGCTAACGGTCGGGAACTACTAATGGCACTATATATATGTTGTATACGGCACACTGTTTGTACATGTCGTTTGTGTTGGGTATTACAACGTCACACACGATTTTTGCACCAAACTGTGTGAGAAGACAACGTAGGTTAGACACGGTTGCCGTTACATAACCGTATGTGATGTACTACCTTGTCCATATAATTGAGTTGTGGTGAGATACCGTGTAAACAGCCGCTTCGCGGATATCCATAAAAAAACAGCCGCTCTGCATATAGAGATGGCGGCGGCGGCCTAGGCAGCGGCTACCGGAGAAGAGGTCAATCCTTGGTCGGTGGGCGGTGGCGGCATCATAGGAGGTCAATCCTCGGTCTACGGCGGGAGATAGGAGGAGCTCAACCATCGAGGTCGGCGGCTGCGTGATTCGAGCACATCCATCACGGTCGATGGTGGGATAGTGGAGGTCGAACTTCAGGCGGCAGCCGCACTAAGCTTTGCTCCTTGACCCTGTTGTCTCGGCGTGCCGCCGCATCGCGCTTGTCTGTCTGCTGGGTGGAGGTCGCCACGCGGCTAATTAATTAAGGTATTTTTTTCGCGAGTGGCTTAATTAAGGTATTCAATTCCTAAGTGTAGTGTTGTACTAGTATCTCCGCGTGTAAATTGACTGGCCATTAATTTTTGTCATTGCACGTCTAGATAACAACATGGAGCGCCCTCAGTAATTATTAAAATAAAACCTTGTGATTTATGCACGCATCTCTGGGCAGTAGTTAATCCGTGTATTAATGTTGTTGTTTTGTTTTTAATTACCATTCGTTTGCTGCAGATGGAACGATCTCGATGGATGAAGAATCGGAAAACCGCAGATTTTATCAGTGGCGTGACAGAGTTCATGAATGTGGCTGAAAGTACAAAGAGGAGAATTGGTGATGCGGATTACATCATGTGTCCATGTACTAATTGTGCCAATACAGAGTCACATGAAGTTGCAGATATCCAGATGCACTTAGTCTCTAGGGGATTCATGGATGGATATACACGTTGGACCAGACACGGTGAAGAGGAGGTCATGGATGAAGATACCCAAGGCAGCGAGATGCCAAACCCCGATCAGTGTCACATGGATGTTGAATCTAACATCAGGGCAGAGGCGTCAAGCTACCAATGGAACACCGGAAAGCCGAAACGCCCACTGGAAAACCAAGACGTCCATGCAGATGACGACGATCTTGATATGCCAGATTTTGCTGCTATGATTGCAGATTTCGAGGGCCCAGAAAAGGATATGATTGGGTACAAGGATCTGCCAACCATTGATGCGGACTCCAAGAAAGAATTGTATCCAGGTTGCAAAAAGAAATATTCCAGGTTGAGTGCCACCCTGGCGCTTCTCAGATTTAAAGCAGCAAACAGTGTATCAAACAAGGGCTTCACAGAGATGTTACGTCTTTTGAAAGAAATTCTTCCGGAAGATAATGTGCTCCCCAGAAGCACGAATGAAGCAAAGAAAATTGTTTGCCCATTGGAACTTGAAGTACAGAAGATACACGCTTGTGTGAATGATTGTATATTGTACCGTGGTGAGTACAAAGATTATCGTGCATGTCCCACATGTAAGCATGCATGATACAAGTGCTGGAGAGCAAAGGACAAATACAAATTGGACGACGAGATCAAGACAGGAATCCCGTTCAAGGTTGTTTGGTACTTGCCTTTAATTCCAAGGTTGAGGCGTTTGTTTGCAAACCCTAGAGAGGCAAAGAGGTTGCGGTGGCATCATGATGAGCGAATTGCGGATAGGTTTATGAGGCACCCGAAAGATGGGGCTCAGTGGGAATTAATCGACAACAAGTTTGAAAAATTTGCGAAGGATCCTAGAAGTATAAGGCTCGGGGAGTGTACTGACGGGATGAATCCTTTTGGCGATATGAGCACCAATCACAACACATGGTTGTGTATGAAGAAAAATACATTATGATGTCAATGATTATCCAAGGCCCGAAGCAACCTGGAAATGACATCGACATTTACTTTCAGCTACTCGTAGAAGAACTGCTGGCAGTGTGGACAGATGCGCCTGCTGCAAAATGTTATGATGCTTACAGAAAGGAGATTTTTGATCTACATGCGATGCTGGTGCACACCATTCAAGATATGCCGGCATTAGGCAACACATCGGGGCAGAAAACAAGGGGAGATGTAGGGTGTGTCACATGCATCTATAGGACAGCTAGCAGAAGACTTCCCAACTCGCACAAAACAGTATATTTGCGTCATCGTAGGTTCTTGCGAATGAATCACCCATACCGAAAGATGAAAGCTGAATTTGATGGTACGACAGAGGCAGGTGTGGCCCCAAGACCCTATGAAGGGGAGATGGTCCACAACATGGCTAAAAAATTTAATGTTGTGCTTGGCAAGAACCACCCTTTGACGGTGAAACTAACACCCAAGGTTCAAGTGTTTAAGAAGAAATCGGTGTTCTGGAAATTACCTTACTGGGAGATTATACGTGTACGTCACTGCATCGATGTCATGCACGTAGATAAGAACGTATGTGAAACCATCCTTGGTACTCTGCTCAAGATTAAAGGTAAAAGAAAGGATGGTGACGGTTCACGGCTCGATATGCTTGCTGATCAATCACAACGCAAGAGTGAAGCAGAAGATGATGACAAATTCATCAAAGCTCGCCAGAGTTACAATTTCGGTACAAAAGAAGCAACACAGTTCTTCACCTATTTGTTGTCAGTTAAGACACCCTCTTCCTACTGCGCAAACATCAGAAGTCTCGTGGATGTGAGCTCAGGTAAAATGAAGTTGGGACACATGAAGTCACATGATTGCCACATAATGTTGACACAAATCCTCCCGGTGGCCATCAGGAATCTAATGGACAAAGATATAAAAACACACTCATTGACCTCTGTGATTTCTTCAACAAACTATGGCAGAAAGTTGTAGATCCTGAAGAGTTGGATAATATGCAAGATGATATTGCAAGAATATTGTCCAACCTAGAGATGTTTTTCCCACCGTCATTCTTTGATGTCATGGTCCATCTTACTGTGCACCTTGTCGACGAGATAAAGTATTGTGGTCCTGTGTTTCTTCGCAACATGTATCCCTTCGAGGGTTCATGGGAATACTGAAGCGCTATTGTCGGAACCGAAACCATCCAGAGGCAAGCATCCTACAAGGTTATACCGCGGAGGAGGTGGTTGAGTTTCGCACCGAATACATGAAACAAAGACCTATAGGTTTTCCACTCTCTCGCCACGAGGGAAGGCTGAAAGGTAAGCCGGTCCTTGCTGGCACGCAAATGGCTGCACCCGGAGAATTGGCAGAGAAAGCCCATTTGACGGTACTGCTTAACAGCCCAGTTCTCATCGCTTATGCCGAAGAACACTTGGTGGAGATACGCCAAAGCTTCTTACCAATGGTGCCTTCATCAGAAGTGGAGATGAAGGAGCACACTAAGAAGTACGCCGAATGGCTGAAGAGTCGTTTGGCACAAGGATCCATCGATGACATTGCTATGTGGTTGGCACAAAAGCCATCACCTACGGTGTTGACGTACCAAGCATATGACATAAATGCATACACGTTCTACACTGAGGAACCTGATAAGAAGATCTCGTATCAGAACAGCTATGTTCGAATAGAATGCATGACTGTAAATGAAGCTGATAAAAGGGTATACTATGGAACCATCAAAGAGATTTGGGAGCTTGACTATGTGAAAGTTAAGGTGGCATTATTCAGGTGCGCATGGATCCCTCTTGGTCAGGTAAAGATTGATGAGTACAGGAAGACCTGTGTTAACAGGACAACGATGGCATATCACGCGAACCCATTCATTCTTGCCAGCGATGCTACCCAGATTTTCTTTGTGGAAGACCCCTTGCATAAGAATGGCCATTTAGAGATGCATGGGAAGAGAAGGGCACTGGGTGTCGATGATGTTGCCGATCAGGACGAGTACGATGAATTTGATGAGTTGCCGGCCAAGGGATCGCGCACCAGTGCAACAGAGAAGCGTAAAATCATCAAAACCCCCAAGTTCATTCGGGGTCAACTTAATGATCCCAGTTCCCCCATGTACATGGGAATTAAGCCGTAAGACTAGTATTTATGCCTACCCTGCAACTTAATTCGTTCAATTTAGAACTGTCGCGTGTACTGAATTTGTGAGTTATGCACGGTTTTCTGTTGATGTAAGAACCGTTAATATGTTGACCTTGATATGCTGTCAGCTCAGGCAATGAATATGAACTGTTTTTTGTTATTATTATTATTATTATATCATAGAGGTAGCACACTCAATCGATCTCACTATAGTATGTGTGAACAAAAATATGCAATCTAGTTTGCGAATAGCACACGGTTCGTTGATGAAAGCCGTGTGTCTACCAAAGCCCGCCACCCCGCCCACGATCTGAGTTGTGCTTTCTGATTGGCCAGAACCCAATCCCCACGGATCGTATGTCTGCACCGTTGGATGCTCCCAGATCGAACGGCGATCCCCATCCCTTTCGACAGCACATGCACGTTAATCTCAAAAAATGTCTTAAATATAGCTAATAACGATACCTGAAATGCGCCAAAAAATCAAACCCGTGGTATAATGGTGATTACGTATCGTGGAAATTTTTATAAGGCCAAACGATGAAGTCACTGACCATAGGAGTTTTAATTGACACGTCTCCTTTTGGAAAACCATGATCCTTCACGTGAGATGCTCCGGTTTGGAAGGAGCGGTCATCAAAACTTGTGCCAAACTTTACCAATTTTTTCCATGGGGTCGTGAGAGCACGCCACAGGCACACATCGATTTTGATGATGTCCGAACTCCATCTGAATTTTCTGTAATTAAAATACCAACTAGGCCTACGCCAGTGGCCGCACCTCGCGGCCGAAATGTTTGAAACTTCTCCCCGCTTCTCGAACAAACGGATGAAAACTCACAAAGCGACGCACAAATGATTTGTACACCTTTGCTAGGCTGGTAGTAGGGGGATAACATAGCTAGTATCATGCATGCCAACTAGGCAATTTTGATGAGCTGTCATAGAATTAATTAAATGAAGAAAGAGAGGGTTAAGTATCATATCATGAAACCGTATCATAATAAATGTTATGCTACTATATGTCATGCATGACAATATAAATAAAGTACTACATATGATACTAGCTACTCTATGATACTATGCATTAGAGCAAGTAAGTACACAATAGAGTGACATAATTAAGACTAGCGACAATGGGTAGTAACATAGAATGTTACTAGTCTATGTTACTACCTCTATAGTGGGGAGTAACATATGTGTAGTAACATGCAACACTTCATTTATTAGGCTATAGACTCATCTTGCCTTGAGATGTGTGATGTTACTCAGACTAGCCACAATGGGTAGTAACATAGACTAGTAACATGCCCATGTGTTACTAGTCTATGTTACTACCTCTATAGTGGGGAGTAACATATATGTGTGGTAACATGCAACACTTCATTTATTAGGCTATAGACACATCTTGCCTTGATATGTACATGTGATGTTACTCATACTACTAGTAACTAGCTATGTTAGTACTTTCCTCTCTTTCTTCATTTATTGCTTGCCACATCATCTACTTAATTTATCTAGATATGTGTGATGTTACTACCTATGTTACTCCCATTGTGGGTATAGTCTCATACTATAGTAACACTATACCCACAGTGGGAGTAACACAGGTAGTAACATCACACATATCCACTTTCCTCCATTTCTTCATTTATTGCTTGCCACATCATGTATTTTATCTAGATATGTGTGATGTTACTACCTATGTTACTCCCACTGTGGGTAGTCTGGCTATAAGGAATAGAATAATATATATGTGCTTATTAGTTGGAGGAAAGAGAAGAGAAGCGGGCTCTTGGTTAGTAGAGCCAGCTGCAACACGAGACCCAAGACACTTTGTGAGGATGTAAGGTGGGCCAACTATTGATAAACTAGTATGTATATAAAACTTATTATTGTACATGCCCGCTAAGAGGTTGGCTATATATGACATGGCAACTTCTTATAGCCGGCCCTTGGTTGTATTATTAACCATGCTCTTACTGAGGTAGCTAGTATATCATAGACGACTAGCTAGTATCAGACTAGCCACAGTGGGAGTAACTTCAGCAGTAACACCGACTCCAACTCAGCAAACTTGCTTATGTGGCAATAAGTTAATGAGGAGAGAGATAGTTTCAGTAACTTAGCTAGTTACTGTAGCATCACATGTCCCAATGCAATATGAGTCTGTAACCTAAGAAATGAAGCTTTGCATGACACTACACTAATGTTACTACCCACTATGAAGGTAGTAACATATATAGTCTAGGGATATGTGTATGTTACTAGTGTACTACTCTCCATTGTGGCTAGTCTCATACTCCCTCCTTTCCGGTTTAGGCTGGTTGTAATGGTATTATCATAAGCGGTATCATGCATGCCAACTAGACTTTCTAGATGATGTGGCACACAAGAGAGGATGTGGTATCATATCATGATACCGTGTCATATTAAATGTTGTACTACTACTTTGTGTGATGCATGAAAATTAGTAAGGCAACCTAAGATGTTAACTTATGATACTATGCATACGGAAGTAGTATCCTAGCTACACTATCATATATATGCATGCATGATACTACTAGTATATATATATAATACTCCTCATTACAACCAGCCTTATAGGGCTCAATTCATAAATACGGTCATCTATGATATATACTCCCTCCGTAAACTAATATAAGAGCGTTTAGGTCACTATTTAGTAATCTAAACGCTCTTATATTAGTTTACAAAGGGAGCTAGTACTACTCTATGATACTATATATGCACTATGAAGGTACGTACGTAGTATCATATGCATGATACTATATATATAGTATATGATACTCCCCACTATATAAGGCTGGCCATAGTGGTAGTATCATAGCCGGCGATGTCATGCACTTGGAAATAACAAGTATGCTGATGTGGCAAAGAATTAAATATATATAAAGAGGGTTAGAGTAACATATAGTAGGTAGATACTGTATCATGTTAAATGCGATGCTAATTTGTGTCATGCATGGCAATAAATATGATCTATATACGATACTATACTCTATGTATTATACTATGCGCTATAATTAATTAAAGGTAGTATCATATGTACTGTATATTCATGATACTAGTATATGACACTCTCCACTATACTCATGATTTCTTACCGTGGAAAAAAATTGGAGGCGAAATGATGAACTCATGTTTTCATTCGAACAAAAATATGATGTTAGGTAATGTAAATGTTTTCAAAGAACACACGGTTCACTCACGAAAGTCGTGTGTCCACTAAACCGTGGCAGATGCACCCCCCCCCCACCCCTCTGCCACGCGCGCGATCTGAGTCGTGCGTTCTGATTGGCCAGAACCCAAACCCCATGGATCGTACGTCTGCACCGTTGGATTCTCCTTGATCGAACGGCGATCCTCACCCCTTTCGACAACACATGTACATGTTTTCAAATAGCCCCTCCCAAAAAAATGTTTTCAAATAGCACACGGTTCACACATGAAAGCCGTTGGCCTACCAAATCGTGGCCGATGCCCCCCCTCGCTGTGCGCGTGATCTGAGTCGTGCATTCTGATTGGCCAGAACCCAAACCCCACGGATCGCACGTCTGCACCGTTGGATGCTCCTAGATCAAACGGCAATCCTCATCCCTTTCGACGGGAAATGCAGTCCGGCTAGAAATTGATTTATATGCCAACATGCACGGTAAATGCCAAAAAATGTCTTACATATAGCACACGAGACCTGAAATGCGCCAGCAAATCAAACCCGTGGTAAAATTGTGATTGGTTTACGTGCGAAAAATTTAGAGGCGAAACGATGAACTCACGTCTTCATTTCAAAATTAGTACGTCTTCATTTCAAACGAAATTATTATGTTTGTGCACACGAGCGCTTAGAGGAAACCGTTTGCATAGGCCTTTCCGTGCGCGCGGCGACCGGGGATATTTTTCACCCTTGTCACCTAGGCCGCCAACACCCCCCCCCCCCCCACCGTCCGCCCGCGTTTCGCTCAACTAGTCCACTCAATCTCCTTCGCCAGCTCCCCCTCCCCCAGATCCACAGCAGAACCCTCTCCGGCGCCGCCGTGCTCACCCTGGCCATGTGCCTGCTCTTCGGCGTCAAGCCTACCTCCACTGCCGTTCCCAACACACGGCGGCCCGCGCCTCGCCATCTTCGTTTGCTCGCCAGCCACCCTAGAGCATATCGATGCAGTAACCCTCGCCTCTCCTATGGTCCGGACGGGTTTGCATTAAGAAGCCTGTTAGTTACTGCTCTCCATCGTGGTGAGGCATATTTCCTCGCAATCCTTCTTCCAATTTTGTTCTGTATGTTCCCAAATTGGCTATAAAATAACGGAGAGCGTATATATGTTCATTATCTACCTTCCTTACTACATATAAGTTGTATTTGTTCCAATAAGTTACTGCCTATTTACATATCGCGGGCGCCCGAGTCACACAAACTTAACAAATTAGCCGTACATTTTCTAAATTATTGCATGGCATGTTTAGAAAGCTTGATACCAAGTTGTTAGTTTTATGCTTATCCTCCTTTCCTGAGTTTCGCATGTGTTCTCTGTAGATGCCAAGTAGCAGCCACAGCACTCATTCAGGCCATGTATCTTCATCTGATTCGGACAACCCTAGGTCTTCCGCAGATTGTGAGGGATCAAGTAGTCTTGAACGGGATAGAGCTGCAGCAATTACCCTTCCAGTCAGGACACGGAGGAACGCTCCAAGGAAGCCCACACACCAGCCTAAAGTTGTATATGAAGTAACCGAGATTGATTTAAAGTCCTGGGCTCCAACTAAACCAGATAAAGCACGCATGAGATTCAGGAGTGTGTGTGGATTTGTTGGCAGGGCAAGGCTCAACATTAATCTGCCGGGGTTTCGGAAGGCTGACACAGAAACACGATGAAGGATAGTCTGGGAGATCATGGATCACTTCAACGTTCCAGAGCAGTGGAGAATGCAGGTGGAACACGCTGCACTGAAGAAGGCTAGGGATGCTTGGAGAAACTGGAAGCACGTGTTGTACAAGAAGTACTTGAGTGAAGGCAAGGACCCAATCCCCGCATACCCCCAAATTACAAAGGCAGAGTGGGCATAATTCAAAAGGGTCAGGGCAACTCCAGAGTTTGCTGCGAAGAGTTTCAAGCAATCAGAACTTCAGAAGAAGAACATACACCCCCACCGTATGGGTGTGGCAGGATACTATGGCATGAAACTGATATGGGAACAGGAGGACAAAGAAGCAGTAGCGGCGGGTGGGGAACCGGCCTTTAGTGAAATCAAGGGCGAACGCGCCAGAGACTACTTGCGGGCATGTGCAAAGAGGCGTGATGACGGAACTTATTACTTTGAAAACGCACGTGATGCCAAACTGTATGAAGTGATGGTAGAGGCTTCCAAGATCCCTGGAAGGTTCTACAGGAACTCAGGGCCATGTGACATTCTGTCCATTGGTCTGGACACAAAAGAGCCCCCTGGCCGTGCAAGGGGTATAAGTGTTAATGTCCCGCACAAGAGGGCTTTCACACTCAGCAAAGAAGAGAGGCTCAGCATGAAAAAAGCGAGGAGTGAAATGAAGCAGAATGCATTGTTTGAAATGTTGAAGAAGGAGATTCATCCGGCTGTTCGAAAGGATGTTGAGGAGTCAATGATGATGCAGAAGACTCTAACACTGACAGATAGCCAGCAGATGGGAGGGGAGGCGGGCATGGATGATGCTGCTTATTGCGCGACAACACTGCACAAGAGTAGTTGTGCATCAGCTGACCCAGCGACACTGAGACTGTAGCTGCTCGTGATGATGCTATATCTGATCTATTTGGAATGAAAGACAGACTGAAGAGCATGCTTACACATTATGAAGGTACATTAAAATGTGCAACAGCCTGGGTTTGCCCATCCTTCTTGGAAGTTGGCCTCTTCTTGGACAATGTGCCATTGAAGCCGGGCTGTGTGAAGTGCTACGTGACTGAAGTAAAGCCTGGATTCAATGAATTTGCCCTGAAGAATGTCCTAGGAGACTTCCATGAGCAAAGGACCTTGGGAGAAACACTGTTACATCACATCCAGTTGCCACGAAAGGAAATAGAGTTCATCGATGAGATTCCTGAAGCCCCGCCAAGAGCAACCACTATCGCCCCTCAACCGGTGATGCTCTCCTTGCCAGAGCAGCTCTCGCGGGCTGATGCATCAACCTGTGATCAGCCAGACCGACTTTGTGGCGTACAGGCCATGTCATCCTCCGCCCCAAAGCAGCCAGTGGCAAGGCCTACAACTGCTGATGACGCACCACCGGTTCAGATGCCGGCCGCTGAAGCAGCGGGGGAGACCCAGCTGCAGCACATGCTCAGCAGACCAACCTAGTGGAATAGACTGCTAAGCAGTCTGATGCTTCGGAGCCGCCTGCTAAGCAGTCTGTAGGTTCAGAACCGACTGCTCATCAGTCCGTCGGTCCGCATGCACGTGATCAGCATACCAATGCGTCAGCACTTCCTGCTCAGCAAACCAACGCGTTGGCACGGCCTCCTCAGCACACCGACAAGTTGGCACCACCTTCGCAGAAACCCGACATAGCTTCAATGCATGGTCAGCAGTCCGATGCCTCTGCTCCTACAGCCCAGCAGTCCGTCACAGCAGCACCGCCAGCTCAGCGGTCCGGCATAGATAAACCGTCTGCTGAGCAGTCCGTCCAAGCTTCACCGTCTGCTCGGCAGTCTACCGTGCAGGCAACCAGACGTTCTGCCAGAAATGCTTCAAGTACCAAGAAGGAAGTGGCCAAAAAGGCTACACCCACGACCACGAGGAAGCGCACCGGGAGAGTGAAGAGGAAAGAGAATGATTGCCTCTTACTTAAAGCACTCATCACCCAGAACCAAATTAACAGCAGCTTGTTCGAATCGGGGAGTAATATTATTTCTGATGCCATGGATGATGAAGAAGTAGAATTGTTGCTTGCTAAAAGTAAAGTAGGTGTACTTCAAGCACGCTATTACGTCCATGGCCAGCCATTTCTTGTTGGCGAATACTTTGATGAGTGTAGCTCCAGTTGCCGCGAGTTACATGAATAATGCATGGATCAAATGTCAGCAGGTCATCGTGCTCTGCTAGTCCACTATAATAGAGATCATTTCCGACACGATGCTGGTTCCATCAATGTGAGTTTCGAGGACTTACATCTCTTCTTCAACTTCAACGTGCTCGATGCCACTCTTGTTAGATGCCTGATTTTGTAAGTACTTAACAAACTCTGATCAACTTCTCCATACAAGGCTGTAAATGATAAACAGCTAACTGCATTTTATTCCTCTCAGGGGATTGAACGCGCAGAGAAGACAAAGTGAGAGTGTGTATTTCATAGATCCTGCATTAGCAAATGGCACAACATTTCATGAAAAGGACCGACGGGACTGGGCCATTAACACGATCGTCCGTATCTTCGAAAACACATCCCATGCAGAATCATTTCTCTGGCCATATCATGAATGGTAAGTCAAGTAAACAACCACGCATACACTGATTATCTTTCAGATTTCGACATCATTCGTAAGTTCATGGCTTACTTAATATGTAGCAATCGCTGGATATTGGTATTCATTGTTCCAAACAAGAACACAGTTTACTACATCGATTCTCTCAGACAGTCAACAAACGCTCAGGATCTGACACATCTTCAGCAATTCTTGGATAGGTATTGAATTCTATGATGTTGAAATTAATTTGCATTCATATCTGGTTCAATAATTGATGTTGTCAAAATTCATCATCATTTGCAGTGTGCTCGCATTGTGGGAAACTAAAACAGGGAACCTGTTCAAGATGAAACTACCTCTGCAGCACGAGATCGTTTCTCCGGTAACACACCGAAATCCATTATTTTCAGAAAAGTTATCCAACAGTCTGCAAATACCTTTCCTCACGCTAGTCAAATGTTCAAGCTTCTAAATAAACCTCTTTCTATTTTGTCCAAAGAAAAAATAATACATCTAACACCGGTTAGGTTGTTCCTAACAGGACAAATACACGACTAATTTTGTACAAAACATTTCAGTGTCCTCAGCAAGAAGCATGGACCAATCTTTGTGGATACTATGTTTGCAGACACATGGTCTCCATCTGCAAATCTGCTGATAGTTGTGACGATCCTCGCGAATTAGTATCAGTAAGTTTATCTTAATTAATATCTTCTATTCCACTCATATGGCACATTCTGATCTTAAAAATACTGCAGCTCATCTTAAAACCGAGGACCCCTGAACAGCTCCCGGCTGGTGAATTGCTGATGGTTCGGAGATTTATCAGCGACTTCTTCCCGGATCACTACATCAATCCCACTGGTGATGATGAAGATTTCAGCCCTGAAACATTGAGTAAGAGTTAGCCGCTAAACATATAACGCATGGATCTATTATTTTCCATCTGATGAGGTCTTCGTATTTTGTACACTATGATTAATTATGTAATGCATATATGCGTGGACAAATCATTGGAATTTAGCTACCATATGTTCAATTGCAATTGTTGCGAATCTGATGAATGTTCTTCCTGTGGACACTATTTGTTCAATTGAATATTGTGGCGAATTTTCTTTTTGCGTGCCGATTCAAAATGGAATATTTTTGTTTATTTGTTTAATTGAATATTGTGGCGAATTTTCTTTTTGCGTGCCGATTCAAAATGCGATATTTTTGTTTTAACCTGGCAATTGCTCCGCACACGGTTCAACTAAATGAGTGTGTGCGATCCACATCGAAAGCATACGTCAATCATAGCGGAACCGTCGGTGATACACAGCAGATCGCAAACAATTTGCAGCGCTACTACGTGTGCGTAGGTTCTCCGGAACCGTTTGTGATATCGCGTTATCGCACACGAGAACTGGGAGTAAACCGTGCCCAATGCAAAATACAATCTCAGTCGTATTTTTTTCAGGAAACGTGTGGGATCCCAAACGAAAAGCACACGTCACTCTTGCGGCAACCGTCGGTGATACCTAACAAATCACAAACGGTTTGCAGCACTTGTATGTGTGCGAAGGGGCTCCTGAACCGTTTGTGATAGAACATTATCACAGATGGTAATTGTTGGAAAATGTGTGCGATGGAGTCTAGCATGGCAGACAGGTTACGCAGAAAACTCGTGTGCGATAGGGCACAAATCGCACACAGTTCATATGTTGGCCCGTGTGCCTTACATACTGTTTCCCAAACGGTTCGTTACGACAGACCATATGGTTTCACTGCATCATTACAAATGCTTAATCACTGATACCACACGTGCGAAAGAATTTAGTGTGTGCTGCATCGCACACGATTACATTTTGGAAGGCCTCTAGATCACTGTTCCATATCCCCGACGGTTTATCTATCATGTGGGAAGGACCCCCTATCGCACACACTAAC
This sequence comes from Aegilops tauschii subsp. strangulata, assembly GCF_002575655.3. Taxonomy (NCBI): domain Eukaryota; kingdom Viridiplantae; phylum Streptophyta; class Magnoliopsida; order Poales; family Poaceae; genus Aegilops; species Aegilops tauschii. Next base: position 337,391,569 of record NC_053035.3, read on the forward strand.
TTGGCGACGGTTCCGAAGGCCGTCACGGAAAGGGGTTAAAAACCGTTTGTTTAGGACCGACGCGCACCGGTGATATATGGTTGTCTACAAGTGTAATGACCTGAAACCATTCATTTGAGCTCCTCTTTGCAGCATATATCAACCATGGACACTTTGGCCAAGAACATTTTGCCCTAATCCTACCAGCCTCATCTTTTACAAAGGAAATATGCCTCTTAATAGCTAGACCATACTTCACAACAGCCCTCTTGAACTGACCTCTTCTCCTAAATGTCATGTCTAGGCTGAAGATAGGAATTGCAGCCTTGCTATCAAATCTGGGAAATCTTGATTTCATCCTAATTGAATTTCCATGCCCATCCTCATCATAATTGTATTCCTCATTGGAATCCATGTATGGAGTGTCATTTCCTTCATCCATTTCATCTACAGGAATTATCTGTGTTGTAATTTCTTTCACTTCCTTCTCTTCATCTAGTGGCAACTTCAGTCTGAGCTTTCCGAGCACTTCCTTAGCATGCTTTCTGAGCTCCTCTGCCTCATCATCTTCCCCTGAGCTGTCTTCATCTCTAGGGAACCAATCTAGATCTTCACATTCATCACTGATTTCATCTTGTGCAGCATCCACTAAAGGAACGTCATTTTGCTCCTTCTCTTCTCCACTTTCATGCTCCAGGTCCTCCTCAATAGAGCAATTTTCATGCTCATCCTCCCAATCACTGTCAGTGTTCTCTTGTGCTCTATCTTCTTCTTCATTTGAAACATCATTTTGTTCCTTCTCTTCTCCACTTTCAGACCCCTGTCCTGTCCATCTTCAACACCATTATCTTCATAGTTCACATATACATCCACAACACCACCATCTGTAATGCACCTATCCATGAAATGCACATTAGCATCAGTGTCCAACCTTCTCAGCCCATCTCTAACATTTTTTCCAGGAAACAACCAGTATAGCATGTGATTACCAGTAAGGTCTTGAACATGGTAAGCCATCATTATGTCTGCAAGCTGATCCCTGATCACTCATGCACGACACCACCATATATTTTTCAATAGTTATTTACTGTTGACTGCATGTACATCATGTGCCTCTGCCCATGACTACATGAACCCTTCCACTTTGATGGGGGTGGCGGGATGCCACTGTCATCAAAGGAAGGATGCGCTGCATAGATGCCGGTGTCGACTACACCGATGATGACTCCCTTACCGTAGCTAGTGTCTCTCCACAGCCCGGTGCCTCTGTCCAGCCCGAGAAACTCCGGAGTGTGTGTGGTGGTGGGGCGCCAAAGCTGGTTTGGAAACGCCCGCACGATCTCTTTCCTCTTGGACACCAGGACGAGGTCTGCTTCGGTGAGCCTTGTAGCAAAGCCGGTGAAGACGTCGATATAGGTGTGGATGAGGCGTGGCTCATCGGAGCCGGTGAGAGGCGTTTGTAGGAAAGACTCCTGCCACCAGCGGTGGTCGTCCTCGCTGCTGGCGTCAACCGGTGGCCTCAGGAGTAAAACATAGGTGCGATGGCTTGGAGAGAGGCCTGCACCTATATCTTGGCATAGGACAGGCACATGTGCAAGAGCCTGCAAGAGCATGAGGGTGAGGGTGAGCATGAGCATGAGGGCCAAGGATGCCATGGTTGGGATGGGATCGGCTAGGAGATGAACAGGTGGGACTTGAGCTTGGATCATTGCAAGAAGAGGGTGAGGGTGGAGCTGGAAGTGAGCAAGAGGGAGAGAGGAAGCTGGGGGCGACGATGATGTGCGTGAGCTTGGTGTGCGAGGAGGGGTGGTGGTGGAAGCTTGGTGTTGTGAGCTTGTCTGCTATATGACAGTGTGAGCAGGGGTGGTGGAAGTAACCGAGAGGAAGAGAAATGTAGACCGAGTTATGGAGAAGACAAGGAGGCATGCAACGTGTCGAGTGTTGATTGTTGAGTGGCTGAGCGTACTAGGTTGTACACTGTGACCGCCTATCATAGAGCAGGGGTGGAGCAGGAGTAGCTGAGCGCATTAGTGTTTTGTAATCAACCATACATGTTAACAAATTGCTCATGTAGATAACCACCAAAGAAGAGGAGAAACACTACCCGAGTCATCCATTGAAGAGAGGATGAAGCACCGACAACTGCTATGTGTTTTCTACCAAGGTTAGCAATTCTACACCTACGCTTGTGCCAAATGAAAACCGAGATTGATTTGTGCCAAATGAAAATTGAATTCGATTTGTATGTGTTGATCTAATCCATAGCCAAAGGTTGGAGACTACAAATAAGAAAAAAAGGAAAAGGGGGAAAGGGTGAGCTTTGCGAGTTCTGAATATTATGCATGGTTAATGTTGTTATTTGCTCTAAAATTATTGCTACCGCCTACCATACATGGACAAATGTAGATCAAGAACTGGATCTAATAAACCTGAGCTCATTCTTGAGCCTATTCATGTTCCTACGGAGCAAGCAGACTATGCTGTGAAGGTAAGGGCAAAAAGGGAAATGATAGTGCTTGCTAAAAAGGATGAAAACATTCCTATGATGCCATTTAACAACCCTGCAATGTGCAAGAGAAGCCAAGTAAACCTTGGACAGCCCTACAATTAGCACAAGAAGCAAAAGAAGGCTCAGCTTGTGAACATCATCTAATTTCTTTCAGTTGAAGTCACTTTTGTGCTGCTCATGATGTATGTGTGAACTTTGACTCATATATGTGAACCTGGATATGATGTATGTCATGTATGTGTACTTGGATTCTCTCTTATTTCTATGGTGGAACATGGTAGCAGTACATGAATGTATCATGTATGTATGAGTCTTACAAATGCTGTCTACAAATAGTGACCATGATTGCATACCCTCCTTAAGACTACGCTTGGTTTTCTTGATTACCATAGCAAAATGTTCCCTGAAGCTACTGATACAGTATTCTCGATTTCTTTGCTTGTGGTCAAATATTGTACTATTTCTGTGCTTCAATATGCTCCAACATCCAGTGATCAGGCACTCTTTGAAACATGGAATTGGCATTCTATTTCCTAAATGATAAGTACCACACGTGTGGCATGAAGCACTTCAGACCTGACGTTTTTTACAACTGAAGTTGCTGTCCGAAAAGAAAAAATAACCCCCCCCCCCCCCCCCCCCAAAAAAAACTGAAAATTGCCATCCGAAAAGATAGTTGTCATCAAAACGTTCGGAGTTGTCATGTGTTCGTGCCACAGGTGTGGCACTTATCAAGGTCCTTCTATTTTTGGCTTCCATCAGCATATCAACTATGGCATTCCATTAAAAACCAAGTGCAATCCAGAAGTTCTGACTAAAGTCACATAAAAAGAAAAGGTGGATGTAATCTTCATTAGGTTCACCATCACACATAAACACATCTGTTATTTTCAACATAGAAATTCTTTCTGATTAGTAGACCCCATGTGTTCAGTCTGTCTTAAAGGAGAAGCCAAGAATTTCTATTTAGGGAGACAGCTTGATTTCCATATCCAATGAAATGTATGTACTATAGTCGTGCAGATTTTTAGATTTTTATCACATCCTTGTAAAGTTTAATACTAACTTGAATATCAAAACCAGGCAATTGTAAAACAAAGCATTTGATGGGAGGTATGTCAAAAATCATTGTGTATAGACATCCTCAACATTTCTGAAAACATTGATACCACAAACTGACCTGTGCACTTCACCATACATAATGAAAGCAACCGCCATGCTTAAACAAATTAAATTATATACAAGAATATGAACAAGTTAATCAGCATAAATATGTTTGTACATTTCAGAAATACACCCTCAGCTAGGATAATTTAATCCAGCCAGGATCACACGCGTATATATACATGAGATAGTGCTTTGATTGCCAACAAGAATATTGTACTTTGGCAAAAAAGAACCATCAAAATAAATCCATGTAATCTTGAGCTTGTTTACTGTGTACTGAGTAGCTGATCAACTGATAAACCAGGCTGCTTCGAGAAGACAATAGCACCGTCTACAGTGTCAACTTTGTGCCTGAGCATATTGTCATCCGTGACGATCCTGCATGATCCCCGCGACTCGGAATGCATGCTGATGCCAAGATAGTGGATATGGTCTTGCACGCTATTTCCACTCACGGACCTGAATAGAAAAGCAATGTTAGGGTGAAAGAACATCAGCTGGCAAAGAGTTCACTAAGGACAGAATGTTAAAACACGAGAGCGGGAAGGACCTGCTGCAAGTGGGGTCTTCACCAGAATCGTCACAGATTTGCTCGATTGGGTATACTAGGCTATCGAGTCCAATATTATGAACCCAAACCTGAAAATATATGTGAAATGCGCCAGAAAATGGACAGGAGACGGTTAAATGACGGATAATTTTCACCACATCTCCCAGAAAAGCATAAACATCACTAGAGTTTTAGTTATTAGCAAAGGTGGAAGTGAAACAGAATGATGCATACCTCTCGTGGGAAATGATGGTAGGTTTTCTGTGGGAAGTACTGGTAGTACGGGGGTAGATGAGGCACAATATCATGTGCGTTGGTAACTCGAATTGCGTTTGGCAAGTATTTCTTAAAGTGGGAAGCAAACACAGCATTACCAATCCGAGGTTGCCCAAATGTCAGCAGGGTCACGTCCTCTAACCCATAGTTGACCTACAAGAACACAGAAATATGTGTTACCATGGTGGCTAAAATCAGAAGCATGTCTTACTTTTCAGGATAGACAAAAACAGACGCTAGTACTACTTATGCTTGATGCCCTGTTCAAATATACAGAAGGTGTACTGTCCACACATGAACAAAGATAGTTACACCTGCCTCGTCTAAGATTTTTGTATTTAGAAGAACAAGCACAGAAATCAAATTATACTATCACTGAGGTTCTTGATCGGCTGACACTTGCTGTGATTCCCGACAAAATATTAGTAATAACTAGTCTGTCAAATGTAAAGAGAGTTCAGTCTGAGAATTGTGCACTAATTATGTAGTATTGATTTTAGTGATGTTAGAAGTTCTTTCAATGCATTTTATACACATGAATGAATCGATTAAAACTAAGAACAGAGGAGGAATGGAATCCCCAACAATGCACCCTATTCCATTCAAAAAGGACAGCTTGTAGTAAAATTTAGCAGGAGGATGAATTCATGATAAGTAGAGAAACTTCTAAATAAATGAAAGCATATCTTCTTCAGACAAATATTAGCACTCACAATAAGATCAAGGGCACAAAACGAAGCCATGGCCCCTCCCATGGAATGTCCAGTCACCATGATGGGAATATTGCCATATGCTTCCCTGGTCTTCTGGATGCCATTGATGACTCCATCACGCAATGTTGTATTATGATATGCAGAATAAAACCCACTGTGCACCTATAAACAGATAGATCACCAACATTAATACTGTGCATGAACCAGCATTTTCATCATAAATATTAGCCATGCTGACCTTTGCTTCAGTCATGCCTGGATAGTCAAAATCAAGTTGTTTCCAAAATAAGTCCTCAATCCAATTCTGGATGCTGAGAGAATGGAGGAGAAACATTATTTACATAAAAATAGCAGGATGTGAACTATGTCAAATTTATCTGATTGAGCAAGACTTCAGGTATCAATTTAAGATACCTCACATCTTAGAAATAATTCATTGTTTCTGATGTTATATGCTTACTGAATAATACATTCCAAAGCAGCCTTTATAATAAGTAATAACCACTAATAAGGAACAGATATAGAAGAAGAACCTGTTCTCCTGAGTCCCTCTGAATGCAACAACAACAGCACTCATGTCACTTGCAAAACCGACATATGCCTGGCTCATCAAAACTATCAACATCAATGTGAAAGAAGAGTATATTAAAGGTAAAAAAGAAAGACCATGGATAGAGGGAATAACCTCCAAGCAATTTTTCACATCAATAATCAGGTCGATCACCTCGAAGCCCTGCGTCATAAAACAAACCTAATCAGTCAACCACACCAAACTACATATGAATAATGATAAATCTTGAACAAAACCATCTTCTTGCACTTTCTTTAAAAAAAATCATGCATAAGAGATGAGGAAGAATACCTCTGTTAAGTCACCACATTTTTCACAGGTCCAGGTGAATAACTGTGACAGGTCATTAGTATAAACCTGTAAAAAACAGCACCAATGTTCAAACCCATCACTACTGAATAAATATTACACTAGAAATCTGAATTGGACGATGAACAAGACAAGATGACAGGCAAGCTTACTGCTGAAGTATACTCTGCAAGCGTCTTGGCGAGAGTGGAATTATATGCTGGCGCTTGTCTTTTGTTCTTGAGTTCTGAATGAAGAAAACAGGGCCAACATGAGAATACAAGAATGCGTTGAGTATCGATCATGCCCGGTATAAAACCGAGTAGCTAGGCTTAGAATCACTGCAGAGTATGTCTTGAACTTGTAATTAAATAACGGCTGGTTGGTAATGGCGTTCTGGTTCCTAATCGATTCCTGAACATAGTCACAACATTGCCCTGACCCGAGGCAAGCCTAACAGGCAAACAGGGCAGGTTCGCAGCACATGTAGAAACTACAGTAAGTAACTATAGCGGATGACGGTATTTTCCCAGGGCGAGAGAAAAGCGAGCAGCAGTACCTCTCCCGGAGCAAAGCAGCAGCAAGCACATTAGAACCGCGGCCTGCAGCCACCGCCGCCGCTCCATCCCCTCCAACCGCGGCGCGAGAATCCACCAAACAAACCGAGCCGGAGCGGAGCAAAATCGCCCTCCAGACCAGATTCTGTCTGCGGGCGAGCGGGCCCGCTCCTCGCCGGCGGGAGAAACCTTGGGCCGATCGAGCGAGGGGCAATCAATCAATGATTAGGGAGGGTAGGGGGGCGCGTCGCGTCGGGCCTGCGAGAGAGAAATATTCGGAGCAGGAGAAGTGCAGGGCAAGCGAAACTTTCGAAAGAAAATACGTATATATGGCATAAAGTTTAAGGGGACGGTAAATAAGATAAAATAGAGTAAAATAATCCGCGGTCTCCTAACACGGCACGTTATATTTTGATTTTTTTTACTACTAGGGGCGTTTTAATTTGATTAGGTGCTGGTTACGCTCGTGGCGTGCTGGTCCACCTCGGTCGCCGTCAGGAATTAATAAGGAGGGGGAGAGGTGTGACCCGAGGACAGATCCGCCACAGAGAATCCCGGGGGTACGCGTCCGACCCCGGCCCTTCCTCCACGTGGCCCTGACGTGGACCGATCGCGCGGCCGCAAATGATCCGAGTCCCGCCGCTTCCCCGACACAAAGCAGTTACGTAAGCTTGACACTGCAGAATCGGAACAGAGGGGAGGGGAATCGGAATGGGGCTCTCGCCGTCGCCGTCGTCGCCGGAGGGGAGGTGGGACGACCTCCCCGACGACATAGCCGTCGCCGTCGCCTCCCGCCTCCAGGTGCGCCTCTCTCATCGCCCCCTCTGTACATGCGTAGCTCGCTCAAGTATTTATGTGGCTCGCTCGTTGACTGGCTCGAGCCGTGAGCAGGAGGCCGACGTGTGCGCCCTCGGCGGGTGCTCCCGGTCCTGGCGCCGCGCCTGCGACGCCAACTTCGTGTGGGAGGGCCTCTTCCGCCGCCGCTGGCCGGCCACCGCGGCCGCCATGGCGGCCGGAGGGGCAGGGGCTTCCCGTGCGCAGGTGGGTACAGACTGCAGAGAGCAGAATACAGCTCTCCTGTCCATTCCCCCCAGCTTATTTCTCTCTTGGGTTCACAGCTCATGTGGCTTTGGGCACTTGGTAGTTGGTACTGTTTTCACTTAATTTTTGCTTCTTCAAGTTCAGTTTAATACTTATTCAGGGCTTTCACACCCTGCAGTGTTGTTTGCTATGCTACTAAAGTCGGTGTGTCATGTTAGATTCAGTGCAGAAACTGATGTGAGGCTAATTTCACTGTCATGCGTCAACTAGGAATTATTTTGTCGCGATATCATACTAGGACAATTCATGAGTTTCTTACTAAAATGTGTCTTTGCTCTTTTAGAGGAAAGACGCACTTGAATTTGGGTTCTAGTTCAGTCTAAGGTCCAATTTTTGTGTAGAGCTAATAGGCACCCCGGGTTTCCTTCCCTTCATGAGGTCTCTTAGCCAGTTCGCAAAAAAAAGAAGAAAAGGAGGGGTTTCTTAGCCAGAATATTATGCAGAACTGTTTAAAATGTCTCGGATCAGTTTACAATGTAGTGTTCTTCATAGGTGTAGGACCAGAATGGTACCTATGTTATTTGTGAGGTCTTCACTTGTCTGTTGTATAAAATGAACTTGAAGAACTATTTAATCCATTCCAGATTGTATTTCTCGTCACACTCACCTGCTCCTTGCTGCCCAAAGCATAACAGATCAACCTTGCTTTTTGGTGTAACTTGTACTGTAGGGATGGAAAGCTCTCTACATCAACAACCATGGAAGAACTGCTGTGGCTATCTCTAGAGTGGTTGAATTTGTGGAGAGCAGCACACATAACGGGTCGCTTGAAGCTGAATGTTATTTGAAAGCCATGTCTGATTTGGCATTGATGAAGGATATAGGCTTCGTCAATGTCCAGTTTTTCTTGCTTTCAAGAAATCGCAGTGCGATAATAAACCTTATTGGATTGCATTACTCCATTGCATATTTGCATATACTGGTGAGTCGTGTTTCCTGATGTTCTCGTTGAGCTGCTCTTATGATACATGCTCTCTGTGACCCAATAAGTTTACACCACTTTTTTTTTTTCTATAGAAAGTTGTTGGAACCATTTTTCACTGTTGTTCTTGAAATACCATTACCTATTACCTGGTATAGAGAGCTATATCATTCAGATGTAAACAAACTTTGTTAGTCCCCTCGAATCTTTGATCTCATCTTTCCTCCAAAATTCACCATTGTTAGGTTCAGCGTGTCACACTCTGTTGCACTAAGGTCAAGCTTCGTTCTGTCTTTTTCCTCAAACAAGGTCAAGTTTTGTTCTGGAAGCTTATGTTAGCTTGAAGCACCACCGTAAGGACAAATGGGTAGTCCCTTTGCACAGGCATGCCATGTTTGGTCATGTATAAACGTACTATGAGATACCTCAAGAGAACACTTTACTACTTCAGATAATATATGATTGGTAACATCAGAAAGCTTTGGACAATATAATTGTCAAGCCTTGTGAAGTTTTATTTTGCTTCACAACATATGTTCTTGCTTGAGTGATCTGACCAAGTTTGGATATATGCTCCTAAAATGCGGATTTGTCATGCAATTATTCTTGCAGCCCAATGAGGTGGATAAAGCACTTCGAGCTTGCCAGGTAGCAGAAAGAAAGGTGTGTGTGAGCTTGCTCAAGCTTGGTCGATGGTTCTATGGTTTTAGGTTGCCCGATGACTATGAGTCGTACAAAAACTCACTGAGTTGGCTCACAAGCGACGACGGGGCAAAAGTTCTAGTCATTCTCAACCGTGGTGCTGTCCATGAGGTATTTCGTCTTCAGGTCAGTTTGGTGGGTACAAATAACTGAACTTATAGTATGCAAACATCTGTACTTGGCTTTGCTGGACCTTTTGTAAATATATGCCAATCCTTTTGTATCTTGATGCCCTCGTGGCACTGCTTTGATGTAAATGGAAGTATGGAACAATAGAGATGGGGAAATACCAAACACTGTTGTTGTATAGTCCAATATAAATAATAAACTCGCCATGACGTGTGACGTGGTGACAAATTGACAATGCCAGTTCTGTTTAACATCTGATGTTCTCTCATTTCTGTATGGTCTATGTATTAATTAATTTTCTTTACGAGAGAATACATCATCCTACTTCAGGTTTGTATTACATGTTGTTTGAGAAATGAACTGTTTTATTCATTCAAAAAACAAATTACATCAGATTGAATTTTTTAAAAACAAGATGGAAATACTCCCTCCGTTCCTAAATGTAAGTCTTTTTAGAGATTTCAATATGAACTGCATGTGGATGTACATAGACATATTTTAGAGGTAGATTCACTCATTTTGCTCAACCTCTAAAAAAGACTTATATTTAGGAACGGAGGGAGTAGTTGTCAATTTTGAATTTCAAGTAGACAATGAGTAGAAAAACGTTGTAAGAAGAAGAAAAGAAGTGATAATGAAACAAACAACAGAAAATGGAGCAAGGAGTTAAAAGCTTTTACTGAGTACTTCGTCCATCTGGGTTTACAAATTTTGGGTCAAATTATACAATTAGATAGATTTGTATGTAAAAGAGATTTTGCACCTTATAATTTTGTGACATATAGTTTTTTTAGTTAAACTTATGGTCAAAATTTTACCAAAAAAATATATAGGGTCTAATAAACCTGGAAGGTAGAAGTAGTAGACTTGTTACATGGGAATTTGTACAACGCCGCCTTCAGGAGTAGGGCAATTTGGAGGCCAGTTTTTTTATTTAAAAAAAGAAAAAAAATCAGACTTTTCAGTTTCAAGAAAAACTGAAAAAATTTACTCCCTTCGTTCGGAATTACTTCTTGTAGAAATGGATGTATCTAGACACTATATCAAGCTATTTTTCTCTTTCTTTTTCTCTGTTTATTATTTAAGACGAAGGAACTGGAGTTCATCTTTAAGGTTACGGCACTTCAATGCTTAATTAATAAAGCATGCATTGAGGTCAAATTGTTACTACTCCCTCCGTTCATTTTTAATATAAGACGTTTTAGGCATTTAAGACAACACTTAAAACAGTTCAGTTTCAGTTGTCTAAAACGTTTTACAAAAATGAACAGAGCGAGTAATACATTCTAGAAGTGGAAAACATGACACTGCAGAAAACTATACAAAAAAGGAAGAAAATTTTGAAACTACTCCCTCCGTTCCTAAATATTTTTGCTTTCTAGAGATTTTAACAAATGACTATATACGAAGCAAAATGAGTGAATCTACACTATAAATATATCTATATACATCTGTATATGGTAGTCCATTTGAAATCTCTAAAAAAGACAAGTATTTAGAAACAGAGGAAGTATAACGCACACTATAAAACGTTTCTGGCTCCGCCACCGAACCCGGCCGGACGCCGCAAACGCAGCCCAGCTGACCGCAGGCGGTGGCAGTGTGTCACTGTGACCGGGAACGGCGAAGCCAAGCCGGATGACGAACCGGCCGCCAGCAGCTTGTCTCCCCGGCCGCGTCCGGTCCGAGCGGCAGGTGAGGTCGCGTCGGCACCACACAAGCAAAGCTCCACCGGCCGCCCAAAACTCATCAACTGCATGGGGCCATCGAACTACACAAGGAGCCATTTGCAGTTGCAGGCGATGACAAGCTTGATACTCTCACCTTGCTCTTGAACTGAAGTTCCCCCTTATCTCGCGTCCCACTGAGCGGTGTGAGCTGGTATCAGCTTAGAGCGTTCTGCTAGTCATATCTTGCATCTTCTTTTATTCCCGGAGTGTGTAGCGGTCTTAGGTTTCGTCTGACTCTGACACATCATTTCAAAAAAGTTTGAAGGATTAGTTCAGTTTATCTCATGGCATTGGTAAATGGCAACCCTGGGGTTCACTTTCGTCCCCACTTCCCGTAGAAAGTGACATCAAGCCATGCCTATCTGAGCGGAATAATTTTCAGCAAGGAGTTTCAGTGCAGGAATTCAGAGGATAGAACTGAAGTGTGAAATGGGTGTTCATGAAGAGATCGTTGCACCCAGTGAGATCTTGATGACTGAGCAGATCTTCATGGATCTCTGTTAAACTAGCACGCAAGATTCCTGAATCTGTACAGTGCAGACATTCCTGGAAAACTATACGAAAGGAGAAAAATTCAGAGAAGGGGTGACATTCTGCAGGTATAGAGGCGACTGGGGAGTTTACAGAGGCGTACTGGAGTCTGAGATTCCTCCGGGGGAAAGAGCCTAGACAAACAAACAGAGATGACCATGAACCGCAACGCAATACCGGCCTGCTGCTCCTGGTGCGGCTTAAGATGCACTGACAATTATCTAACTGATACGTAGAAAATCAAACAGTTGAATGATGATCTTGTTCAAACTACCTAGTAGAATTTTCACATCTGCCAAGAAGTGTAGAATCTTTGGCCTAATATTGAACTATTTTGTAGCCCTGTTTCTGGTCAGTGCTTTCCTACTGGAACTTGCACTAAGACGTGCATCCTCCTTAAGTATGGCAATTTTACCCATGGGTACGGGTACCCGCGGGTACCGTACCCGCATGGGTAGGGTATGGGCACACTTTTATACCTATGGGTTGTACTCATACCCTACCCGTTAAGTCATGGGTAGGGTACGGGTATAGCCTTGTACCTGTGGGTATACCCAGACCCTACTCGCTGGTGAACTAATGTTGAGTTGTTGTCAATTAATCATTAATTTATCATGTGACTCAGCTACTCCTATTGAATTATTAGTATTTTGTGATTTCCATATTTTGATAGTGTCACGTACTCATCTACCTGTTATTCAGCTGAGATAATTGTTTTTTTTTTGTCAAATGTGCTACCAATGAGTGTAAAATTGTGAACAACTTGTATACTATTTGTTCTACCCGCTGGGTACCCAATGGGTACGGGTACCTGTCGGGTATGGGTATGGGTAAATTTTCATACCGATGGGTACGGGTATGGGTAGAATTTTGTACCCATTGACTATATGGGTATGGGTTTGGTATTGCTCTACCCTACCCATACCCTACCCATTGCCATCCTTAATCCTTCTGGAGTCACTACAGAACCACTTGATCACCAACAAAATATCACTGAACTTTTCTGTTATTTAATTGCATCCTGGCAGTGCTAGCAGATAGCCAAGCTTCTTGGCTTTTCTGTTACGATCGTATCAAAAATCTGAAAGAGAAAACAAAAAACAAACAGAGAAAAGAAAGAGAGAAGGGAGCAGGACAAGTGAAAACAACATAACAAGTCTGATGATATCTATTTTCCCCAGATGTATCAGTTCATGGTACAGATAGAGATGGACAGCCTAATATACCGATAAACATGGCTTACAGTTTCGACGAGTCCTACAATTCAGTAGTAGAAATTATTTTCTGAACCGAAGAAAACCAGGGACCATTGCCTGGCCTGCTCCCTCCCATGAACAACAGAACGTTCCTCCCAGCAACCAGAGATCCTTGGAGACTCCTCAGCCTCAACAGCACGGGTAGATGGTGACGCAGCGCCGCTTCGGCGGGGTACAGAGGAGCATGAACACCAAGGCGATGACGGCCGCGACGAGGAGCCCCAGGAAGCTGAAGCCCGCCTCCTCCTCCGACTCGCTGCTGCAGCACACCTTCCCCATGCTAGCCTGAGCAGAGAGGTTGCTTCCCGGTGCTGCCTACGCTAATGATCAGTGGTGGTCAGACGAAGAAGTGAGGCTTGCTTCCTAGCAGTGGTACGTTTCGTTCTTTCTTATACCACCACGGCCATGATCGCCGTGGTGTGGCCAGTTTGTTGGGGCGTCACTATCAGGTCTTCAATGATGCCACCCTCCTGTGCTCCCCTTCCGTCTCTGAAGACAGCTCAGCCTATGCTCGCACCCACCCAGGCCACTGACGCCGGTCATAGATGGCATTGTTAGGCTGATCAACCGCCCCAGATGTTGAGATACATAGTATCTGGCAAACAGATCTGGCCTTTCTTTTACGCCTGCCTTTCAGCACGGAATGTTAGATAGATGGCTGTTCAACTTTACGCCGTCGCGGCTTCTCGCTGGCGATCTTGTGGATGCGGTCACTTGACGGCGATCCGGATGAAAATTACGGGGACAACAATACTTGATCGATGGTGATGTGTATACATGTATGAAAAGTACAGGATCAAAGGGCTGGTATTCTGATATCCTCCTGGTGAAATTCAAACGGTTGATGGCTACTTGTCCCCGTATGTCCGATAGCATTGTGATGGCGATGGAGAGAACGTAGCGCGCGTGCATGATCTCGGTGTGAATGTGAAACACGTCCCCGTCTCCATCTATTTGAGGTGGTAGGGATTAGGTGGTGCATGTTGCGTGTCGGTGACTAGGGTTTTCTGGGAATTTGGGGAAGAACTGAAGAGGGATCAAGCCCAAGCAAATGGCATGTGCCATGTTAAGTCATGCCTGACCGACAGGTGCTACGCTTTGTCATGTCTGGTCAGCAGGTGCTACGCACGACAGATCTTTCAAAGACTTCAAGCTGTGTCGGGTGGTGGTACTCGGCAGCATGGTGCTGAAGTGTATCAATGGCGACCGCGACGTGCACAGCTGTTTGCGCGCAGGGAGGAGGTGCCGTTGGGCGCCGTGATGGCGTCGACAATAGCTAGACCGAGCAAGGTTGATGCATCAGTACAGTTCTGAAGATGGAGCGGTGGCAGTTGGTGGCGGCGGCCTTTGAGAGCACGCCGGACCGGCGAGATCCATGCCCGGCAGGCGTCCTGGATGGGTCCTCAGGTCTTAGATGTTAGGTTTGCTGCGATGTCTGTTTGGTATTAGGCCCAGGCTATCTGCGCCCATTCATCAACTGGATAGGTGTAGTGACAGTTTGTTGCTTAGACGGCGGCTTTAGTCTTACTGTGGTATTACTTTGTAAGATCTTGTGAGAATAATTAATAAAGTGGCTGTATGCATCGTCAAGATGCAAAGGCCGGGGTCATCCTCCTTTTTTAAAAAAAAATGTGCCATGTTGCCTTACAGCTTCGTCTAACACTAGAAGACAAGCGAGCGTGAAGTTTCTTCCTAGACAGGGATTGCTTCCTGGCTCAGCTAAGCTGAGTCCAACTTCAGCTGGACACGGTTTTGTTATCAGGAGAGATTCACACTGTTTTCGGTGGTTTCTATCTTCGTAACGGCTAAATATTATGCTTTAATTTGGCTATTAACCACATTTAACTTATGTCCTGGTTTTTCATTTTAACTTTTGATGATTTACAAATGAAATAAAATATATGCATGCAGGTATCGGACAGGAACTTGCCTTTGTAGAATTCCATAAGTAAATATGTCATATCTATATGAGTATCTATATCTATATCTATATCTATACCTAATAATAAAGAGGCTATTGCTTCTCACCACCGTAATTTTATCCGTATTTTCGTCCGTCCGTTCACCTTTTTGGTACGTCATCGTTTGGCTCATGGACTGGTGAGAAACTGTTTTATGTATGCTTACGGAATATTTCACTTCATCATGCAAACAAACTTTAAATATGCATGCCACTTTTTTTTACATACCCATTACTGAATTTCTTCAACTATAGTTGACATCTCATATTCTATCACTGGATTTTTTCAGCGGTATGTAAAATACGACATGCCTTGCAGCTTGAACACTGCTACTCAAAGGAATTGGCAATATGAGCAACATGTGGATGAACTTAAATTTTTGTGTGAATGCATATGTTAGATACGATCACACGGTTGATCTTGAACGATTAACACGATGAATCTTGAAAGAATTAATTATGTAGGACTCATCGTAATGCATGTTTTTCATCTAGATTGCTCACGTTGCAACGCACGGGTCCTTTTACTAAGATGACATATATTTTGCAAAATAACAGCAGGAGGAACCGTGCAAAAGGCTGCGCCACAAGGTTTTTTCTTTAACACAGTACAATCATAGACATACACGCACATACACTCAACCCTGTGAACGTGATACAAAAAATAGACCTTATGTTTAGGAGCATGCTCTTCATTAGAGATTGGCTGCACGATACAAAAATGCAAAGGTCCTCGTCGAATATCAACAGTCCATCTAACATCCTAACCCATCTATTCTGAAGTACAAGACGTGAAATACTACAACTGTTGTCATGTACCAAAGTTGCACTAAACTTAAGACACTTATTTTGGGACGGAGGGAGTAACGAATTGGTGAAAAGAGCACCACAACCATGTTGTCTTGTAAATTGTAACCAATGGGTGAAAGAAGCACAAACATGAAGAACATACACTAGTGAGGTAGTGATGACTCATTCAAAGACATTACTGAATATATATAACACTACACATCGCATAGCTCGGTGCCCACGGGATGATTGTGCAAAACTTATAGCCGGAAAGAGTCTCAGTTCTCTCGTAACTAAGATTATGACTTAATTAAAATTCAAGGGACTACCCACCATTCCAGAACAACAACAAGACATATGAGAAACCATTTTGGGCAGCATCATACACCATCACGACATTCGTATGATATGTTTCTAACTTAGACTCCAGGGGAACAAGCAACACTCGCATCCTTGCTTTGACACATACACGTAAGAACGTGGAGCTGGGATGGTTTCAAACATCAGAAGATGCCTTCGGGAAGATCTCAGATGTCTTCACTAAGATTATGACTTAAGTAGCATGATGGCAAACACTACGTAGCATGGATAAAGATCCCTTACAGGCAAAGCTACGTTAGGGCAAGGGGGCCCTTGCCCCCTCCCCCTCTATGAATCGAAATCTCACTACCATCTATTAATATTTCTATTACTTAAGTACATGATTGAGCTGTAAAATATCCCATTTACAAATTTGATCATGTTGCTTGTCCGCATCTTAATAAATGGATGCACTAAAAATAATAGACAACAAGCCAACTAGCTTGCAGAAGTACAAAGATAAATGTTTAAGCTCATATGTGTGTTGTGGCACTTGCACCTATGATAGCAAAGGGGGGGGGGGGGGGGGTGGGCTTAAACTAACTGAAGAGGTGTTACATGTTGCTCGATCTACACAACGGGATGTGTAATGTGTTCACGGTAAACATGGAACCTTGCCTTCCATAAGAAAATACCAAGATTGATCCCTCCCATGATGGCAAGCACTACGTAGCATGGATAAAGAGCTCTCACTGGCGGAGCTACATTTCTCCCATGATGGCAAACACTAGGTATCATGGGCATTCCAGAGCACCCGATGGATGTTAGCCGTCAAAAAATGAGTGACATGTGTTAAAGGTGGCTAGGGCCTTTCAGAGCACCCGATGACTACCAAGTAATCTAGAGCAAAAACAAGTTTAATCATAGTTCATTTTAGATGTACACAAAGAATATTTTATCCAAATTGTGTGGACGACTATAAGAAATTCAAGCTGCATTTTATGACAACCAACAATGTTTAAGCACCAGCTCTACGAATATATGGGGTAGGTGGTTTGCACCCCAAAGATTTCAAAAGGATATTTGACCCTAAATTTTAAGGTAAATTTATCAGAAATTTAGGAAAAGGGCTAGGTGCACAACTCTATAACTCCTTATAATTTTAGAAGTTAAATTTCAAGAGATTGTTTGAGGAGTTAACTTTTCTTGAAAAAAATCCCAGAGAGCAATTTATAAATGAATATTATCAAGAAAACAATAGGTGGTACAATGGAAAGATAACAAGAGACAAAAGATCAACAAATATAAATACATTGAAAACCATACTCTTTGTATTGTATGCCGCCCATCGAAGTTTAAAAAATGCACTAAATCAACAGTAAAGGAAAGGGCCACATGCTAACGCCCTTGCCATACCATGATTTAAATACCGCAATAGCCACTCGTCGCTAGAAACGAGATCTAGGACCCGATGTAACAATATCGGTTGGAGCATAACCCCACACAATGCAGGCTTGTACTCATTCACCACCAGTCTATAGGATTGGAGAAATCGGGCCATGCTATAGAACAACTCGAAACAAGAGGTTGAAATCGCCGCACAAAGATCCAACCAACTTCTTTTCATGATTAACACGCCAACTGTCAAGATCTAAAGATAATCGAATTTGACCCTTCCTCCCAGGCCCTTCAGGCGTCGTTCGGACATTGTCGAGATTGGGAGAGGCCATAGATACCTTATTCCAACGCGGTATCGCTGCTACCATCTCGTCAACGTCGCGAGGGAAACAAAAACTAAGGAAAATAAGAACGAAAGGGACGGGTTCCCACTCCTCCGCCCCCCCCCCCCCCCCCCCAAGAAAAAATCGTTGTACAGGAGAAGGGGCCGAGGCGTTAGCCTTGAGGAGACTTTTTTGACATTATCGCGCACTACTAGGAAAAGGGCTATAGATGAAATGGCCACTAATGGCGCACCAGACATGTGGTGCGCTACTACTATATAGCAGTGGCACACCATGTGCTGGTGCGCCATTAGTGTGAAAGACACTAATGGCGCACCAGACACACGGTGCGCCACTAGTAACAATTTTTTTTCCAAACATACTAATGGCGCACCAGGGCACAGTGCGCCATTACTAGTTCTAACTAGTAATGGCGCACCAGCCTCATAGTGCACCAGCCTCATAGTGCGCCATTACTAGTTACTGTGCCCTGGTGCGCCATTAGCGTACTTTTTTTTGCGAAACTACTAATGGCGCACCACCAGCAGGTGCGCCATTAGTAACCAGGGTTACTAATGGCGCATTTGTAGGTGGTGCGCCATTAGTAATCTGGGACCAGCTAGATATTTTGGACAGCCACACCTACCCACTCACTTTTCCCACTTCATTCTCTCCACCTCCTTCTCCAAGCTTGTCTCGGCTGCCTCCTCCTCCTCACCTCATTTGTACCATAAATTCATCCAAATTAAGTGGTTAAATTACCTTTTTTGATAGGTAAGTAAGGGGGAAGCTATCTTTATGTTGTTCTCCCTCCAACAACGTGCACATGCACTTTCTATGGCCTAGCTAGATCTATGTATGTTTGTGGTGTTGCATATGTTTGTGGTGTTGCATATATGTTTGCGTTTGCAGGTACCGGTATTTGAAATGCGATAGTTGCCAATATTTTGCCGGAATATTGATTCATTTCCGTTTCGGCGAGAATTTTGGCACTATGCATTCTTTTTGGTCCTATTTTTAGGGAAAGTCATGCCAAATTTTTTCTTGGTTCTAAAATATCGTTTTGCTCTACCCCGCAGGTGACCATGGTCCGCACGATGACCGAAGGCATCGTGAATAGGTTTTTGAGCTCCGCAAAGGCCGAGATGCTTCAAAAGAACGAGACGGAGATAAGATGTCCGTGTTGAAGATGCAAGCTGAAGAGCCTTATTGCGGACCCGGATTCCGGGCAGGTGCGGGACCACCTGCTCTTGCGTGGTTTCATGGATGGCTATCGGTGGCAAGGTGATGAAGATGACTATGAAGTCGTCCATGGGGGCCGGGCAAGAAATGAGGAAGGGCAGCAAGACAACCACCGCGGCTCGGGCGGGCAAGAAGACGAAGAATCTCCAGGACATGATCACAACGGTGATGCTGTACACAGTCATCATGTAGAAGATGCCGGACATGATGATGAGGAAGATGCCGGAGCAGACGAAGGGCATGATCATGAAAATGAAGATGCCGCGGAGCAGACGACGATGGACCATCGATGGGCTGGGTGCAGGACCCTCATATTCAAGAGCTGCTTCTCAAGCAGACGGATAACGCAAGAGCTGCCGTCCGAGAGAAAGCCAAGCTGGATCAACTGGAGATAGACGCGGTTACTCCATTGTATGAAGGATGCAGGCCCGAGGATACCCGCCTGAAAGTAACGCTCATGGCTCTGGAGATGAAGGTAAAACACAAAATGACCGACGCATGCTTCGACGAGAACATGTCATTCTGGCACGAACGTCTTCCCAAGGGGAACAAGTGCCCGACCAGTTTCGAGGAGGCGAAGAAAATCGTGTGTCCTCTGGATTTACCGCACGTGAAATACCATGTGTGCATGAACAATTGCATCATTTATCGGGACGAGCACGCGGAGTCTACCATATGTCCGGTGTGCGGCATCACTCGATACAAGAAGAGGAAGAAAGCTCCTCGAAAAGTGGTGTGGTACTTTCCGATCACTCCTCGTCAGCAGCGGTATTTCGCGGACCCTAAGGTAGCAAAGCTCCTGCGTTGGCATGCGGATAGGGAGGAGAAGAAGCGAGAAGATGACGCAAATGATCCGGAGATAAATAAAAAAGACAAGATGCTGAGTCACCCTAAGGATGGGAGCCATTGGCAAGCGTTGAACTTCGAACACCCAGAATTTGGGAAGGATCCAAGGAACATCGTGCTGGGCGCGAGCACCGATGGAGTCAATCCGTTTGGCAGCCAGAGAAGCACACATAGCACCTGGCCTGTGTTTGTGTGGATGTACAACCTTCCCCCCTGGTTGTGCATGAAGAGGAAGTACATTCACATGAGTATGCTAATTGAAGGGCCGAAACAACCAAGGAACGACATCAATCTGTATCTGGGGCTGCTGAAAGAGGAGTTAGACACGCTGTGGAAAACGCCAGCCAATACGTGGGACGCCGCAGAGAAAGAATATTTCCCTATGAGAGCCGCACTGCTCACGACGGTGCACGACTATCTCGGTTACGGATATCTCGCGGGGCAGGTGGTCCACGGATTTTCTGGATGCGTCAGGTGCATGGATGACACAACGTATCGCCAGCTAGATAGAGATCCCGGGACTTCGAAAACCGTGTTCAAGGGACATCGAAGGTGGCTTCGCGACGATGACCCGTGGAGGAAACGCAAGGACCTGTTCGATGGTGAAACCGAACCCCGAAGACGCCCGCGTACGAGGAGCGGTGAGGAAATAGACGAGCTGTTGAAAAATTGGAAAGATTGCCCACTGCCGGGAAAGAAGCAAAAGGCGCCAGAGCCGGGAAAGAAGCGAAAGGCGCCAGAGCCGCCGCTGAAGGTATGGAAAACGAGGTCTGTTTTCTGGGACTTGCCGTACTGGAAGATCCACCGTGTGCCTCACAGCCTTGATGTCATGCATATCACGAAGAACGTGTGCGAGAGTCTGCTTGGTACCCTGCTCAACATGCCAGAGAGGACCAAAGATGGGCCGAAAGCAATGGCAGACTTGAAATCAATGGGCATCAGGGAGGAGCTTCACGCTAATGATGATGATGATGAGGCGAAGCAGGACACGGAAAGTTGTCGCAAAGGCAAAAAGGCCAAGAAGACCGGAAATGACTTCCCTCCCGCGTGCTTCACTCTAAGTTAGGAGGAGATCGATCAGTTTTTCACCTGCCTCGTAGGAGTAAAACTTCCTTACGGTTACGAGGGGAAGATAAGCAGATACCTAGACTCAGCGAAGCAGAAGTTCAGCGGGATGAAGTCTCACGACTGTCACGTGCTAATGACGCACATACTTCCAGTTGCAATCCGTGGGATCATGGACGCGCACATCCGTGAAACGCTATTTGGCCTATGCAACTTTTTCGACGTCATCTCTCGGAAGTCGGTTGGCGTGAGGCAACTCAGAAGGCTACAAGAAGAGATCGTGGTGATACTATGCGAGCTTGAGATGTACTTCCCGCCCGCATTCTTCGACGTTATGGTGCATCTGCTGGTCCATATCGTGGAGGATATCATCCAACTCGGGCCGACGTTCCTGCACAGCATGATGCCGTTCGAAAGGATGAATGGTGTCATCAAAGGATACATTCGCAACATGTCACGTCCAGAGGGAAGCATAGCCAGGGGCTTTCTGACCGAAGAGTGCATCTCCTACTGCACGAATTATCTAGGCATCGAGAACCCCGTTGGTCTGCCCGTCAACAGGCACCTCGGCAGGCTCGCTGGATGGGGTCACCGTGAGGGTCGCCGCGAAATGCATGTCGACTTCGAGGGTCGACTCGCCGACTTTGAAAGAGCAAACCTAGTCGCGCTACAACACATAGACGTGGTCGATCCTTGGGTGGTAGAGCACAAAACCTTTATTGAGAAGACGTACAATGACCGAGGCCAACAGAGGACGGACGGAGTTATAATCAAAGAGCACAACTCATGTTTCACGCGTTGGTTCAAGAAGAAGCTTCTGTCGTACCCTTTACATGAGGATTCTTCCGCGGAAGAACAACTCATATTCGCCTTGTCACAGGGCGCCGAGCACAACCTGATGACGTATGAGGCGTACGATATCAACGGCTACACATTCTACACCGAGGACAAGGACATGAAGAGCGATGGTTATCAGAACTCCGGGGTAACGATGGAATCCTACACCGGTAACGACAAGGACAGATACTACGGAAGGATCGAGGAGATCTGGGAGCTGAGCTACGCTGGAGAGAAGGTCCCGATGTTCCGTGTCAGATGGGCCAAGAGCGTCATAAAAGAAGACCGGTATTTCACCACCATGGTTATACCCGAAGCCAAATCCAAGACCGCAGGCGCGAACGTCACCGCGAAAAATGAGCCATGGGTACTGGCTTCCCAAGTGGACCAATGCTTCTTCATTACCGACCCGTCAAAGCCCAGTCGTGTTATCGTGAGGAGAGGCAAAAGGAAGATCATCGGAATGGATGTAGTCGCCAATGAGCAAGACTCCGACAAGTACGGCGACCCGAAGATGGAACATGACGACGACGATGAAGTATCAGCATACACCACAAGAAGAAGCAGGACCACCCTACCTAAAGGACGTCCGTTCAAGAGAAGAACTCCATTTACGAAAAATAAGGGCAAGAAGATTGTGAACAGATAGCTAGCTAAGATCGATTGTATTTAAATTGTAGCCTTCATTTCTCGATTGTATTTCATGGGCACTTTTTGAACTCATGAATATTTTTAAATTTCATGGACACTCGATCTCGATCCCCCTCCATCTCGATCGCTATCCCACCACGCCAGATCCGGTCCCCCTCGCCGCTGAGCACCCCCTGCACCCTCTCCCCCGCTCCACCGGCCGCCGCCGCCGACCCCCCGCACCCTCCCCCGCTCCACCGCCGCCGACAACCCACCGCACCCTCCCCCGCTCCACCGCCGTCGACGACCCACCGCACCCCTCCCCCGCACCCTCCCCGGCCCGCTCCACCGGCCGCCGCCGATTATATTTTCAAATAACAAATTCGATGATATTTTCAAATAATAAATTTGATGATATTTTTTCATATTCATAAATATTTTCAAATAACAAATTTGATGATATTTTTTAAAAAATTATTACTATTTTTATAAAAAATTATTACCGTTTCATATTCATATCCATTTTCTAAAAAATTATTAGATGCGACAAAAAATAATAATAATAAAATTACTTATGGCGCACCTCTGGCTGGTGCGCCATTGCTATCAGAAAAAAATACTAATGGCGCACCCCTAGATGGTGCGCCATTACTAACCTTCCCCCTTGTGTGTGTTATCCATCTCGCGTTCGTCCTTCTCTCCCAATCTCACATCTCTCCGACCCGCTGCCCGACCCACTGCGCCGCCGCCCCGACTGCGTCGCCGCCCCTACTAAACCGCCGCCCGTAAGCCCCCCTCCTCCTCCGCCCGTAAGCCCCCCTCCCCCTGACTGACTCCCCTGGCCTCCGTGCGCAGTTCACCGTCCCGGATCTCCAACTGCATCGCCTCCCACGGCGGCAACATCCACAGCGTCGACGTCTTCGTCCCCGACGACGCCCCCGCGTCCACCAGGAGAGGAGGCCCGAGCACCTCGCGACCTCCCCGCCGCCTATCCCCGCCTCCCCCAAGCTCGCCGTCTCCGCCCTCCGTCGTCTCCGCTCCGGCCACCACCTCATCGTGGTCAGGTAATCTTCATTGCCCTCCTCCCTCTGCCTCTCTTCCTCCTCTCCTCCCTCCCGGCCATGCCCTCTTCTTCTCTCTTTTGCTAGGTTTAGGTCAAATCCCTCTCGAATTTAGGTTAAATTAGGTTCAAATCCCTCTGAAATTAGTATGTAAAGCTCACTGTTCTGAAGTTCTGATCAGTTCAGTACCTTAGTAAGCAATAAACTTGGCAAGTTTTAGCAAGATTTAGCAACAAGATTTGACATGTGCAGGCTGTGCTACCTATACATTGTTGCCCTTTTTGTAACTGATGATTGTTAGATTGGGTTCCTACTTTGGTGCAGATTGGAACTAGAGATAATTTACCTCTTCTGCCCATTTAGGACGAGCTTTCTTGCCGGGTGAGGGTAGTTTGTCACTGAGGTGTAATTACAGAAGTAGTGGAGGGATGGATACTGTCTTTTATGTTTTGTTCTGGCATTGTTTAGTTTGTGGTGGTAGCTTAGCACAACCTAGGACCATTGATTTTGTTTCATCATGTTCATCATACATACTCAACCTCCTAATTTTGTTTCATCATGTTCATCATACATAGCCAACCTTTTAATTTTGCTGGGTGCGTGTTTTTATGGTCCATATAAGTTTCTTGTTTTATTTAGCTGAAGAGCGGTGTTACAGTTTTTTTGAGGCAAACATAAATATTAATTTGCAGCATATGTACATTTATTTGTTTATTTTGAATTTGAATGCTGCAGTGTTTTGTCTTTCTCTTGAGAAAATAAGCATCTGTTTGGGAGCTTGGCTAAGCATCTGTTTATTTGGCCTCTTGGTCATGGGAAAAAAATGAGCTCGCTGAGGTTCAACGCCAGTCTCTGTAGACTTGGTGATGGCGGATTTTGACAGCCAGACGCAGCAGCATATCAATCTGGATTTGTGTTGATTCTGAATTTGTGGAGAGAGGAGTGCATTCAGAGAAGAGAAGAGAATACAAACTTACATACTCCTTACCTAGACATAAACTTGGCAAGTTTTAGCAACAAGAATACAAATGATAGTCACTCTAGCCACTGTTTGTAGTTCTAGCCACTCCTTGCTGTTAGTTCCTCAAGGAGTTCTGCACAAAATTAGCTCAACAAGTTGCATCTGCCTTAAGAGGATAAGTTGTTGTATATACTGTCATAAAGTTCAGCAAGAACAGGGCATCAACAGTGCTACTCTAGTATCTAGTTGGGGAGGGACAAATGGACAGGGCATCACTGTAGCTGTACCGCACAACAAACTATTAGTCTTAGGATTAACACTCCTCATATGAGATGAGAGGATTTTTTTTTAATGGCTTCTTGCAGTTTTGAAAATTCAGTTTATTCGGTTACTGAAAATTCAGTTAATTCAGTTAGGCACACAAATTTCAGAACTTTTGTGTGCCCTAGTACTTGGTGTTTGTAGAAAACCAGGAGTGTCAATGTGACTAGAATTCACTTGTTCTTATATGGGTGAAACTTCACTTGTTTTTAGGCTAGTGCAGGGTGTTGCTTTATTCTGTCATCATTTGTAACTATGTCACAAATAAATTGTTCCTTCTTCTGTATTTGACAAGTAATGACTGTTGATAAGCTGAGGCATGGATTAAGCTGTTTCTTTGCTGCAACATACTGTATATCACTCCACAATGAAATACAGTACATATTGATGTGCTTTGTAAAACTTGTTCATGTACTGAACTACTAATGCCTTGTGATGCTCTGAATTACTTGTGATGCCTCTGAATTACTTGTGATCCCATTGAGAAAGACTTGTAAAGATGATGATCATCTTTTACAGAAAACAATTTCTGTAAACACGTCAGTAACTTTGCTAGTTTGCTGGGTTTTGTCTCCGACCATCGTGTCGTGATGATTTTGCAGGTACCCCGAGAGGCCCTTGAGTTTGCTGGAATGTCGATTAACTTCCGTTCCGGCAAATTCGGGTACTCCATATGTCCTATTTTCAGGAAAAGGTCATGCTGAAATTTTCCGTGAATTTTAGCATGACTTTGCTAAAAATAGGACATATGGGGTACTTGTGACTAATGCATGGGCCGGGGTCTTAGTACTTAATTAAGTAGGATCACATGCATTTTATTCTTGTTGCATTAAACCAGAGGTGGCAATAGAGCCAAGTGATTAGGCCCAACTTAGAATTCTCCTTCCCAGCTTAGCTTTTAGGGTGACTCGGTGTCGATGAGAACCTAAATGATGTACGCTTAGGCTTTTAGGGTGCCTCGGCGTCGACAAACCCTAAATGATAAAAGCTTAGCTTTTAGGATGCCTCGGTGTCGACAAACCCTAAATGATGAGACCATGATCTTGTTCCTTGACAATAACCAACTTTTTGACCAAACTTTTTTCCTATTTAGAGCGAAACATGGCCCACAACGATGAGGCCGGCGGTTCGGGCGGCAAGCAATTCTGGGAGCTATCCCAGGAGCTGGAGGAAGACCCTCACCGCTACGAGGACACCGCAGAAGACACCGATCCTGACTACACAACCCCTAGTGGCGTCGGGGATGACACCACTGATGGTGCCGCCGAGGATGCCACCACTGATGATGGCGGCGCACGCACAGATGGCAGCCAACCGAAGAGGCAACGGAAGGACCGGCGCCCGAGCGTCCTCGGCACCGTCAAGGAGGAATTTACTGAAGTGAACTCTGACGGGCATCCAACGGCGCCCAAACAAGTAGTCAAGGGGTACTCGGTTTAGCTCGGATGCATTCTCCGGAGCACCGTCTCGATCAACACCGAGAACCTAAGGCATAAGGACCGAGGGAATTTGCGCAGCCTCCTCTTCACGAAGCTACACGAACGATACAAGTTCCCCGCTGACTTTGCAAACACACGCCTCTCAGGGAATAAAGTGAACAGTGCCGCCCTCACGAGGATGAGCACGGCCCTGTCTACTTGGAGAAGCACGGTGAAGGCGATGATTGAAAAAGGTGATAGTTATGAGAAGATCAAGGCGAAATATCCTTTGATCAGCGAAGATGACTACAAGGAGTTCAAGATCAAGTGCGAGAGCAGTGCAACCTCCGAATCAAGTCAGTGGGGGAAAGAAATGCGGCAGTTGAACTTAGGGGTCCACCAACTCGGTCCCGGCGGTTACAGAGTGGCGGAGCCTATATGGGACAAGGAGGACGCGGAGGGTGCCGAGCAAGGCCTACCGCCCCGCTTCGAGAAATTCCGTGACAAGCAGACCAGGAACTTTGTCAGGGCCCGGTACAAGGAGGACCCGGTAACAAAGGACCTTACCACGGATCCGAAGACCAGGGCGCTTGAGCTTGTTCTGGTAAGGAATACACCCCCGCGTAATTAGCTCCATATGGTTGCATTCTAATTAATGAAGCCAAATTTCTAAATGGTTCACATTCCTTCCGCAGGAGGCTGAAAGCAGTAGTGCGGGGTCGTCTCAGAGTTCCCCTTTTGACACCCCTTTAAATAGGGCGTTGAACATAATGAAAAACAAGGATAAGCTCAGTAAGCCGTCGTCAGCTGGTCGTGTGGCCGGCAAAGGCTTGTCCACAAAATGGTCGTCATACTATACCGCTGGTGGGCGAAAGGAGAAAAAGACCAGCTCGGAAAGCCAGTCGGACGAGGTTCAAGAACTCAAGGCACAAGTGGCGCGGATTCCGGAGATTGTCCAAGAGCAAGTGCAACAACAACTGGGAACGACGCTCACCACCATGGTGCCTACCTTGATTCAGGGGCTGACGACGTGGATTGCGGGCGGCCAACAGGGGCCTCCCCCGGTTCCCAGCTTCACGGCCAGCAACTCGCACAACGCGCAGACGGCACCATTGGTATCTCCGGCGGAGGCGGTATTCGTGTCTCCGGCGCCGGCACGAGCATTGGAGCTTAATGCACCCAGGTGTACGCCGGCCGGCACCTCGCCAGCAAGCGGCCCCTCCGTCAGTTGCACGCCCGCCGTTGGCGGTGCCTCGACATTAGCCGAGCTCGACGGCATCACAGTAACTAAGCCTCTCGGCCGATGACTTCATCTCCTTGCCTTTGACTGGGCATCCCTGACGCCCTACATGTTTTTGCAGGGCGCCGCCGACGTTCCTTACACTCTCCTGCACTTCGTGGGCGACGAGTTGGTCGATGTCGCCAAGGGCAGAATCGTTCAACCAGGCAACCGCGTGTTCCACGGTAATCCGATGCCACCCACCTTGTATAGGGTTGAACTGGTTCGGGTGCTGCCAGGCTGCGACGAGTTGTTACCTCCGATTCGACCCGCTGGGCCGACGAAGATGATGTGATGACCCTTAGCGCCCGCGTAAGCTGGCCCCTGCTTTGGCCGAAGAGCCAGATTCGTTTGGGGGCGGGGGACACCACCCCACAGACAAGTCCGCCAGTCGTGCCAGCGCCAAGCCATGGCAAGAACGCCACAACGCTACCGGACATGCCGGACATCCCTATGGCACAGGATCCGGACGTCGACAACAACGACAACGGTACATTTTCCAATGTCGATAAGTACTTTGCCGAACATGGGTACGGTGACGAGTTCTGCGGGCCTCCTTCTCAAGAACCCAACCCTGAAAAAGACGACCGCGATCTAGCTGGTACGGCGGAGAAACCCAATTGCAACAGGCGTCGTCTGACGTTCAGTTCTCAGGAGACGCCTCCAGCTGCCGCCTTCACCGAGCCTCAGATAGCTGAGGTGCGAAATATTATCAGCCCCAACACGCTCAAGAAGGCGGTTTGTGAGCAGAACTCGATCCCATTACAGCAGATCAGGAAGAAGGGACGGAAACGAAAGACTAACAAGGGCGCCGGTGCGAGCCAGCCGGCACCGAGTACGATCCGTGCTCAGGACGGCCACCTTCACCTAAGGATATCTCGAGGAGGGTGCATGTGGCGGGTAGGGCGATGCTACCGACAAATATGCTCAATGATGCAACCGGTGCTATGCGGAGTCTGCATGACAGTGTTCTTTCTTTGGAGAAGCGGCGTCTCAGAGAGAATGATGTGGCATACCCGGTTTTCGTGGCCAAGGTGCCAGAGGGCAAGGGCTTTGTGGATAGCGCCGTCGAGGGTACGATCGTCCTGCGGTTTGATGACATCTTTGCTATGTTTAACCTTCATCCGCTGCACTACACCTTCGTTCGGCTGTTTTCGCTGAGTATGGAGATGCGGATCATTAGAGACAAGACCCCGGACATTGTGATAGTCGACCCCTTCTACATGCGTGCCAAGATCTTGGGCAGCGCTGGGGACTGGCAAGTCGCGAGTTCACACCTCGAAGGCGTCATTCTGGCAAACCCAGATAAGGATAACTTCCTCGTGCCTTACTTTCCCGAGTAAGTCATCCCCTAACCGCCCCGTAACATATGATTTCTTAGATTTCGATCATTTTTTTTCTCTCTAACATTCCGTGTTCTGTGCAGTGACACACATTGCACACTCATCCTCTTAAGCCCGAAATATTCCATGGCCACGTATTTCGACCCGAACCGTGACTCCAAGATAGACTACACAAATATCAAGAAAGTTCTTAATGATGCTCTCCCCGGCTACGCCGCATCTGGAGGCACCTTTAAGAGGCCAGCTCGTAGGTACGGCAGGCACGTGTTCACCCACAATACGACGTTCCCCTGTGTCAAGCAGCCGCCTGGCGCTCAGAAGGATGCCTACTACGCCCTCCATCACATGCGGGCGATCGTACGGGACCATAATCACCTTCTGCTACCAAATAATCTCAAAGATTGGGCCGCAAGCTTGGCGGCAATCCAGGACACGGACATCCGACAAGAATTCTTTCGCATCCAGTTGGAGTTTGCAGAAATCATCCATCAAGATGTCCTTCGTACCTCGGGGCAGTTCTACCTCAAATATCAACCGTCCAACAGTGAGATAGACCCAACGCTACAAATGCAGGCTGACAACGCCCGCGACTTCATGACCATCACGACAGACGGCGGCTTCATCCACGCTCCGCTCCCATGAGTCGAGTCGAAAGTAGTGATGCTATGTGTAGTTCTAAAACATCGATTAGCTCATGTTGTAATTAAACTTTAATGAACTTGTATGTCTCTTTGGTTTGGACAGTCATTCAACTTAGATGTAATCGATGCTATTTATTAGTAGGACCATGAATCATGCTATTAATGTCTTGCTTTTCTCTTCCGATCCTTTTGTTGCATACTTATATATTGCTTATGTATTGTCTGTTGTTTGGCTAGTGCATAGAGATGCCGTCGTATGTCGTGTACAAGGGTAAGGTTCCCGGAGTCTACGACGACTGGGAGGAGTGTCGGAGACAGGTTCACCATTTCAACGGTAACAGTTACAAAGGGTACACCACTAGGACGGAGGCGGAATCTAGATACGCGCGCTATCTAGCGGGGGAGAGGAGGGAGCGTTGGAGGAACCGGATGAAGACCAGTTTCATCGCGATGATGCTCATCGTGATGACCGCAGCTCTCTTCTATGTGATGGTAGTTTAGATGATCGATATCGACTTGTAATGTGAAGACAAACTCGCTACTCGCGGTCTCGAGACTTGTAATGTTCTATCTTTGTTCGGTCTTTTGAATTCGGAGACTAATATGATGAATTGTATTCGGAGACTAATCTTCTATTGTATTCGATGAATCTGCTATTGATGTGTGGTGCTGTCTATATTCCGTCCAATAATATATTTTGTAATCTGTGCAAATATCAGAAAAGAAAAAAATCCCTAATATACATACTAATGGCGCATCACCCCAACGTGCGCCATTAGTATGCCAAAGGATACTAATGGCGCATCACCCCACAGTGCACCATTAGTATGGCAAAGCACATGTGTAAATATCGCCCCCTGGGAGGCACACTAATGGCGCATGTTGGTCTATACTAATGGCGCACGGCGTGATGCGTCATTAGTATACCAGATACTAATGGCGCACCAGTGGTGCGCCATTAGTATTTAATACTAGTGGCGTGGTACTAGTGCGCCATTAGTAGGCAAAACTGGTGCGCCACTAGTAGGCCTTTTCCTAGTAGTGGCGGCTAGAGTTTCTGTAAGCCTATGTGTTGTCGTGCCCCGGCCCTTCCTTATTCGGTCTTCCTGCCACGCGTGCTTTGTTGCTTGTGTTGGATCGAATGTGGAAGCACCACAGACTAATTGAGTTGAATCGTGAGCCTCACAATTCCCTTTCTCCTTGATATTTTTATGTCCGACGGGAGGACTATCCATGACAGGGAGCAATAGAGCCCACATGTACATTTAACGCTTTCTTCATGACTTAGGCCTACTGGATGAAGAGAAGAATCTGGCCTAGCACCCGCAACCGATAATGAGTCACCTATATATGATGGATCCTGCGACCTGCGGGGATGGTTACATTGAATGTGGACGCCGCAAAGGAAAGATGTGGTGGTGTCAATTCAGTCTTAGCGATTTGCAGGCTTCCAGATGGTGCTTTCATGGGTGCATCAAATATGACCTTCTCTGGGTACTCTGACCCTGCAATGTTATGGTGTGTAGAGAAGCTCTTGTGCTTGCTGAGGACCTTGGTAAACGCAACACTACTAGGAAAAGGCCTACTAGTGGCGCACTAGTTGTGCCTACTAATGGCGCACTACTGGTGCGCCACTAGTATCACGCCACTAGTATTAAATACTAATGGCGCATCACTGGTGCGCCATTAGTATCTGGTATACTAATGGCGCATCACGCCGTGCGCCATTAGTATAGACCAACATGCGCCATTAGTGTGCCTCCCAGGGGGCGATATTTACACATGTGCTTTGCCATACGAATGGCGCACTGTGGGGTGATGCGCCATTAGTATCCTTTGGCATACTGATGGCGCACGTTGGGGTGATGCGCCATTAGTATGTATATTAGGGATTTTTTCTTTTCTGATATTTGCACAGATTACAAAATATATTATTGGACAGAATATAGACAGCACCACACAGCAACAGCAGATTCATCGAATACAATAGAAGATTAGTCTCCGAATACAATTCATCATATTAGTCTCCGAATTCAAAAGACCGAACAAATATAGAACATTACAAGTCTCGAGACCGCGAGTAGCGAGTTTGTCTTCACATTACAAGTCGATATCGATCATCTAAACTACCATCACATAGAAGAGAGCTGCGGTCATCACGCTGAGCATCATCGCGATGAAACTGGTCTTCATCCGGTTCCTCCAACGCTCCCTCCTCTCTCCCACTAGATAGCGCGCGTATCTAGATTCCGCATCCGCCCTAGTGGTGTACCCTTTGTAACTGTTACCGCTGAAATGGTGAACCTGTCTCCGACACTCCTCCCAGTCGTCGTAGACTCTGGAAACCTTATCCTTGTACACGACATACGACGGCATCTCTATGCACTAGCCAAACAACAGACAATACATAAGCAATATATAAGTATGCAACAAAAGGATCGGAAGAGAAAAGCAAGACATTAATAGCATGATTCATGGTCCTACTAATAAATAGCATCGATTACATCTAAGTTGAACGACTGTCCAAACCAAAGAGACATACAAGTTCATTAAAGTTTAATTACAACATGAGCTAATCGATGTTTCAGAACTACACATACCATCACTACTTTCAACTCGACTCATGGGACCGGAGCGTGGATGAAGCCGCCGTCTGTCGTGATGGTCATGAAGTCGCGGGCGTTGTCAGCCTGCATTTGTAGCGTTGTGTCTATCTCACTGTTGGACGGTTGATATTTGAGGTAGAACTGCCCCGAGGTACGAAGGACATCTTGATGGATGATTTCTGCAAACTCCGACTGGATGCGAAAGAATTCTTGTCGGATGTCCGTGTCCTGGATTGCCGCCAAGCTTGCGGCCCAATCTTTGAGATTATTTGGTAGCAGAAGGTGATTATGGTCCCGTATGATCGCCCGCATGTGATGGAGGGCGTAGTAGGCATCCTTCTGAGCGCCAGGCGGCTGCTTGACGCAGGGGAACGTCGTATTGTGGGTGAACACGTGCCTGCCGTACCTACGAGCTGGCCTCTTAAAGGTGCCTCCAGATGCGGCGTAGCCGGGCAGAGCATCATCAAGAACTTTCTTGATATTTGTGTAGTCTATCTTGGAGTCACGGTCCGGGTCGAAATACGTGGCCATGGAATATTTCGGGCTTAAGAGGATGAGTGTGCAATGTGTGTCACTGCACAGAACACGGAATGTTAGAGAAAAAAAGAACGATCGAAATCTAAGAAATCATATGTTACGGGGCGGTTAGGGGATGACTTACTCGGGAAAGTAAGGCACGAGGAAGTTATCCTTATCTGGGTTTGCCAGAATGACGCCTTCGAGGTGTGAACTCGCGACTTGCCAGTCCCCAGCGCTGCCCAAGATCTTGGCACGCATGTAGAAGGGGTCGACTATCACAATGTCCGGGGTCTTGTCTCTAATGATCCGCATCTCCATACTCAGCGAAAACAGCCGAACGAAGGTGTAGTGCAGCGGATGAAGGTTAAACATAGCAAAGATGTCATCAAACCGCAGGACGATCGTACCCTCGACGGCGCTATCCACAAAGCCCTTGCCCTCTGGCACCTTGGCCACGAAAACTGGGTATGCCACATCATTCTCTCTGAGACGCCGCTTCTCCAAAGAAAGAACACTGTCATGCAGACTCCGCATAGCACCGGTTGCAGCATTGAGCATATTTGTCGGTAGCATCGCCCTACCCGCCACATGCACCCTCCTCGAGATATCCTTAGGTGAAGGTGGCCCGTCCTGAGCACGGATCGTACTCGGTGCCGGCTGGCTCGCACCGGCGCCCTTGTTAGTCTTTCGTTTCCGTCCCTTCTTCCTGATCTGCTGTAATGGGATCGAGTTCAGCTCACAGACCGCCTTCTTGAGCGTGTTGGGGCTGACAATATTTTGCACCTCAGCTATCTGAGGCTCGGTGAAGGCGGCAGCTGGAGGCGTCTCCTGAGAACTGAACGCCAGACGACGCCTGTTGCAATTGGGTTTCTCCACCGTACCAGCTAGATCGCGGTCGTCTTTTTCAGGGTTGGGTTCTTGAGAAGGAGGCCCGCAGAACTCGTCACCGTACCCATGTTCGGCAAAGTACTTATCGACGTTGGAAAATGTACCGTTGTCGTTGTCGTCGTCGTCCGGATCCTGTGCCATATGCATGTCCGGATCCTGTGCCATAGGGATGTCCGGCATGTCCAGTAGCGTTGCGGCGTTCTTGCCATGGCTTGGCGCTGGCACGACTGGCGGTCTTGTCTGTGGGGTGGTGTCCCCCGCCCCCAAACGAATCTGGCTCTTCGGCCAAAGCAGGGGCCAGCTTATGCAGGCGCTAAGGGTCATCACATCATCTTCGTCGGCCCCAGCGGGTCGAATCGGAGGTAACAACTCGTCGCAGCCTGGCAACACCCGAACCAGTTCAACCCTATACAAGGTGGGTGGCATCGGATTACCGTGGAACACGCGGTTGCCTGGTTGAACGATTCTGCCCTTGGCGACATCGACCAACTCGCCGCCCACGAAGTGCAGGAGAGTGCAAGGAACGTCGGCGGCGCCCTGCGAAAACATGTAGGGCGTCAGGGATGCCCAGTTAAAGGCAAGGAGATGAAGTCATCGGCCGAGAGGCTAAGTTACCGTGATGCCGTCGAGCTCGGCTAATGTCGAGGCACCGCCAACGGCGGGCGTGCAACTGACGGAGGGGCCGCTTGCTGGCGAGGTGCCGGCCGGCGTACACCCGGGTGCATTAAGCTCCAATGCCCGTGCCGGCGCCGGAGACACGAATACCGCCTCCGCCGGAGACACCAATGGCGCCGTCTGCGCGTTGTGCGAGTTGCTGGCCGTGAAGCTGGGAACCGGGGAAGACCCCTGTTGGCCGCCCGCAATCCACGTCGTCAGCCCCTGAATCAAGGTAGGCACCATGGCGGTGAGCGTTGTTCCCAGTTGTTGTTGCACTTGCTCTTGGACAATCTTCGGAATCCGCGCCACTTGTGCCTTGAGTTCTTGAACCTCGCGCGACTGGCTTTCCGAGCTGGTCTTTTTCTCCTTTCGCCCACCAGCTGTATAGTATGACGACCATTTTGTGGACAAGCCTTTGCCGGCCACACGACCAGCTGACGACGGCTTACTGAGCTTATCCTTGTTTTTCATTACGTTCAACGCCCTATTTAAAGGGGTGTCAAAAGGGGAGCTCTGAGACGACCCCGCGCTACTGCTTTCAGCCTCCTGCGGAAGGAATGTGATCCATTTAGAAATTTGGCTTCATTAATTAGAATGCAACCATATGGAGCTAATTACGCGGGGGTGTATTCCTTACCAGAACAAGGTCAAGCGCCCTGGTCTTCGGATCCGTGGTAAGCTCCTTTTTTACCGGGTCCTCCTTGTACCAGGCCCTGACAAAGTTCCTGGTCTGCTTGTCACCGAATTTCTCGAAGCGGGGCGGTAGGCCTTGCTCGGCACGCTCCGCGTCCTCCTTGTCCCATATAGGCTCCGCCACTCTGTAACCGCCGGGACCGAGTTGGTGGACCCCTAAGTTCAACTGCCGCATTTCTTTCCCCCACTGACTTGATTCGGAGGTTGCGCTGCTCTCGCACTTGATCTTGAACTCCTTGTAGTCATCTTCGCTGATCAAAGGATATTTCTCCTTGATCTTCTCATAACTATCACCTTTTTCAATCATTGCCTTCACCGTGCTTCTCCAAGTAGACAAGGCCGTGCTCATCCTCGTTAGGGCGGCACTATTCACTTTATTCCCTGAGAGGCGTGTGTTTGCAAAGTCAGCGGGGAACTTGTATCGTTCGTGCAGCTTCGTGAAGAGGAGGCTGCGCAAATTCCCTCGGTCCTTATGCCTTAGGTTCTCGGTGTTGATCGAGACGGTGCTCCGGAGAATGCACCCGAGCTGAACCGAGTACCCCTTGACTACTTGTTTGGGCGCCATTGGATGCCCGTCGGAGTTCACTTCAGTAAATTCCTCCTTGACGGTGCCGAGCACGCTCAGGCGCCGGTCCTTCCGTTGCCTCTTCGGTTGGCTGCCATCTGTGCGTGCGCCACCATCATCAGTGGTGGCATCCTCAGCGGCACCATCAGTGGTGTCATCCCCAACGCCACTAGGGGTTGTGTAGTCAGGATCGGTGTCTTCCGCGGCGTCCTTGTAGCGGTGAGGGTCTTCCTCCAGCTCTTGGGACAGCTCCCAGAATTGCTTGCCGCCCGAACCGCCGGCCTCATTGTTGTGGGCCATGTTTCGCTCTAAATAGGAAAAAAGTTTGGTCAAAAAGTTGGTTATTGTCAAGGAACAAGATCATGGTCTCATCATTTAGGGCTTGTCGACACCGAGGCATCCTAAAAGCTAAGCTTTTATCATTTAGGGTTTGTCGACGCCGAGGCACCCTAAAAGCCTAAGCGTACATCATTTAGGTTCTCATCGACACCGAGGCACCCTAAAAGCTAAGCTGGGAAGGAGAATTCTAAGTTGGGCCTAATCACTTGGCTCTATTGCCACCTATGGTTTAATGCAACAAGAATAAAGGGGCAGGTGATCCTACTTAATTAAGTACTAAGACCCCGGCCCATGCATTAGTCACAAGTACCCCATATGTCCTATTTTTAGCAAAGTCATGCAAAAATTCACGGAAAATTTTAGCATGACATTTGCTAAAAAATAGGACATATGGAGTACCCGAATTTGCCAGAACGGAAGTTAATCGACATTCCAGCAAACTCAAGGGCCTCTCGGGGTACCTGCAAAATCATCACGACACGATGGTCGGAGACAAAACCCAGCAAACTAGCAAAGTTACTGACGTGTTTACAGAAATTGTTTTCTGTAAAAGATGATCATCATCTTTACAAGTCTTTC
Source organism: Aegilops tauschii subsp. strangulata (assembly GCF_002575655.3). Taxonomy (NCBI): domain Eukaryota; kingdom Viridiplantae; phylum Streptophyta; class Magnoliopsida; order Poales; family Poaceae; genus Aegilops; species Aegilops tauschii. Next base: position 337,427,810 of record NC_053035.3, read on the forward strand.
TCAATGGGATCACAAGTAATTCAGAGGCATAACAAGTAATTCAGAGCATCACAAGGCATTAGTAGTTCAGTACATGAACAAGTTTTACAAAGCACATCAATATGTATTGTATTTCATTGTGGAGTGATATACAGTATGTTACAGCAAAGAAACAGCTTAAGCCATGCCTCAGCTTATCAACAGTCATTACTTGTCAAATACAGAAGAAGGAACAATTTATCTGTGACATAGTTACAAATGATGACAGAATAAAGCAACACCCTGCACTAGCCTAAAAACAAGTGAAGTTTCACCCATATAAGAACAAGTGAATTCTAGTCACATTGACACTCCTGGTTTTCTACAAACACCAAGTACTAGGGCACACAAAAGTTCTGAAATTTGTGTGCCTAACTGAATTAACTGAATTTTCAGTAACCGAATAAACTGAATTTTCAAAACTGCAAGAAGCCATTAAAAAAAATCCTCTCATCTCATATGAGGAGTGTTAATCCTAAGACTAACAGTTTGTTGTGCGGTACAGCTACAGTGATGCCCTGTCCATTTGTCCCTCCCCAACTAGATACTAGAGTAGCACTGTTGATGCCCTGTTCTTGCTGAACTTTATGACAGTATATACAACAACTTATCCTCTTAAGCCAAAACAACTTTGTAAAAGCCAGATGCAACTTGTTGAGCTAATTTTGTGCAGAACTCCTTGAGGAACTAACATCAAGGAGTGGCTAGAACTACAAACAGTGGCTAGAGTGACTATCATTTGTATTCTTGTTGCTAAAACTTGCCAAGTTTGTGTCTAGTTAAGGAGTATGTAAGTTTGTATTCTCTTCTCTTCTCTGAATGCACTCCTCTCTCCACAAATTCAGAATCAACACAAATCCAGATTGATATGCTGCTGCGTCTGGCTGTCAAAATCCGCCATCACCAAGTCTACAGAGACTGGCGTTGAACCTCAGCGAGCTCATTTTTTCCCATGACCAAGAGGCCAAATAAACAGACGCTTAGCCAAGCTCCCAAACAGATGCTTATTTTCTCAAGAGAAAGACAAAACACTGCAGCATTCAAATTCAAAATAAACAAATAAATGTACATATGCTGCAAATTAATATTTATGTTTGCCTCAAAAAAACTGTAACACGCTCTTCAGCTAAATAAAACAAGAAACTTATATGGACCATAAAAACACGCACCCAGCAAAATTAAAAGGTTGGCTATGTATGATGAACATGATGAAACAAAATTAGGAGGTTTAGTATGTATGATGAACATGATGAAACAAAATCAATGGTCCTAGGTTGTGCTAAGCTACCACCACAAACTAAACAATGCCAGAACAAAACATAAAAGACAGTATCCATCCCTCCACTACTTCTGTAATTACACCTCAGTGACAAACTACCCTCACCCGGCAAGAAAGCTCGTCCTAAATGGGCAGAAGAGGTAAATTATCTCTAGTTCCAATCTGCACCAAAGTAGGAACCCAATCTAACAATCATCAGTTACAAAAAGGGCAACAATGTATAGGTAGCACAGCCTGCACATGTCAAATCTTGTTGCTAAAACTTGCCAAGTTTATTGCTTACTAAGGTACTGAACTGACCAGAACTTCAGAACAGTGAGCTTTACATACTAATTTCAGAGGGATTTGAACCTAATTTGACCTAAATTCGAGAGGGATTTGACATAAACCTAGCAAAAGAGAGAAGAAGAGGGCATGGCCGGGAGGGAGGAGAGGAGGAAGAGAGGCAGAGGGAGGAGGGCAATGAAGATTACCTGACCACGATGAGGTGGTGGCCGGAGCGGAGACGACGGAGGGCGGAGACGGCGAGCTTGGGGGAGGCGGGGATAGACGGCGGGGAGGTCGCGAGGTGCTCGGGCCTCCTCTCCTGGTGGACGCGGGGGCGTCGTCGGGGACGAAGACGTCGACGCTGTGGATGTTGCCGCCGCGGGAGGCGATGCAGTCGGAGATCCGGGACGGTGAACTGCGCACGGAGGCCAGGGGAGTCAGTCAGGGGGAGGGGGGCTTATGGGTGGAGGAGGACGGGCGGAGGAGGAGGGGGGCTTACGGGCGGCGGCGTAGTAGGGGCGGCGGCGCAGTAGGGGCGGCGGCGTAGTGGGTCGGAGAGATGTGAGATTGGGAGAGAAGGACAAACGCAAGATGGACAACACACACAAGGGGGAAGGTTAGTAATGGCGCACCATCTAGGGGTGCGCCATTAGTAACTTTTTTTCTGATAGCAATGGCGCACCCCCCCCCCTCTGGTGCGCCATTAGTAATTTTTTTTCTGATAGCAATGGCGCACCCTCCTCACGACAACACAACTGGGCTTTGACGGGTCGGTAATGAAGAAGCATTGGTCCACTTGGGAAGCCAGTACCCATGGCTCATTTTTCGCGGTGACGTTCGCGCCTGCGGTCTTGGATTTGGCTTCGGGTATAACCATGGTGGTGAAATACCGGTCTTCTTTTATGATGCTCTTGGCCCATCTGACACGGAACATCGGGACCTTCTCTCCAGCGTAGCTCAGCTCCCAGATCTCCTCGATCCTTCCGTAGTATCTGTCCTTGTCGTTACCGGTGTAGGATTCCATCGTTACCCCGGAGTTCTGATAACCATCGCTCTTCATGTCCTTGTCCTCGGTGTAGAATGTGTAGCCGTTGATATCGTACGCCTCATATGTCATCAGGTTGTGCTCGGCGCCCTGTGACAAGGCGAATATGAGTTGTTCTTCCGTGGAAGAATCCTCATGTAAAGGGGTACGACAGAAGCTTCTGCTTGAACCAACGCGTGAAACATGAGTTGTGCTCTTTGATTATATCTCCGTCCGTCCTCTGTTGGCCTCGGTCATTGTACTTGTTCTCAATAAAGGTTTTGTGCTCTACCACCCAAGGATCGACCACGTCTATGTGTTGTAGCGTGACTAGGTTTGCTCTTTCAAAGTCGGCGAGTCGACCCTCGAAGTCGACATGCATTTCGCGGCGACCCTCACGGTGACCCCATCCAGCGAGCCTGCCAAGGTGCCTGTTGACGGGCAGACCAACGGGGTTCTCGATGCCTAGATAATTCGTGCAGTAGGAGATGCACTCTTCGGTCAGAAAGCCCCTGGCTATGCTTCCCTCTGGACGTGACATGTTGCGAACGTGTCCTTTGATGACACCATTCATCCTTTCGAACGGCATCATGTTGTGCAGGAAAGTCGGCCCGAGTTGGATGATATCCTCCACGATATGGACCAGCAGATGCACCATAACGTCGAAGAATGCGGGCGGGAAGTACATCTCAAGCTCGCATAGTATCACCACGATCTCTTCCTGTAGCCTTCTGAGTTGCCTCACGCCAACCGACTTCCGAGAGATGACGTCGAAAAAGTTGCATAGGCCAAATAGCGTTTCACGGACGTGCGCGTCCATGATCCCACAGATTGCAACTGGAAGTATCTGCGTCATCAGCACGTGACATTCGTGAGACTTCATCCCGCTAAACTTCTGCTTCGCTGAGTCTAGGTATCTGCTTATCTTCCCCTCGTAACCGTAAGGAAGTTTTACTCCTACGAGGCAGGTGAAAAACTGATCGATCTCCTCCTAACTTAGAGTGAAGCACGCGGGAGGGAAGTCATTTCCGGTCTTCTTGGCCTTTTTGCCTTTGCGACGACTTTCCGTGTCCTGCTTCGCCTCATCATCATCATCATTAGCGTGAAGCTCCTCCCTGATGCCCATTGATTTCAAGTCTGCCCTTGCTTTCGGCCCATCTTTGGTCCTCTCTGGCATGTTGAGCAGGGTACCAAGCAGACTCTCACACACGTTCTTCGTGATATGCATGACATCAAGGCTGTGAGGCACACGGTGGATCTTCCAGTACGGCAAGTCCCAGAAAACAGACCTCGTTTCCCATACCTTCAGCGGCGGCTCTGGCGCCTTTCGCTTCTTTCCCGGCTCTGGCGCCTTTTGCTTCTTTCCCGGCAGTGGGCAATCTTTCCAATTTTTCAACAGCTCGTCTATTTCCTCGCCGCTCCTCGTACGCAGGTGTCTTCGGGGTTCGGTTTCACCATCGAACAGATCCTTGCATTTCCTCCACGGGTCATCGTCGCGAAGCCACCTTTGATGTCCCATGAACACGGTTTTCGAAGACCCGGGATCCCTATCTAGCTGGCGATACGTTGTGTCATCCATGCACCTGACGCATCCAGAAAATCCATGGACCACCTGCCCCGCGAGATATCCGTAACCGAGATAGTCGTGCACCGTCGTGAGCAGTGCGGCTCTCATAGGGAAATATTCTTTCTCTGCGGCGTCCCACGTATTGGCTAGCGTTTTCCACAGCGTGTCTAGCTCCTCTTTCAGCAGCCCCAGATACAGATTGATGTCGTTCCCTGGTTGTTTCGGCCCTTCAATTAGCATACTCATGTGAATGTACTTCCTCTTCATGCACAACCAGGGGGGAAGGTTGTACATCCACACAAACACAGGCCATGTGCTATGTGTGCTTCTCTGGCTGCCAAACGGATTGACTCCATCGGTGCTCGCGCCCAGCACGATGTTCCTTGGATCCTTCCCAAATTCTGGGTGTTCAAAGTTCAACGCTTGCCAATGGCTCCCATCCTTAGGGTGACTCAGCATCTTGTCTTTTTTATTTATCTCCGGATCATTTGCGTCATCTTCTCGCTTCTTCTCCTCCCTATCCGCGTGCCAACGCAGGAGCTTTGCTACCTTAGGGTCCGCGAAATACTGCTGCAGACGAGGAGTGATCGGAAAGTACCACACCACTTTTCGAGGAGCTTTCTTCCTCTTCTTGTATCGAGTGACGCCGCACACCGGACATATGGTAGACTCCGCGTGCTCGTCCCGATAAATGATGCAATTGTTCATGCACACATGGTATTTCACGTGCGGTAAATCCAGAGGACACACGATTTTCTTCGCCTCCTCGAAACTGGTCGGGCACTTGTTCCCCTTGGGAAGACGTTCGTGCCAGAATGACATGTTCTCGTCGAAGCATGCGTCGGTCATTTTGTGTTTTACCTTCATCTCCAGAGCCATGAGCGTTACTTTCAGGCGGGTATCCTCGGGCCTGCATCCTTCATACAATGGAGTAACCGCGTCTATCTCCAGTTGATCCAGCTTGGCTTTCTCTCGGGCGGCAGCTCTTGCGTTATCCGTCTGCTTGAGAAGCAGCTCTTGAATATGAGGGTCCTGCACCCAGCCCATCGATGGTCCATCGTCGTCTGCTCCGCGGCATCTTCATTTTCATGATCATGCCCTTCGTCTGCTCCGGCATCTTCCTCATCATCATGTCCGGCATCTTCTACATGATGACTGTGTACAGCATCACCGTCGTGATCATGACCTGGAGATTTTTCGTCTTCTCGCCCGCCCGAGCCGCGGTGGTTGTCTTGCTGCCCTTCCTCATTTCTTGCCCGGCCTCCATGGACGACTTCATAGTCATCTTCATCACCTTGCCACCGATAGCCATCCATGAAACCACGCAAGAGCAGGTGGTCCCGCACCTGCCCGGAATCCGGGTCCGCAATAAGGCTCTTCAGCTTGCATCTTCGACACGGGCATCTTATCTCCGTCTCGTTCTTTTGAAGCATCTCGGCCTTCGCGGAGCTCAAAAACCTATTCACGATGCCTTCGGTCATCGTGCGGACCATGGTCGCCTGCGGGGTAGAGCAAAACGATATTTTAGAACCAAGAAAAAATTTGACATGACTTTTCCTAAAAATAGGACCAAAAAGAATGCATAGTGCCAAAATTCTCGCCGAAACGGAAATGAATCAACATTTCGGCAAAATATTGGCAACTATCGCATTTCAAATACCGGTACCTGCAAACACAAACATATATGTAACATCACAAACATATGCAACACCACAAACATACATAGATCTAGCTAGGCCATAAAAAGTGCATGTGCACGTTGTTGGAGGGAGAACAACATAAAGATAGCTTCCCCCTTACTTACCTATCAAAAAAAGTAATTTAACCACTTCATTTGGATAAATTTATGGTGCAAATGAGGTGAGGAGGAGCAGGCAGCCGAGACAAGCTTGGAGGAGGAGGTGGAGAGAATGATGTGGGGAAAGTGAGTGCGTAGGTGTGGCTGTCCAAAATATCTAGCTGGTCTTAGGTTACAAATGGCGCACCACCTACAAATGCGCCATTAGTAACTACTAATGGCGCACCTGCTGGTTGTGCGCCATTAGTAGTTTCGCAAAAAAAAATACACTAATGGCGCACCAGGACACAGTGCGCCATTACTAGTTTAAACTAGTAATGGCGTACTATACACTGGTGCGCCATTAGTAGTTTTGTAAAAAATAAAAATAAAAAAATATAGTAGTGGCGCACTATGAGGCTGGTGCGCCATTACTAGGCGCACTATGCCCTGATGCGCTATTAGTATGTTTGGAAAAAAATTGTTACTAGTGGCGCACCGTGTGTCTCACACGAATGGCGCACCAGCACATGGTGCGCCACTGCTATATAGTAGTGGCGCACCTGGTGCGCTATTAGTGGTCATTTCATTTATAGCCCTTTCCTAGTAGTGCAAGGTACATGTTGCATTATATTTCCTTGAGATTATCAATAATCTAAAGAGAGACTTCGTTGGATCCTACAACTTTGTTCCGATGAAGATCAAGTGGAGAGCCGATCAGTTTGAGTCAGCGTAGTTTAAGCATGAAAACATGAGCTCTAATGGAGAGGCTCACAGTCTCCCTCGATACGCTTCAGGGGTTGTTTGTTTGTGTTAGAAAAATAGATGTGCTCGTAGCAAAGTTGGTAGACAAGAAACAAAACGAGATCTTTCACATTTTTAGTTGTTTGACAATGTACGCATCCGTGTGTTTTGGCTACCGCGGTGCTTAAAGCAGCTCAAAACCTGGCTCAAGCGCAACAAACGAATCGACGGTTTCTCCTCATGCAGGGAGTCACACAACATGAGTCAAGAAAAATCCTTTTACACCTTGCATGACTATCTCACACGGCATACAACACACCGCCACAACCAAATGTTGTGCATGCAAATCTATCAACACCCACCTACTTTTCTACGAGGCCTTACTTTTCCCCGTCGTTTGGTTGTGGCATTGACTTGGCTTGGCTCGATGCACACAGCATGAGGCGGGGCAGACTCTGTTGGCACCTGGGACCTCATGCAAGTGACAATGCAAGCCAAACAACCCCTTCATCTCAAGAACATATCATGTGAAACGGGGTAATCTATGCACCTAGGTGGTTTTGAGCACTGGATAGAAAAGCGATGGACAAGATGAAAGAAGAGACCGGGATGTAAATGTAATTTTCAAAAAGAAAACAAACCCACAATCTAGTTTCCACAGCCATACCATAATTAATGTGGGTTGATTTTAGTGAAAAGTGATATCTTATAGCAAAAATGGTCAGAGTGTCAGACTGTAGGGGTGGGCTGCGGATCTGTTATGATGAAATGTTGAGATATTTATGTGAATGCATCAGCAGCCCGTCTTCGGGTCAAGTCTCATCCCTCGGTTTTCTATCCAACATCTTAAAATCGCATGTGCATTCGGTGCACAGATTGACTTCCTTCGGATTCCCAAACGGATGCGGACAAGCGTGGCATGTATATATGAAAAGAAATGCACATCCACCAACAGCATCATGGCTACATACATGTATCATCTTCATGTATCATCATGGCAAAACGCAATTGAACAGGATCTACAAGATGTAGCTTCTGTGATCAACATTAATCAATCAAACACTTCTTTCTTGATTGTCCTCTGGCAAAAATTATATGGCGGTCGGTTCACATAACCTTTAACATTACTCCACCGAATTCTATCAACACATTATTTGAGACGTGGCTTAATGGGATAGATACCGATACAGCGAGACACATTCGTGTGGGAATATGTGCTTTGTTATGGGCAGTCTGGACTGCAGAAATGATTTGGTCTTTAACAGAACAACAAACTTTCATTTTTTGCAGGTTATCTTCAGAGCCACTGCGTTGATCCGTATGTGGTCGCTACTCACTCCGACGGAGGCCAGGGAGCGTTTGGTTACTGGGTCTACCCAATGGGAGATGGTAGCATGGGATATTTTCAACCGGTTTGAATGGCGGTCATGTAATAGGATAGGCATGTAGTGCTCCTATCTTTTGCTAGCCGGTTGTGGCCTTCATATTTACTGCTTAGCTCTTTGTGAGTCTTTTTTGTGTTTCTTTGTTTGAGACTTGGAGATTATTGTTGGACCTTTTGCTTATTAATAATATTGGCCGTATACATCGTTCAGATGCAGAGGCTGGGACGAACCCCCCTTTTCGAAAGAAAAAAATTTGTCCCCGCATGCCTACTTGCAACGTTTGTGCCTTCCCGCCTTCGCTCGGTTAGTTCACCGGCGATTTGCTTCGGGCAACAACAGCAGATGCGCTCTTCTCCAGTGACGACAACAGCTCCGACACGGGGGGCACATCATCCTTTACCTTGTGTTCGTCAATGGGGTTGGCCTCCATGTGTTTTGTGGTGCTCTGCCCGGCCGATTCTCCTGCAAATACCACACATGTTTACATCTTCTTACTGTCTCCACGAAAGAAATTTTTAATGCAGTAAAGCAGAGATCCGGAAACACAAAAGGTAAATATCATGTCACGTTGAGTACTAGAGATATTTCAAAACAATTAATATATGACAATGAATTTTTCATTGCACCACAAATGAAGGCGAAGAAACTTGTTTTATTTAAGTATAATATAGACAGCATAGAAACAAAGAGAGAATCCATAAGGCTGGACTAGCTCAATGAAAGTTTTCTGTTGGAACTGCATCCAACTTATTTCTACGGAAGCCTTTATAGAAAAAATCTAGGTTCCAGAATGAAAATCTATAAAACTCCTTTTGGGTCAAAAATTGGCCCTGTGAGTTCGGATCGACGAACAACCATTCTCATTCCCACGTTGTTTTCACTCGGTATATGACACAATGTGAATTTATATAGGCCAAAATAAACGTAAGGGGTCAATCCAAACAAATGTTTATACAATGTACAATAATATTCGTGTGATTCGAAAAAAATGTTTCGTACATTCAAAAAATGTAAATTTCAAGAATGCTCACAAGTTTCAGAAAATGTGTTTGTAAAAAGTGAATGCAAATTTAAAAAATTTGAACCATGTAAAAGAGTGTTCGTATAGTTTTATAAAATATTTATTGTAATTATGAAAATGTAAAACATATATTTGGAAAAATATTACCATGTATTCAAAAAAGTTTTGAAAACATTTAATTTAAAAATGTACATAATGTATTTGAAATATTAAAACTTTATCAAAATATATTTAATGTGTGCGTTAAAAATTACATTGGGTACGGACAAAAATTAGATATGTGTAAAAATGGAAAAGAAACTAAGAAAAACCAGATTAGGGTGCGCGCGCGAACGACTGCGGTACTGGGCCGGCCCAATTTAGCAAATACCGGCCGAGTCTTCTCAAGGTTTAAAATAGACCGGGATTAGAGAGTTTGGTGTGCCAATTTTAGGGACTGAGAGTTCGGGGTTTGATTTAGCTTTCGCCTACAAATTTAAGGTTTGTTTTGGACTTTTTCCTTTGTGAAGCCGGACAACTACAAGTGGAAAAGATAAAATTATGTCTAAGAAAAAAACATTAGAGGGGATAAAATCCGTTCCAAAAAAGAAACTGAAAGTTGCAACATCTTGGTTGTTTGAGGCTTTCTAAAGCACAGTTTATTCCACCGAGGTGACCTTGAGTTGCAAAAATTCACAAATATCAAACGACTAGAGAAACAAAAAATACATTCACTTGTTGCACAAGTGTCGTTAACTTAGTGTAAAAAAAGTCGTTAACTTTGCTTAAATCACGATTGTAGATGCTAAATTCAAATTAGTGCGAGTCGTACCACGCTCATTTGTGGAAGCAGGAGACGTCTCTTCCTCCTTGGTCTCCTCGGGTATGGTCTCCTCCTTGACGAGTGCTACTACTGCTTCCTTCGCCTCATCAACCTTAGCCTCCTCCACCACCGGCGCCTCATCGGCCATGGTGGATTTCAGCAACTCGTCCTCCTCCTTCAAAGGAGGTTGCGCCGCCTCGTCCACCATGGCAGAAAGTTCGTCGCGGGTGACATCCTTCTTGGCCACCACCACCTCCTCTTCCTTATCCTCGACGACGGCGGCGGGCTTCTCGTCCGACGCCACCTCGACGACGTCGGTCTTGGGCTCGCTGGCCGCCGGCTCCTTGACGACGACGGAGGAGTCGTCGGACGAGGAGGGGGAGGAGGCGTGGGAAGAGCGGTGGCTGGCGGACATGGTGGACTTCCTCCGGAAGAGCTTGCCGCCGCGCCCGGCGCCGTTGGCGGTGGTGTTGCCGGTGGCCACGTCCTCCTTGGAGCCACCGCAACCCATGGCACCCGGCGCTGGCGGCGCCGACGGCGGAGGGAGGAGGTGAGGGAGAGAAAGCAGCAAAGAGAGGGAAAGGAGAGGAACCGTCCGGCGGTCGACCTCCAGGGAAGGATTAGTGGCCTTCAGTTTGTTGAGTTGGGTTCTTATTTTGTTATCATTTCCAGCCTAGCTTTGTAACGGCTGACAGGTGACAACCGGCCTATGCCCTAGAGAAACTCCGCCGGCCGGCTCGCCGGCGCGCCGGAACTCTGTTAGTTTAGTTGCCACCAGCTTGTCGTTTGCGTGCTCAAATGTTTATTGTTCCCCGGCGATTGAACTTCATTAGCCGGCAAGTGGCCAGGACAGACGATTGGACGTGTTTAAACTTTATAAACAAGACAAGAAGCAAAGCTTGTGTTCGTAGCAACAAAAGTTATAGTGCATCCCAATGATTGATTGTCCATTTGTCCTAATTGACTGCATCCATGCATGAACATTTCTGATAAGAACCAAGCTGACAATTTACCAACCCAACGTAGCATTGGTAGACTCCAGGGCAAGCATACCTTTACCAAGTTATATATTCATTCCCAAAAAGTAAGCAGGTTTATGCCCTCCAGTGATTACTGCCCTCGGCAGGGAGCGAGTAAGGACATCCAGAGTGATGACGTGGCGATCATCTGATACAATCAGACAAGGACTCATCTCTGATCAGTTGACGCAAGGTTTTTTGGCCTCAGCTGCCGTACAACCAACCAGCCTCTTCGTCGATCTCCCAACACACCAATCAGACTCATAGGTGCAGCAGGTAACCCAGTGACACGCCGAGAACCGCTATGTACGCCACAAACAGCGGCGGGAAGCCCGCTTGGCTCCGTGGACCGCCCTTCCATTTGAAGAACAACTACACAGTAAGACGTGCAAACCGTCAGAGAAAGTGACAAGCTGCTAGTCTCATGACTCATGAGCAGCAGATAAACATCCACAGTTGTTAGCAACTGATGACACTGCGTCCGGTTATCATTGCAATGTAAATATCTCGGTAGCGTGCGTGTAGCAAAACAAGCATATGCTAAAGACTGCATGATCTCAATTTATTGGATGTCAAAAACAGATCTATTAGTGAAGTTTATGTTAGCCCAAACTCGAAACTAGCTGGCTGCCGAGGATCAGACGAAGTCGAGGAAAAACAAAGTATACTGGAGCTAGTACGAACTAGTAGCACACACTTGATATATTGTGGACTCAAACACACACTAATACAAGTGAGAAACTCACGGTGTACTAGTACTACCACTACTACAGTACTATTAGAAGCTAGCTTGCTTCATTTGCTGGATTTGGAATGGAATGACTACAACCGGAAGGGTGCAGCCCCTTTTATAGCAGTCTAAACCGACTTAGAGCTAGGATATTTTACCAGTAGTGAGCTAAGCACTTGCGTCACTACCTTACCTAGTAAGCCATGTAACCGCCGCTGCCGACCTACCAATTGCATGCTAGCTGTTTCACTTCATAGTTAAGTAACTTGCTGCTGCTGGTGGTGCATGCAGCCATGCATGCATCTAGCCATGCATGCATCGAACACAGGGTTGGGCCCACAATCTCCCCCTCAACCCTGTCGGAGGGTCTTGATGTCGATGATCCCGATCTTGTCGCGCGGCTCTTGGAACTCGACGCAACCAAGTGCCTTGGTTGGGATGTCCGCCTTCTCGGGGTCTGTGTAGCCCGTACGTCCTGCTCGTGCTTTGCCACTAGAGCGAGGACCTTCTGCAAGTCCTCCCCCGTGCGCTGTATGTAACCTTTCGCGACGAGCCGCGCCTTGTGCTTGATGAAGGCGCCGTGCTCGTCCTTCTTCATCTCGGGGTGCTGTGATCGTCCCGCAGGTTCGCCGAGAAGATCCCCCTAGGCGTCGGAACCTATATGGAGCGCCAACGTTGTTGTTGGCATCGAACAGGTCCGACTGCGCTGTTGGCGGGAACATGAACTGCCCAGAAACCACCTCGCTCGTAGGCGTTAGTGTTGCTGGAGTCGTAGTTCCTGACATCACACTGCCCGGGAACTCCCTTCCTGGGGTCGTCGAGTCAGACGTCATGCTACCTGGGAACTCCCTTCTCGGGGATGACTTTTCGGACATCGCACTACCCGGAGTGGCTTCTCCCAAGGTAGTGGACTCCTTGTTGTTAGGGAACGTAGTAATTTCAACAAAAATCATACGCACACGCAAGATCATGGTGATGCATAGCAACGAGAGGGGAGAGTGTGTCCACGTCCCCTCGTAGACCGAAAACGGAAGCGTTATGACAACGCGGTTGATGTAGTCGTACGTCTTCACGATCCGATCGATCCAAGTACCGAACGCACGGCACCTCCGAGTTCAGCACACATTCAGCTCGGTGACGTCCCACGAACTCACGATCCAGCAGAGCTTCGAGGGAGAGTTCCGTCAGCACGACGGCGTGATGACGGTGATGATGATGCTACCGACGCAGGGCTTCGCCTAGGCACCGCTACGATATGACTGAGGTGGATTATGGTGGAGGGGGGCACCGCACACGGCTAAAAGATCAATGATCAACTTGTGTGTCTATGGGGTGCCCCCTGGCCACGTATATAAAGGAGTGGAGGAGGGGGAGGGCCGGCCTAGCTATGGCGCGCCCTGGAGGAGTCCTACTCCCACTGGGAGTAGGATCCCCCCCCTTCCATGTAGTAGGAGTAGGAGAGAAGGAAAGGGAAAAGAGAAGAGAAGGAAGGAGGGGGCGCCGCCCCTCCCCCTAGTCCAATTCGGACTAGGCCTTGGGGGGCGCGCAACCTCCCTTCTCTCTTTCCCCTAAAGCCCAATAAGGCCCATATACTGTTGGAAATATGCCCTAGAGGCAATAATAAAATGGTTATTATTATATTTCCTTGTTCATGATAATTGTCTATTGTTCATGCAATAATTGTGTTTTCCGGAAATCGTAATACATGTGTGAATACATAGACCACAACATGTCCCTAGTGAGCCTCTAGTTGACTAGCTCGTTGATCAACAGATAGTCATGGTTTCCTGACTATGGACATTCGATGTCATTGATAACGGGATCACATCATTAGGAGAATGATGTGATGGACACGACCCAATCCTAAGCATAGCACAAGATCGTGTAGTTCGTTTGCTAGAGCTTTTCCAAATGTCAAGTATCATTTCCTTAGACCATGAGATTGTGCAACTCCCGGATACCATAGGAGTGCTTTGGGTGTGCCAAACGTCACAACGTAACTGGGTGGCTATAAAGGTGCACTACGGGTATCTCCGAAAGTGTCTATTGGGTTGGCGCGAATCGAGACTGGGATTTGTCACTCCGTATGACGGAGAGGTATCTCTGGGCCCACTCGGTAATGCATCATCATAATGAGCTCAATGTGACCAAGTGTTTGGTCACGGGATCATGCATTACGGTACGAGTAAAGTGACTTGTCGGTAACGAGATTGAACAAGGTATTGGGATACCGACGATCGAATCTCGGGCAAGTAACGTACCGATTGACAAAGGGAATTGTATACGGGATTGATTGAATCCTCGACATCGTGGTTCATCCGATGAGATCATTGTGGAACATGTGGGAGCCAACATGGGTATCCAGATCCCGCTGTTGGTTATTGACCGGAGAGTCGTCTCGGTCATGTCTGCATGTCTCTCGAACCCGTAGGGTCTACACACTTAAGGTTCGGTGACGCTAGGGTTGTAGAGATATTAGTATGCGGAAATCCGAAAGTTGTTCGGAGTCCCGGATGAGATCCCGGACGTCACGAGGAGTTCCGTAATGGTCCGGAGGTGAAGAATTATATATAGGAAGTCCAGTTTCGGCCACCGGGAAAGTTTCGGGGGTCACCGGTATTGTACCGGGACCACCGGAAGGGTCCCGCGGGGTCCACCGGGTGGGGCCACCTATCCCGGAGGGCTCCATGGGCTGAAGTGGAAGGGGAACCAGCCCCTAGTGGGCTGGTGCGCCCCCCTTGGGCCTCCCCCTGCGCCTAGGGTTGGAAACCCTAGGGGTGGGGGGCGCCCCACTTGGCTTGGGGGGGAAGCCACCCCCTTGGCCGCCGCCCCCCTTGGAGATTGGATCTCCTAGGGCCGGCGCCCCCCCAGGGGCCCTATATAAATAGGGGGGAGGGAGGGCAGCCGCACCCAAGCCCCTGGCGCCTCCCTCTCCCTCCCGTGACACCTCTCCCTCTCGCTGAGCTTGGCGAAGCCCTGCCGAGATCCCCGCTACTTCCACCACCACGCCGTCGTGCTGCTGGATCTCCATCAACCTCTCCTTCCCCCTTGCTGGATCAAGAAGGAGGAGACGTCTTCCCCAACCGTACGTGTGTTGAACGCGGAGGTGCCGTCCGTTCGGCGCTCGGTCATCGGTGATTTGGATCACGACGAGTACGACTCCATCAACCCCGTTCACTTGAACGCTTCCGCTCGCGATCTACAAGGGTATGTAGATGCACTCCTCTCTCTCGTTGCTAGATGACTCCATAGATTGATCTTGGTGATGCGTAGAAAATTTTTAATTTCTGCTACGATCCCCAACAGTGGCATCATGAGCTAGGTCTATGCGTAGTTTCTATGCACGAGTAGAACACAAACTTGTTGTGGGCGTAGATGTTGTCAATTTTCTTGCCACTACTAGTCTTATCTTGTTTCGGCGGCATCGTGGGATGAAGCGGCCCGGACCGACCTTACACGTACGCTTACGTGAGACAGGTTCCACCGACTGACATGCACTAGTTGCATAAGGTGGCTAGCGGGTGTCTGTCTCTCCCACTTTAGTCGAATCGGATTCGATGAAAAGGGTCCTTACGAAGGGTAAATAGAAATTGGCATATCACGTTGTGGTTTTGGCGTAGGTAAGAAACGTTCTTGCTAAGAAACCTATAGCAGCCACGTAAAAAACTTGCAACAACAATTAGAGGACGTCTAACTTGTTTTTGCAGCATATGCCATGTGATGTGATATGGCCAAAAGGATGTGATGAATGATGTATGTGATGTATGAGATTGATCATGTTCTTGTAATAGGAATCACGACTTGCATGTCGATGAGTATGACAACCGGCAGGAGCCATAGGAGTTGTCTTTATTTTTTGTGTGACCTGCGTGTCATTGGATAACGCCATGTAAATTACTTTACTTTATTGCTAAACACGTTAGCCATAGAAGTAGAAGTAATCGTTGGCGTGACAACTTCATGAAGACACGATGATGGAGATCATGATGATGGAGATCATGGTGTCATGCCGGTGACGAAGATGATCATGGCGCCCCGAAGATGGAGATCAAAGGAGCAAAATGATATTGGCCATATCATGTCACTATTTGATTGCATGTGATGTTTATCATGTTTTACATCTTATTTGCTTAGAACGACGGTAGCTTAAATAAGATGATCCCTCGCAATAATTTCAAGAAAGTGTTCCCCCTAACTGTGCACCGTTGCGAAGGTTCGTTGTTTCGAAGCACCACGTGATGATCGGGTGTGATAGATTCTAACGTTCGAATACAACGGGTGTAAGCCAGATTTACACACGCAATACACTTAGGTTGACTTGACGAGCCTAGCATGTACAGACATGGCCTCGGAACACGGAAGACCGAAAGGTCAAGCATGAGTCGTATAGAAGATACGATCAACATGAAGATGTTCACCGATGTTGACTAGTCCGTCTCACGTGATGATCGGACACGGCCTAGTTGACTCGGATCATGTTTCACTTAGATGACTAGAGGGACGTCTATCTGAGTGGGAGTTCATTGAATAATTTGATTAGATGAACTTCATTATCATGAACTTAGAATAAAATCTTTACAATATGTCTTGTAGATCAAATGGCCCACGCTAATGTTACCCTCAACTTCAACGGGTTCCTAGAGAAAACCAAGCTGAAAGATGATGGCAGCAACTATACGGACTGGGTCCGGAACCTGAGGATCATCCTCATAGCTGCCAAGAAAGATTATGTCCTAGAAGCACCGCTAGGTGACGCACCCATCCCAGAGAACCAAGACGTTATGAACGCTTGGCAGCAGCGTGCTGATGATTACTCCCTCGTTCAGTGCGGCATGCTTTACATCTTAGAACCGGGGCTCCAAAAGCGTTTTGAGCAACACGGAGCATATGAGATGTTCGAAGAGCTGAAAATGGTTTTCCAAGCTCATGCCTGGGTCGAGAGATATGAAGTCTCCGACAAGTTCTTCAGTTGTAAGATGGAGGAAAATAGTTCTGTCAGTGAGCACATACTCAAAATGTCTGGGTTACACAACCGCTTGACTCAGCTGGGAGTTAATCTCCCGGATGACGCGGTCATTGACAGAATCCTTCAGTCGCTTCCACCGAGCTACAAGAGCTTTGTGATGAACTTCAATATGCAGGGGATGGAAAAGACCATTCCTGAGGTATATTCAATGCTGAAATCAGCGGAGGTGGAGATCAAAAAGAAACATCAAGTGTTGATGGTGAATAAAACCACTAAGTTCAAGAAAGGCAAGGGTAAGAAGAACTTCAAGAAGGACGGCAAGGGAGTTGCCGCGCCCGGTAAGCCAGTTGCCGGGAAGAAGCCAAAGAATGGACCCAAGCCTGAGACTGAGTGCTTTTATTGCAAGGGAAGTGGTCACTGGAAGCGGAACTGCCCCAAGTACTTAGCGGACAAGAAGGCCGGCAACACCAAAGGTATATGTGATATACATGTTATTGATGTGTACCTTACCAGCACTCGTAGTAGCTCCTGGGTATTTGATACCGGTGCGGTTGCTCATATTTGTAACTCAAAGTAGGAGCTGCGGAATAAACGGAGACTGGCAAAGGACGAGGTGACGATGCGCGTCGGGAATGGTTCCAAGGTCGATGTGATCGCCGTCGGCACGCTACCTCTACATTTACCTACGGGATTAGTTTTAAACCTCAATAATTGTTATTTAGTGTCAGCTTTGAGCATGAACATTGTATCTGGATCTCGTTTAATGCGAGATGGCTACTCATTTAAATCCGAGAATAATGGTTGTTCTATTTATATGAGAGATATGTTTTATGGTCATGCCCCGCTGGTCAATTGTTTATTCTTAATGAATCTCGAACATGATGTTACACATATTCATAGTGTGAATACCAAAAGATGTAAAGTTGATAACGATAGTCCCACATACTTGTGGCACTGCCGCCTTGGTCACATTGGTGTCAAGCGCATGAAGAAGCTCCATGCTGATGGACTTTTAGAGTCTCTCGATTATGAATCATTTGACACATGTGAACCATGCCTCATGGGCAAAATGACCAAGACTCCGTTCTCCGGAACAATGGAGCGAGCAACCAACTTATTAGAAATCATACATACTGATGTGTGCGGTCCAATGAGTGTTGAGGCTCGCGGAGGCTATCGTTATGTTCTCACTCTCACTGATGACTTGAGTAGATATGGGTATGTCTACCTAATGAAACACAAGTCTGAGACCTTTGAAAAGTTCAAGGAATTTCAGAGTGAGGTTGAGAATCAATGTGACAGAAAAATAAAATTCTTACAATCAGATCGTGGAGGGGAATATTTGAGTCACGAATTTGGCACACACTTAAGGAAATGTGGAATAGTTTCACAACTCACGCCGCCTGGAACACCTCAGCAAAATGGTGTGTCCGAACGTTGTAATCGCACTCTATTGGATATGGTGCGATCTATGATGTCTCTTACCGATCTACCGCTCTCATTTTGGGGCTATGCTTTAGAGACTGCCGCATTCACTTTAAATAGGGCTTCGTCGAAATCCGTTGAGACGACACCGTATGAATTATGGTTTGGGAAGAAACCTAAGCTGTCGTTTCTAAAAGTTTGGGGATGCGATGCTTATGTCAAGAAACTTCAACCTGAAAAGCTCGAACCCAAGTCGGAGAAATGCGTCTTCATAGGATACCCTAAGGAAACCATTGGGTATACCTTCTACCTCAGATCCGAAGGCAAGATCTTTGTTGCTAAGAACGGATCCTTTCTGGAGAAAGAGTTTCTCTCGAAAGAAGTAAGTGGGAGGAAGGTAGAGCTTGATGAAGTATTGCCTCTTGAAGCGGAAAGTAGTGCAGCTCAGGAAAATGTTCCTGTGGTGCATGCACCGACTAGAGAGGAAGTTAATGATGATGATGATCAAGGTACTTCGGATCAAGCTCCTACTGAACTCCGTAGGTCCACAAGGACACGTTCCGCGCCAGAGTGGTACGGCAACCCTGTCTTGGAAATCATGTTGTTAGACAACGGTGAACCTTCGAACTATGAAGAAGCAATGGCGGGCCCAGATTCCGACAAATGGCTAGAAGCCATGCAATCCGAGATAGGATCCATGTATGAAAACGAAGTATGGACTTTGACTGACTTGCCTGATGATCGGCGAGCCATAGAAAATAAATGGATCTTTAAGAAGAAGACAGACGCGGATGGTAATGTGACCATCTATAAGGCTCGACTTGTCGCTAAGGGTTATCGACAAGTTCAAGGGGTTGACTACGATGAGACTTTCTCACCCGTAGCGAAGCTGAAGTCCGTCCGAATCATGTTAGCAATTGCCGCATTCTATGATTATGAGATATGGCAAATGGACGTCAAAACGGCATTCCTTAACGGCTTTCTTAAGGAAGAATTGTATATGATGCAGCCGGAAGGTTTTGTCGATCCTAAGAATGCTAACAAGGTATGCAAGCTCCCGCGCTCCATCTATGGGCTGGTGCAAGCATCTCGGAGTTGGAACATTCGATTTGATGAGATGATCAAAGCGTTTGGGTTTACACAGACTTATGCAGAAGCCTGTGTTTACAAGAAAGTGAGTGGGATCTCTGTAGCATTTCTCATATTATATGTGGATGACATACTGTTGAT
The DNA here is from genome assembly GCF_002575655.3 of Aegilops tauschii subsp. strangulata. Taxonomy (NCBI): domain Eukaryota; kingdom Viridiplantae; phylum Streptophyta; class Magnoliopsida; order Poales; family Poaceae; genus Aegilops; species Aegilops tauschii. The sequence continues at coordinate 337,447,064 of NC_053035.3, forward strand.
GGGAAATGATATAGAATTCTTGGAAAGCATAAAGGCCTACTTGAACAAGTGTCTTTCAATGAAGGACCTTGGAGAAGCTTCTTATATATTAGGCATCAAGATCTATAGAGATAGATCAAGACGCCTCATTGGTCTTTCACAAAGTACGTACCTTGACAAGATATTGAAGAAGTTCAATATGGATCAGTCCAAGAAGGGGTTCTTGCCTGTATTGCAAGGTGTGCAATTGAGCACGGCTCAATGCCCGACCATGGCAGAAGATAGAGAAAAGATGAGTGTCCTCCCCTATGCCTCGGCCATAGGGTCTGTTATGTATGCCATGCTGTGTACCAGACCTGATGTAAACCTTGCCGTAAGTTTGGTAGGAAGGTACCAAAGTAATCCCGGCATGGAACACTGGACAGCGGTCAAGAATATCCTGAAGTACCTGAAGAGGACTGAGGATATGTTTCTCGTTTATGGAGGTGACGAAGAGCTCGTCGTAAAGGGTTACGTCGATGCTAGCTTCGACACAGATCTGGATGGCTCTAAGTCACAAACCGGATATGTGTATATTTTGAATGGTGGGGCAGCAAGCTGGTGCAGTTGCAAGCAAAGCGTCGTGGCGGGATCTACATGTGAAGCGGAGTACATGGCAGCCTCGGAGGCAGCGCATGAAGCAATCTGGATGAAGGAGTTCATCACCGACCTAGGAGTCATACCCAATGCGTCGGGACCAATCACCCTCTTCTGTGACAACACTGGAGCTATTACCCTTGCCAAGGAGCCCAGGTTTCACAAGAAGACCAGGCATATCAAGCGTCGCTTCAACTCCAGTCGTGAAAATGTTCAAAATGGAGACATAGATATTTGTAAAGTATATACGGACCTGAATGTAGCAGATCCGTTGACTAAACCTCTCCCTAGAGCAAAACATGATCAACACGAGAACTCTATGGGTGTTCGATTCATCACAATGTAACTAGATTATTGACTCTAGTGCAAGTGGGAGACTGTTGGAAATATGCCCTAGAGGCAATAATAAAATGGTTATTATTATATTTCCTTGTTCATGATAATTGTCTATTGTTCATGCTATAATTGTGCTATCCGGAAATCGTAATACATGTGTGAATACATAGACCACAACATGTCCCTAGTGAGCCTCTAGTTGACTAGCTCGTTGATCAACAGATAGTCATGGTTTCCTGACTATGGACATTGGATGTCATTGATAACGGGATCACATCATTAGGAGAATGATGTGATGGACAAGACCCAATCCTAAGCATAGCACAAGATCGTGTAGTTCGTTTGCTAGAGCTTTTCCAAATGTCAAGTATCATTTCCTTAGACCATGAGATTGTGCAACTCCCGGATACCATAGGAGTGCTTTGGGTGTGCCAAACGTCACAACGTAACTGGGTGGCTATAAAGGTGCACTACGGGTATCTCCGAAAGTGTCTGTTGGGTTGGCGCGAATCGAGACTGGGATTTGTCACTCCGTATGACGGAGAGGTGTCTCTGGGCCCACTCGGTAATGCATCATCATAATGAGCTCAATGTGACCAAGTGTTTGGTCAGGGGATCATGCATTACGGTACGAGTAAAGTGACTTGCCGGTAACGAGATTGAACAAGGTATTGGGATACCGACGATCGAATCTCGGGCAAGTAACGTACCGATTGACAAAGGGAATTGTATACGGGATTGATTGAATCCTCGACATCGTGGTTCATCCGATGAGATCATCGTGGAACATGTGGGAGCCAACATGGGTATCCAGATCCCGCTGTTGGTTATTGACCGGAGAGTCGTCTCGGTCATGTCTGCATGTCTCTCGAACCCGTAGGGTCTACACACTTAAGGTTCGGTGACGCTAGGGTTGTAGAGATATTAGTATGCGGAAATCCGAAAGTTGTTCGGAGTCCCAGATGAGATCCCGGACGTCACGAGGAGTTCCGTAATGGTCCGGAGGTGAAGAATTATATATAGGAAGTCCAGTTTCGGCCACCGGGAAAGTTTCGGGGGTCACCGGTATTGTACCGGGACCACCGGAAGGGTCCCGCGGGGTCCACCGGGTGGGGCCACCTATCCCGGAGGGCTCCATGGGCTGAAGTGGAAGGGGAACCAGCCCCTGGTGGGCTGGTGCGCCCCCCTTGGGCCTCCCCCTGCGCCTAGGGTTGGAAACCCTAGGGGTGGGGGGCGCCCCACTTGGCTTGGGGGGGAAGCCACCCCCTTGGCCGCTGCCCCCTTGGAGATTGGATCTCCTAGGGCCGGCGCCCCCCAGGGGCCCTATATAAAGAGGGGGGAGGGAGGGCAGCCGCACCCAAGCCCCTGGCGCCTCCCTCTCCCTCCCGTGACACCTCTCCCTCTCGCTGAGCTTGGCGAAGCCCTGCCGAGATCCCCGCTACTTCCACCACCACGCCGTCGTGCTGCTGGATCTCCATCAACCTCTCCTTCCCCCTTGCTGGATCAAGAAGGAGGAGACGTCTTCCCCAACCGTACGTGTGTTGAACGCGGAGGTGCCGTCCGTTCGCCGCTCGGTCATCGGTGATTTGGATCACGACGAGTACGACTCCATCAACCCCGTTCACTTGAACGCTTCCGCTCGCGATCTACAAGGGTATGTAGATGCATTCCTCTCTCTCGTTGCTAGATGACTCCATAGATTGATCTTGGTGATGCGTAGAAAAATTTTAATTTCTGCTACGATCCCCAACATATACTCCCCGGCGAATTCCCGTAACTCTCCGGTACTCCCATAAATACCCGAACCACTCGAACCTTTCCGATGTCCGAATATAGTCGTCCAATATATCGATCTTTACGTCTCGACCATTTCGAGACTCCTCGTCATGTCCCCGATCTTATCCGAGACTTCGAACTACCTTCGGTACATCAAAACACATAAACTCATAATACCGATCGTCACCGAACGTTAAGCGTGCGGACCCTACGGGTTCGAGAACTATGTAGACATGACCGAGACACGTCTCCGGTCAATAACCAATACCGGAACCTGGATGCTCATATTGGTTCCTACATATTCTATGAAGATCTTTATCGGTCAAACCGCATAACAACATACGTTGTTCCCTTTGTCATCGGTATGTTACTTGCCCGAGATTCGATCGTCGGTATCTCAATACTAGCTCAATCTCGTTACCGGCAAGTCTCTTTACTCGTTCTGTAATGCATCATCCCGTGACTAACTCATTAGTCACATTGCTTGCAAGGCTTATAGTGATGTGCAATACCGAGAGGGCCCAGAGATACCTCTCCGACAATCGGAGTGACAAATCCTAATCTCGATCTATGCCAACTCAACAAACACCATCGGAGACACCTGTAGAGCACCTTTATAAACCCAGTTACATTATGACGTTTGATAGCACACAAAGTGTTCCTCCGGTATTCGGGAGTTGCATAATCTCATAGTCATAGGAACATGTATAAGTCATGAAGAAAGCAACAGCAACATACTAAACGATCAAGTGCTAAGCTAACGGAATGGGTCAAATCAATCACATCATTCTCCTAATGATGTGATCCCGTTTATCAAATGACAACTCATGTCTATGGCTAGGAAACTTAACCATCTTTGATTCAACGAGCTAGTCAACTAGAGGCATACTAATGACACTCTGTTTTGTCTATGTATTCACACATGTATTATATTTCCGGTTAATACAATTCTAGCATGAATAATAAACATTTATCATGAAATAAGGAAATAAATAATAACTTTATTATTGCCTCTAGGGCATATTTCCTTCACTTGTCACTCTTCCCATCAGACTTGTTTGTCGGGTCTCCCCCGATAGTTGTGAGTCGTGCCTCCCGCACGGACTTGATGGACCCCGAGCGCGTCGGGGTTGCGGCGTGGCCGACCATAGAGCACCGTGCCTCCTGCACGGTCTCGACAGTCGCCACCAGTGTGGTTGGGGCGTGCCCTTCCAGAGAGTGTCGTGCCTCCCGCACGAACTCGATGGACCCCGAGCACGCAACATGGCCGACCAGAGAGCTCTGCGCCTCCTGCACAGCCTCGATGGTCGCCAGAGTCACGGTCGAGGCCTTGCCGCCCCATGACCGTCTCTTCATGGCCTCCCAGCTGTTGAGGCCTGTCGAAGAGTGCCGTGTTGCCCACACGGGCTCGCAGAACCCCGAGAACCTGGTTGTCGGGGTGTGGCCGACCTGAGAGTGTCGTGCCTCTTGCACGGGCTCACTGCTCACCAGCATCATGGTTGGGACGTGGCCCACCATATGCGTCGTTGTCGTGCCTCCTGACACGGGCTTGTTTGGTCCCGAGGATGTCGGGGCCGCGATTGCCGTGCCAACTTGCACGGGCTTGACGGCGTCACAAGGGACGTGGTTGCCAGGGTGTGGCTCCCCCACACCCGGGTCTTCATCTCCTCCCAATCGTAGGCCCCCGAGAACGCTGTTGTCAGGGAAAGCGCTACCGATGTTGGGACGGGATCAGTTGAACAGCTCTGTGCCTCCCGCACGGACTTAACGGTTGCCGGCACCGTGGTCGCCGGAGGTGCTGCACCCTCCTGCACGGCTTCGATGCTTGTCGAGACCATGGTCTCCGGAGGCGCTGGGCCCTCCTGCATGGTCTCGACGCAAGCCATCATCATTGCTGGCCCACCGGCCTCTTCAGCCTGGACGAGGTTCGCCGCGGCTGCGGCATCCTCGTCAGCCATCCTCCTGCGGCACTCACGGGCCCAGTGGCCCTTGATGCTGCAATATCGGCACTTATCCCGGTCATCGTTGCCGGCACCTCGTCCGGCTCCGCCCTGGGTGCGACCGCCGCCTCTGCCGATGCCGCCTCCACTGCTCGGCGCACCTCCACCACGTCCTTGACGCTTCCTCGCCTCCCACTTCTTCGACAACAGGAGTTGTTCTCCACCGAAGCTCTCATGGCCGTCCTCAAGGCGTTCCTCGACCACCCGCAACCGGCTCGTGAGCTCCTCTATGGAGAGCTCACTCAGGTCAAGCAAGGTCTCGATGGAGACCGCTACCTGAGCGAAGCGAGGTGGCACGACACGGAGAAATTTCCGCACGACTCTCGCGTCGTCCATAGTGTCGCCGAGCGCTCGGAGTTGTGACGCAACGCTGGAGATCCGCATGGCGAAGTCGTCGACGTGCTCGCCCTCCTTGAAGGCGATGTTCTCGAAGTCCGCCCGCAGCTTCTGCACGTTCGCCTCGCGCACGCGGTTGCTGCCGAGGCGCTGGGTACGGATGGCTTCCCATGCCTCCTTGGCGCTTGCCTTCGCCGCGAGCATGCCGCGCATCTCCGGCGGCGTGGCGCGCATAAGCGCCTCCTTGGCGCTTGCCTTCGCCGTGAGCATGCCGCGCATCTCCGGCGGCGTGGCGCGCATAAGCGCCGCCACGGCTTTCCTGTCCTCCTTTCTCTCGACCAGGTCGTCCTCCATGGGCACCCAGAGGCTCGCGGCATGGAGGTTGCACTCCATGATCAACGCCCACTCGTTGTAGTTCGAGCGCGTGAGCATCGGGAAGATGATGGGTACGCTACCGCTGACTGCGGTCTCGCGCACGATCTCCCTAACCACGACCTCACCGCGATGGCCGTGCCTCGACCGGCTGCGCCCTTGCTGCTCCTTCAGAGGCGGTGACTAGGAGCCGTCCCGTGATAGCCGCGACTGGGAACCACCCGAGGTGGTGCGCTGTTGCACTCCTTTTGCACCGGCCATGGCTACCACAACCTGAGGCTTTGATGCCAATTGTTAGCCTAAACTCGTAACTAGCTGGCTGTCAAGGATCAGACGAAGTCGATGAAAAACAAAGCTGGAGCTAGTACAAACTAGTAGCACACACTTGATATATTGTGGACTCAAACACACACTGATACAAGTGAGAAACTCACGGTGTACTAGTACTACCACTACTACAGTACTACTAGAAGCTAGCTTGCTTCCTTTGCTGGATTTGGAATGGAATGACTACAACCGGGAGGGTGCAGCCCCTTTTATAGCAGTCTAGACCGACTTAGAGCTAGGATATTTTACCAGTAGTGAGCTAAGCACTTGCGTCACTACCTTACCTAGTAAGCCATGCAACCGCCGCTGCCGACCTACCAATTGCATGCTAGCTGTTTCACTTCATAGTTAAGTAACTTGCTGCTGCTGCTGGTGCATGCAGCCATGCATGCATCTAGCCATGCATGCATCGAAGACAGGGTTGGGCCCATAGGTTACAGTCAAGAATCACTGAAGTTTAGCTCTTTGTAACAGGGTGTGCAATGTTTAGATTTATCTTCGAAGTTTGAGTTATAACGAATATATGACAAATGAGAACAGGTTGTTCAAGAGAAGTGTGCATCAAGAACGAAGTTAAGATCCTACCATTCCATGCCGCAACTTATCCCATTCTTGGATGGTGGTTGTGGCATCTTCCCTCAGTTTTATGATCAAATTTTCGGCCTGTCAAGAAGGGGAGATTTCAAAAGTGTCCACAGAACTGATTCAAACCATCCCTTACAAAATTCCTACCTCTTTTAGTTTATCTTCAAGATAAGTAAGTTCTGACTTCATATTCTGAACATCTTCAACCTGATACGAGTAATGAATAAGTTAACCAGAAGACTGCACAGTTAACGCAAAGGGCAACCTGGTGCATGTAGCTCCCGCTTGCGCAGGGTTCGGGAAAGGGCCCGACCACTTTGATAAAATATACTTTTCGAGAAAGAAGTAATCAGTAACATTTAGAACATTTTAATTGCGCTGATGCTTATGCAACAAAACACCGGGTTAATGAAACAGTGGGTTAACGTCACACATTAAAGTTGGTTTTATAATAGGATAAGCAAGGGCAAAAGGACATGCAACATAATTGAGAATTTGAAACCTACATGGTATGGATGAAGATTCTCTGTGTTGACAAGTATATCACTCGAGATCGCAACTACTTTTGAAGCACGAATATCTGTTAAGGCCCTCTTAGTTTCTGTTGAAGAAAACTGAGTTGCTACAGAAACAATAGGAGTTCTTTTCAAATGGATATCTGATTCTGCTGAGGTAGCTGGAGCTTATTTTAATGGGACCGGGAAATCTCTCAAAACAGCAGGAGCATTTTTAAAGGTCATATTCATTTCTGTTGAAGAAAATTGAGTTTCTACAGAATCAGTAGGAGTTTCATTCAAATGAGTAACAGATTCTGCTGAAGTAGCTGGAGCTTCTTTCAACGGGACTATGAAATCTCTCAGAACAGTAGGAGTTTCTTTTAAGGTTGTATTCATTTCTATTGAAGAAAACTGAGTTTCTACAGAACTAATAGGAGTTCCTTTCAAATGGATAGTTTGTTCTGATGAAGTAACTGGAGCTTCTTTCAATGGGACAGGGAAATCTCTCAGAAGAGTGGGAGTTCCTTTTACAGGGAAAGGAATTTCACTCAGAATAGCTGGAGATTCTCTTAGGGAGGAAAAGCTTGGGACTTGGTTCGCCACGTTAGGTACTCCATTCACAATATTCAATCTCTTTTCCCACAGGAACCTCAATGGCAATCTTTGCACCGGGAATTCCACTGATGAGTTGCTCTGCTTCAGGCCGAGTTGCACTAACAAGGACAACTCTCAGCTTATTCTCCTTGACGTATCTTCTGGTCTCTTTGGAGAACTACAAGAGGAATAGAGGAAATCAAGCAGATTAAAACTCGGAATGGAAGATGCAAAGACAACATCACGAACGGAACATAAATTACGGTGTAGTGCGAACTTACAAAAGCAGGAAGGATGCCTTCATCAGTTATACCAGAAGGAACAGCGGTGGTTTGCACAAGAAACTTGTCTTTTATTTGCATAATTGGTGGAGCAGTCTTTTGTGCTTGCATAGTAACTACAATTCAGTTGGCAGCAAAGTTAACAAAACATATAGTTAAAAGCAAGTGTAATTTAAGCTACAAAAACCTAAAACTAACCAAAGCATATGAACACTGAAAATATGTTTCTCTCTTCCTCGAAGCAAGCTTATCTCCTCCGTTGGATCAATACAAGAAGTAATACACCAGGAGCCAGCTGATCATGAATGAATCACATGAGCAGACAAGAGAATTTGTGATGGTAGATATAATTTAAGTTGCTATTATATCAATCGATTTCACGAGAAGGGGGCAGAAAAATATTTTTAATGACATACACTCAGATCAACTACAGACGAAAGGAGGATACAACAGGAGCAAAATATCTGATTGGGATCAATTTTGAATTTGGTAAACCACCAGTATCAGTATTTAGAACTATATCAACTTTGAGTTACATAAGTTGGTACTTTGCAATGTGCGAACAGCGGAACACGTCTTGCCTCTCTCGAGGGACGTGGTTCATGTTATAAAGGAGGGGGCGCGACCACCCTACGATCGTTACAGAGAGATTTTCCAAGAGAGTTTACTTGGAAAGAGGAGATAGAGATAGTTACAATTGTGAGATATTTGAACTACCTAACAACCGAATCTATCTCTATCTATACTATGCGAATATCTCCTGGTTAGATCACCTAACGTGACATGCATCATGTTTAACACCCTCCCTTCATCACAACTTCATCAAGTTGAGATTATGCTTGAAGTCTTCAAAACTTCTTATAGGCAAAGGCTTTGTGAATCCATCTGCAAGTTGGTCTTTAGAATGCACAAAGCGAATGTCAAGTTGTTTCTGAGCAACTCTTTCTCTGACAAAATGAAAGTCTATCTCTATATGCTTTGTCCTGGCATGGAACACCGGATTTGCAGAGAGATACGTAGCACCAAGGTTGTCACACCATAAGCAGGGAGCTTGTTTACTTTGTACACCAAGTTCCTTCAGCATGGACTGAACCCATATTATCTCAGCTGTGGCATTTGCCAATGCCTTGTATTCTGCCTCTGTGCTGGACCTGGATACAGTGGCCTGTTTACGTGCACACCATGATATCAAATTTGGGTAGGTGCATGAAGAAACTGGCAGACTTTGTTAACAGCAAAGGATATATCAAGTCTGGTAAGTGTGAGATACTGAAGAGCTCCTACCAGACTTCTGTATTTGGTGATGTCCTCTTGATTCAAGAGCTCGCCTTCTGCAAGAGATAATTTTTGGGAGCTGGATAACGGAGTAGATGAGGGTTTACATCCTTGTAACCCAGCCTTCATAACCAAATCAGTTGCATACTTTTCTTGAGAGAGGAGAAGTCCATCTTTGTGCTTCTTCACCTCAATCCCAAGAAAGTAATGCAAGTCACCAAGATCCTTTAGAGGAAAGTCTGCACTTAAATCGTTAAGAAGTCCTCTGATTGCTTCATCAGATGAGCTAGTTACAATAATATCATCAACATATATGAGAACAAATATGCATGTGTTGGACTTGTTGTAGATGAACAAAGATGTGTCAGACTTAGAAGGAACGAAACCAAGTGCTTGCATTTTGTGACAAAGGCGAGCATACCATGCCCTAGGAGCCTGCTTTAACCCATATAGTGCTTTATCAAGCTTGCACACATAAGAAGGAGCATTCTTACTCTCAAACCTAGGAGGTTGTTTCATGTACACTTCCTCTTCCAGAACACCATGGAGAAACGCGTTCTGAAAATCAAGCAGTCTGAGACTCCATCCTCTGGAAACAGCAATAGATAGGACAAGACGAATGGTGGCAGCCTTTACCACTGGACTGAAGGTGTCCTCATAGTCTATGCCATATCTCTATTTAAAACCTTTTGCTACCAGCCTAGCCTTATAACGATCAATGGTTCCATCAGCTTTTCTTTTAATCCTGAAAACCCACTTGCAATCAATCAAATTTTTACCTTGTTGTGGGGGAACCAAGTGCCATGTTTTGTTTCTCTTCAATGCCATGTACTCTTCATTCATAGCTTTCTTCCACCTCTCATCACACAATGCTGCTTCAAGAGTGTTAGGTTCATCTGGTTCACCTGTGGAACAAACCATACCATACTTGGTTATATGCTTGTAGTTGACAGGTTGAATTACCCCTTGTTGCAGACCTGTGCGATGTGGCTGCTGAGCAATCATCTCTGTTGCCACAGAAGATCCAGCAGCGCTCAAATCATTTGCAACACCGGAGTCCGAGCAGGATCCTGATCCAGTAGCGCCACCCAGCAGCATCGGATTTTCTACGGCTGAAGCGTGATGCAGGGCGGCTGGAGTAGCCGCAGAGGATCCTAGAGTGCGGGCGTGCGGCTCATCATCGCGTGATGATGGCGCATCCACTCGGGTTTCCACGCCGGTCGGACCGGCGCCCAGTACCACGCCCTCCCTGGACCGCGTGCTGTCGCGCCGCTTGTACGTCACAGGTTGGGTGGCATACCGCGCACCTCCTGGGCCACCTGGAACCTGCCAGGTGGCAAGCGGCGATTGGCGCGGGACGGGAGATCCGGCGCAGCCAGCCGACGAAGCCCGCATGTCACCCGCGGAACCGGCGCTGCGCGAATCTGGGAAGGCTACAACGCGCTCGCCTGTGCCTGCCTCGTCAGCGGGCGGCAATCCCGAGGCGGATCTGATCCGCTGCACCTGGGCGGATCCCGAGAGGAATCTGTCTCCTCAAGTGGAACACATGAAATATGGCATGTCCAGATTATTTTCAGCAGCATTTTTCTCACGATTTTCTCCTGTTTCATCAACACAAAGCTCATGCAGATCATTAGATGAGTTAGTCAACAATTGATCATCAATATTTTGTCCCCCTTGATCAAAACTAGTAAGATGAGGAGGCAAAAGAAGGACTTCTTTTCGAAGTAGTGCGCCAGCATTAGGGTGGAGGTCAGCGAACGGAAATTTTGTTTCATCGAATACAACGTCACGTGAGATGTCAACACGACCAGTGGAGACATCTAGACACTTTACGCCCTTATGCTGAGCACTGTACCCTAGGAAGACACACTGTTTTGATCGAAACATGAGTTTGCGATTGTTGTAAGGACGGAGATTTGGCCAACATGCACACCAAAGACACGAAGAGACTTATAGTCATGTTTGGTGTGAAGAAGGCGTTCTACCGGAGTTTCATTATTAATGACACGACTGGGTAGCATGTTGATAATGTGAACGGCCGTGAGGAATGCTTCATCCCAAAATTTGAGAGGCATGGAGGCTCCTGCCAAAAGTGCAAGGCCGACCTCAACAATGTGTCTATGCTTACGTTCAGCTGAGCCGTTTTGCTGGTGAGCATGTGGGCATGATACGTGGTGAGAGATGCCAAGATTTTGGAAGAAGGGGTTCAACTTTTCGTACTCCCCTCCCCAATCTAATTGGACAACAATGATTTTGCTGCCAAACTTGCGCTCAACAAGAGCTTGAAAATTTTGGAAAACTTGAAACACATCTGATCTTCTTTTTAGAAGATAGATCCAAGAGAATTTACTATAGTCATCAATGAAACTCACATAATAAGTATGTCTACCAACAGAGTTGGGGGCTGTACCCCAAACATCGGAAAAAAATGAGTTGTAAAGGTTTGGTAGAAACACTAGTAGAAATAGGATATGGCAATTGATGACTTTTAGCTCGTTGACATGAATCACAAATAGTTTCAACATGACGCTCACCAACAAACGGGAGCTTATTTTTCCTAAGAAACTTTTCAACTAAAGAAAAAGAGGCATGTCCTAAACGATCGTGCCATCGTGTGGACGTAAGCTTGATAGCACCACAAGCTTGTTTATTGAATCTTCTAAACTCCGGAATCAACGGGTAGAGCCCTCGAACACATCTACCTCGATGGAGAATTTCCCTCGTTGCCTGATCCTTGATCAAAAAGAAATTAGGGTGAAACTCGAGAAAAACATGATTATCAATGGCAATTCGATGAACGGAAAGAAGATTTTTGTGTGCACTAGGGACATGCAAAATTTTCTTAAGATGAAGTTTACGTCTAGGGGTATGAAATATTGAGTGACCAAAGTGACGTATACTCATACCTTCTCCGCTAGCAGCGTGGATTTGATCCTTGCCGCGGTATTTCTCCTTCATGGTTACCTTCTCGAGCTCATTGGTGATGTGGTTTGTGGCCCCACTATCGGCGTACCAATTTGTATCAACGCCGTAGGACCCATCAGCAGCCGCAGCAACCTTGTCATCATCTTGGGAGTCATCATCATCATCCTCATACATGTACCTGCAATCTTTGGCTGTGTGTCCAGGTTTCCCGCAGATCTGGCACCTTGGAGTGTCGGGACACGTCCTGTTGCTGCCGCCACGACCGCGACGATGGCCCCTGCCGCCCGCGCGCTGAGGAGAGGAGCCGCGGTCGCTGCCGCTGCCGCCGCCAGATCGCCCCTTGTTGCGGGGAGTGCCGCGTGAACGGGAGTTGTAAGTGCATCTAGTGCCCCTTAGTGATTTTGGTGTATTGAAGACTTATAGGTTAAGGAACTAATGCGTTTGTGAGTGTACACAGATCTATAAGTCTATGAGGAGTTTGATATTTACAGAGAAAGTCGACCCCTAAAAATGAAGTTCTTTGACTGAAGACTTTGGATTTCTGAAGACTTTGAAAGTGAAGAAATTGGTGTGACCTTGAAGACTTAGTAGTCATTTGAGGAATATGAAGCGTGAAGACTTTTGTTTTCGAAGTTTCATTTTCTATTTCTTGAGTCATAGGAAACACCGTACTGTTAAAGGGGGTCGAGGAAATACTAAGGAAAAATTTCCATGTGCTGCTCAACTCAAAATCCTACACCTACCAATCCCTTCGAGTCAAGCCATTGGAAATCTCATACAGTTCAGTCATATTCTTCAGTGACAGAGACGAAGTTCTTCTGGTCGCTGAGGAATTTGTTCTGACTGAGGAGTTAGGAATTCGCCGGTGCGGATTGCCTACACAGTGAGGAACATGATAGCCCTGAGAAATTTGATACTCAAATTTTCGACCGTTGTTGTGCTGCGCGCCAGCTGTCCCAAAATATCTTATCCACCTAACGGTCATATCATTGAAGGGCATTTATGTCTTATCATGTCGGGCTGCTCCCTAGGCTATAAATAGCCGCCCCTACAACCACTAGCTGGTTGGCTGCTCCGAGAGAAACTGACACTTGTCATTTGAGAGCATCCCATCCTCCGAGGACTTTGAGAAAAAATCATCAAGTGAGGAAAACCCCAAACCCAAACACCTACAAACCCAAAGTGATTGAGCATCACTGAAGAGATTGATCCTGCGTGGATCCGACGCTTGTTACCTTTGAAGACTGTACTTCTTTCAGACGGTTAGGCGTCATGGTCTAGAGCATCCAAGAGGAAATTGTGGATCGCCGAGTGACCGAGTTTGTGAAGGTTTGGAAGTCACCTGAAGACTTACCACGAGTGATTGGGCGAGGTCTGTGTGACCTTAGCTCAAGGAGAATACGGTGAGGACTGTGTGTCCGGGACTGGGTGTCCTCAGGTTTAAATACCTAGCCGCTCCAACCAGACGTACAACTGAGACAGCAGTTGGAACTGGTCTACCAAATCATTGTCTTCACCAAGCCAACTGGTTCTATTTCCTCAACTCTTTCATTTCCTCATTACTGTGTTGTGCACTTGTTCATATCTGTGTTTGAAGACTTTGACTGAAGAGTTTCTCAATTTCTTCAGTCTGTTTGTCTTCATCCTATGTTATCCTGTGTTTACGCTTTCTGTACGCTGTGATTGTCTTCATCTCATCATGATGACTATGCTTGTGTTCTGCTATGCATACTTTTGAGTACTTATTCCGCTGCAAGTAGTTCTTCGCTAAGGAATTTCCTCACCCACAAATTCCTCAGTGAAGAATTTCTAAAAATCGCCTATTCACCCCCCTCTAGTCGATATAACGCACTTTCAATTGGTATCAGAGCAAGGTACTCCCTTGTTCTATGTGATTTTGGTTTAACCGCCTGGAGTTTTAGTTATGTCGACCGCAGGTATGAAGAAAGTGACATGTCCCATCTTTGACGGTCATGATTATCCCAAGTGGAAGGCCATGATGAAAAAGCGCCTCATGGCGATGAACAGCGAGCTGTGGACCGTCACTGAGATTGGTCTTACCGATCTGTGCAAGACGGCGGAAGCTGATGACATTCGCAAGTACACTCTTCTCAACCTCACGGCGAAGGGCGTCATCTGCTCCTGTTTGTCTCAAAATCAGTTTAGGAACGTCATGCATCTCGATCATGCGAAGCTTATCTGGGACCGTCTCTCTGATGTCTATGAAGGTCATCGAACCCGTCATGATCCTTAGTTTGAGGACTGCAAGGAATCTCTCAAATCGATGACATTTGAACCAGAATCATCCTCCTCCTCACCATGCCTTATGGCAGATGGTGAAAAGGTAACTGAAGGCTATCTGTCTGAATCTAGTGATGATGAATCTGATGATGAATTAGGACCAAGTTATGTCAAACTTGTTTCCCTTGCTGGTAAGCAACAAAGAGCGTTGGAAAAGGTTCAAAACATGCTTAGTAAGAGCGATGATATGTTGGGTGAAGAAATGGATCAGTCAAAAGCTTTGGCTGAAAGTCTTCAGAGACTTCATACTAAGTTTGACAACCTTCAAGGTCATCATAACACTCTCTTATCTGATCATGAGAAGCTTTCTTATGAATTTCTTCAAAGAAAGCAAGATCTTGACAAGCTAAGAGTGAGTTATGAAGATCTTCAGAAGGAGCGCGATTAATTACTTGCTCAACAAATCAGCGCTGCTCAGGAAGAATTTGTTCCTCCATGTTTGAAATGCATTGAAAGTGAATCTGCTAATTCTTCACCTGAATGTTCAAATGCTACAAATTCCTCAACTGTCTCTGCTATCATTAATTCCTCATATGAGGATCACTAACGATGCAGGGCTGAAGGAATTGCACATGACAGGCATGTACAAAAGCCTCAAAGGGCATCAGACTCTTTGTGATGTGCTTAAAAAGCAGATCCTCAATAGGAACCCTAGGAAAGAGGGTATTGCCTTTGAGAGGAAACTCAATGCTGATGGTACATATTGGAAGCCTGAGCAGTACCCCAAAACCACATGGGTTGCTGCAAAGGGACCTCCAGTTGATCCATCTAATTTATCTGGCTTTACATGTGAATCTTCTCATTCTTCTGATGAGTCATTTGACTCCAACTATAAACCGTTCAAAAATCAGAATGGTGAAGTATTTGCTAGATATGTTGGCACTAACTGCAGAAACGGTCCTCCTATGAAGAAAATCTGGGTTCCCAAAAGATGCCTTGAAAGTCTTCAGGTGAATGTCCTCATGACACCACCTGTGAAGAATAGGAACCCCAGATCAAATTCTTCATATGGACCAAATTCTTCATATGGACCAGATTCTTCATATGGATCCAAGTCCTCATATGGAAAAAAATTCCTCACATGGATCATATTCCTCAAAAGGATCAAAGTCCTCATATGAACATCATCGTGCTAACAACTCTGTTTCGCAGGGAAGAGCCAAGGGCTATGAATATGAGCATTATTCTTCTAATTATTATGTTCATAAGTCCTCGAAGAATTTCTCTGCTTATTCATACGCTTACCCTAACTTCTCTTATGAGAAACGAAACGGATTGGCTGCTATGCCACCTTTCTCATATGGAGCTCGCAGAGTGATGAACTCTTTGCCACCCCTTCAGATGTGGGTGGTGAAGAAAAAGAACTAATCTCTTCTGCAGGGTCAGGTCTCCAGTCGTACTTAAACGTCTGAAGAATTTGCTGGAGACCAGATGTATGCCTGAAAGGACGCAGGCCAATCATGAAGAGGTGAACTTTCATTTCTCTCATCCTCATACTGCTTTATCTATTCTATTGCTTGATGAAATTGATCTGATGAATTGATGTCATATTCTTCACTGATGAAGTATATGAAGTTCGTAAGCTGCACTAATTCATCTGCAGGATGATCAACCCAAAGCCACTGAGTGGGTCCTCGATAGTGGATGTACAAATCACATGACTGGTGACAAGAATCTATTGATTGATGCTCCCTTATCACCATCGCATCTGAAGCATATCATCTTCGCTGACAAAGGCAAAAGTCAGGTATTGGGTCTAGGTAAGGTTGCGATCACAAAGGATCGACACATGGACAAAGTCATGCTTGTCGAGTCCTTAGGATACAATCTTATGTCTGTCTCAATGCTTTGTGATCTTGATATGGTAGTTGTCTTTGGCAAGTATCGTTGTGTTGTGGTTTTGGAAGCTGACAATTCCAAAGTCTTCGAAGGCTTTAGGAGAGGAGACTTGTATATTGTTGATTTCTCTACAGGACCGCAACCAGCCGTGTGCCTACTTGCAAAAGCTTCAGAAGGGTGGCTATGGCATCGACGACTTGGTCATGCAGGCATGAGAAATTTGCACATGCTTGCGAAGAAGAAGCATGTCATTGGCATTGAGAATGTCAAATTCCTCAAGGATCACCTATGTGGAGCTTGTGAAGCTGGAAAGATGACCAAGGCTAAGCATCCAGCGAAGACTATCATGACCACTACTCGACCATTCGAATTGCTTCACATGGACCTCTTTGGTCCTAACCATTACTCAGATATCACAAATGACGCATCTTTCTATGGGCTTGTTATTGTTGATGATTACTCTCGCTACACATGGGTACACATTGTTACTTACAAACATGAAGTGCAGGAAGTCTTCAAACGATTTTTCTCGAGGGCTTCAACCAACTTTGGTGTGAAGATCAAGCACATCAGAAGTGAAAATGGAACTGAGTTCAAGAATTATGGTCTTGATGACTATCTTGATGAACTTGGTATTACTCATGAGCTACCTGCTCCTTACACTCCTCAGCAGAATGGCGTCGTGGAGCGCAAGAATAGAACTCTTGTTGAGATGGCTCGCACTATGCTTGATGAGTACAAGACGCCTCGTCACTTTTGGATTGAGGCAATTTATACTGCGTGCCACATCATCAACAGGGTATATCTTCACAAATTCTTCAAGAAGACTGCCTATGAACTCCTCACTGACAAGAAACCCAATGTGAGTTATTTCAAAGTCTTCAGTGCTAAATGTTGGATTAGAGATCCTCATCACAATGCTAAATTTGCACCGAAAGCACATGAAGGTTTTATGCTTGGTTACGGAAAGGACTCGCACACCTACAGAGTCTTCAACACCGTTCTTCACAAGGTTGTTGAAACTGTAGATGTGCGGTTCGATGAAACTAATGGCTCGCGAAGAGAGCACCTACCCTCTGTGATAGATGAACCAACACCTGAGGAAACTATCAAGTTCAAGGCAACTGAGGATGTCATTCCTACCGAAGAATCTGCTGAAGAATTCATTCCAGAACGTGAAGAACGTCGAGCTAATGCACCTGAAGAAATTGCTGAAGAAAATGCTGATCAAATTCCTCGACGACAACCTACCCATCCTCGCGTTGCAAAAGAAGTGCAAGTTGAGAAGATCATCGATGACATTGAAGCACCAGGTCCTCTCACACGCTCAAAAGCTTCACATTTATCTAACTTCTGTGGGCACTATGCTTTTGTCTCTATCTCAGAGCCCACTAAGGTAGATGAAGCATTTCTGGAGCCTGAGTGGATTCAGGCCATGCAAGAAGAATTACATCAGTTCGAGCTCAACAATGTTTGGGAACTGGTCAATCGTCCAGATCCTCGCAAACACAATATAATTGGCACAAAGTGGATCTACCGCAACAAGCAAGATGAAAATGGCCTTGTGGTGAGGAATAAGGCACGGCTAGTAGCTCAAGGCTACACACAGGTTTTGAAGATCCTAAGCATCCTGACAAAGTCTTCAGACTAAATAAGGCCCTCTATGGCCTCAAGCAGGCCCCTCGGGCGTGGTATGATACTTTGAAGGAATTCCTCATGAAGAAAGGCTTCAAACCCGGTTCACTCGACCCTACTCTTTTTACTAAATCCTATGATGATGAATTGTTTGTATGCCAAATATATGTTGATGATATCATCTTTGGTTGTACTGACCAACGTTATAGTGATGAATTTGCCTATATGATGAGTGAAGAATATCAAATGTCTATGATGGGAGAGTTGAAATTCTTCTTAGGTCTTCAAATTCGTCAACAGTGTAATGGCATATTCATATCTCAGGAGAAATACCTCAAGGATGTACTGAGAAAATTCGGCACGCAAGATTGCAAAGGCATCAAAATTCCAATGCCCACAAGTGGCCATCTGTGCACTGATGAAAATGGTATTGACTTCGATCAAAAGGTATACCGCTCCATGATTGGTTCTTTATTGTACTTATGTGCATCTAGGCCAGATATTATGCTTAGTGTTTGCATGTGTGCCTGATTTCAAGCTACACCAAAGGAATCACACCATAAGGCTGTGAAGCATATTCTTCCATATCTAGCTCACACACCAACACTAGGATTATGGTACCCCAAGGGCTCGGCTTTTGATCTCGTTGGATATTCTGACTCTGACTATGCTGGTGATCGTGTGGATCGCAAGTCAACATCTGGTACATGTCATTTCCTCGGACGATCTTTGGTCTGTTGATCCTCAAAGAAACAGAATTGCGTATCACTGTCTACTGCTGAAGCTGAGTACATTGCTGCTAGTTCTTGCTGTGCTCAATTGCTGTGGATGAAGCAAACTCTCAAGGACTACGGCGTCAACGTGAAGAATGTGCCTCTCTTCTGTGAAAATGAGAGTGCCATCAAGATTGCTCACAACCCAGTTCAGCACTCGAAGACAAAGCACATTCAAATTCGTCATCATTTTCTTCGCGATCATGTGTTGAAGGGCGACATTTTTATTGAGCATGTGAAGACTGAAGAACAGCTAGCTGATATCTTCACAAAGCCCTTGGATGAGAAGAGATTTAGCAAGTTGTGGTGTGAGCTAAATATCTTAGAATCTTCGAATGTTCTTTGAAAAGGACACTCATCCTAACACTTATGCAAAATTGATGACTTAGATGTGCAACACATGAAGAAACGTTTTTCTTCAATCAATGAAGAATAACACTCTAAGTGTGAAGAAATTAATGAAGAATTTGATTCTCAGAACCCTGCGACAATTGTACGCGGTGTCTGAAATCATCATTCTTATACGGTGGGTCACGCCACCACAAAAGATGAAAATCTTCAATTTGAGTTTTTCCTCAGCCTTGAAATTCCTCAGTTGTTCATATTCTTCAACTTTGCAAAATGTTCACTGTTTCCGTCGCTTTTCTTCATTGGATATATATATATAAGTTTATGTCCTCTACAGCATTCACTTATGGCTAATTCTTCAAGTTGGTTTTTCTGCTAAGTGAATGTGATCGGACCTTTCCCCCTCTATGCAATACTCAACCCAATCTATTCACAAATTCTTCATGTGCGTTCCATTTGAAACTCGTTCAAAATCTTCACTGTGTCCTTGACAGCTGAAGAATTTGCGAACGGAACTTTTAACTTATCTTATCCAAAATTTTCGGCTTTGCCGCTCAAACCGTTCCGCTTCCCACGATATACTTATCTATTCACCCACGATCTAACACAATCTCCACTCCTCAGTACTGGGTGACACATGTCATGCGGATGAGAAGGGTCAGGGGCACGTTCGTCCAATTTCTTCGGGCGAACCGTTTTTCACCGTGGCTATAAATACCCCCTCTCCCCTTCCTCACTTCTTTTACTCCGCTCGACCTCTCTCCCGCTCGAGCTTCTCAAACCCTAGCGCCGCCGCTACATCATCGTCGCCGGTGAGGAAGAGCTTCACTGCCTCGACCTCGTCGTCGCCGTACTCACGCCGGCCGCGGAAATCTTCACTCTGCCGCCGCCGTAGCCGTCTTCCTCCGCCAAGTTAGGGCGTGGAAGATCTGCACAGACGAGCTTCACTTCTCCACACCTCAGTTCGTCGTGTTCTTCGTTCAGGGTAATTAAAAGTTACTTTTATTGCCCTCTTTGATTCAAATATTTACTACAAAATCTTCAAAGGTGTTTTTCTTCAAATCCTCACACGCTAAAACACCTCACATGTCATCTGTTCTTGATTCGTTTCTCTAAGCATCATTTTTCTTCAAGATTCCTCAATTGTGTGGATCTTCGATCTATACAACTCTGGAACCTAAGACAAAGAACGCTTAGTGAAATTCTTCAAGACTCATCTGGTCAAATTCCTCAAACTTGTTCTTTTTGAAAAACCTTCTGAGAACGCATATGACCTCTCCAAATTCCTCGCAACTATACTCTGTTCACAGGTACTCATGTCCGCTGCTGAATCACTAGGTTCTCATCAACTTAACTCATTTGCAGCGTTCCTTGAAGAAAAGTTGCATACTTCTTCAGAGAGTTCAATTGTTCAAATTCCTCAACTGAAGAAAATGGCTAGTGAAAAGAGGCCACAGAAAGGAGGAAAGAGGCCTGAGGTCAATAGTGCCTTTGAAATCCCTGAGGACATTTATGTTGGGTACTACACACCCCCTGAGGAAGACAAAAATCAGCGCAAGGTGCGCATTCAGAGGATAGAAAGGAGATGGGCAAAAGAGTGGAGGGAGTACAGGTATGTGACTCCAAAATACATGAAGAAATTCGCTGTTACTCCTCCATGCTCAAGACCTCCATTGGCACCTGGCCAAGAGGCAGATCCCACTAGCATCAAGCGCGGTGAGGAATTTCCTGAAGAATGGACCAAGCGCCAGGCCAAGCTGGCCAAACAGGCTAAAGATGCAGTGAGGAAATTCAACGAAGATTCCACTGCTGCTGCTGAGGCCTCTGTAAGGCCGAAGAAATCCATGGCAAAGAAGCTTGCACACAAGCCAAGTGCCTCGTCTTCAATGCCCTCACGGCCAATTTCCTCAGCCAAGCCCTCACGGCCAATTCCTCAAGCCGCTCCTGCTCCTCCAAAGTCCTCAGCTGTTCCGACAAAATCCTCAGCACCTGTGCATCTTGCCACGTGCCAAAGGACCACAGGCATCTCCATTGCCTCAGGAGCTTCAGCTAGTTCCTCAGCTGCACCAAATTCTTCAACAGGACCCTCTCTGCTGAAGACAAAGACCACCGCTGGACGAGGCTCTCGCCCAAGTCCTCAGAAGAAGCAGGTCGCCTTCCAAGTACCGTCTAAAGAAGACGATGCTGATGATGAAGAACTTGCTGAAATCATCAGAGACAGGCAAGTCAGGGCCGCTAGAGCCAAGGGCACAGAAGTGCCACTGCTTTTGGATCCAAAACTGATCCTCGACTATATTGATCTCTGGCACAAGGACCCAAACACTCATATGCCTGATTTCAAGTTGACACCTGGCCAAAGTCACATGCTGACTCATTTCATCAGTGAAGAAAAATGGAAATATGAGAAGGTCAGGCAGCTCAAGAAAGCAGAGTACAGGAAGGAGAAGTTCCTGAAGAACAACGTTGTCTCTATGACAACTGATGAACTTGTAAAGCTCCAGTCTGAAATCAAAGTCCCCAGCGATGATTTCAACGCTTACTATGCTGATTGGAAAGGAGCCAAGGTCAGGTTCGTCAATCTAACGAAGACACTCACTTCAAGTGCCGCTGCCCCTGTGCACATTGAAGTCACTCAGGCTGAAGCATCTGCTCAGCAAACTGAGGAACATGCCAGCACCGCTGATGACAATCAGGCTGCTGAAGATAATGTGAGTTCCAAGGCTGATGACTGCATTCCAGCCACTAAAGAAATTCCCAGGGCACCCACTAGTGGTGCGCCTGAAGAAAATGAAGAGGTCAGGGCAACTGCATCAGTTGTGCCTGAAGAAACTGAACCAAATTCCTCTGCTCCTTATGCGCCAATTCCAACACCAATCCTTCCATCTACATCAGATGTGAAGAAGACCAAGGCTGCAGAGCGTGCAGCCGTGAAGAAAAGGAAAGCATCAGCTTCTTCAGCTCCGAAGAAAATGAAGACCATGACCAGCTCTTTTGCAAACCCGATTGATGTTGTTCCAATCTCAACCATGCCATCAAAGGACCTTGTTTCTTTTGATGAAGAATATGTGATCCCTAGCGGATCTGATGAAGAAACTCCTTCTGCTGCTACGTCAGAGCAGATGGATGAAGAAATTGAAGTGGATGAAATCCCTTCAACCCCAGTTGTTTCCTCGCCTGTGCCTCAATTTACTGCTGAAGAGGTCGGCGTTGAAGAAATTGAAGATGAAGATGTGGACATTGGATGTACTACACCAGTGATGAATGATGACTTTTGGGAAAGTCAGCACCCCAATTCTCCACTCTTCACTCCACTGCAGCAAATTCCTCAGTCCCTAGTCACTACAGTTCAACTGGGATCTGATGAAGCTCATGAAGACATTCCAGCCGCTAGTGCTGAAGAAAATGAAAATGAAGAAATGAAGAACTAGGCTGCCACTGAAGAGGAACCAGAAATTCCTCAGCCTGAAGAACCTGAGATTGCGATTCCTGAGGTTGTGATGCAACTCACTGACACTCCTCTGCCCAAGCCAAAGGATCCATTCTCCAGGAAGCAGAAATTCAAGACTGATGCCTTCTTTGGCGAGCATGTATTCTTCACTGATTACAACCCTTATGACTCTGCTCGCATAAGGAAGAGGCGGTTCTGGACCTCCAGCCAGGCAAATTTCTATTCCTCAGTGCTGTTCGACAAAGACAAAGTCTTCGATCATGAGCACATTCCTCACGTGGACATGGAATCCCTGCCGTGCTTCGAGCCAGTCCTTAGCGTTCTTCACGACGCTGGACTGTTAAATTTCTGCACTGACATCTGTGATTGGAATGAAGAACTTATTCTTCAATTTTACGCAACACTACACATCACTGGAAATTCTGAAGATGTGAATTCATGGGTGCTGGACTGGATGTCTGAAAACACTCACTACAAGGCACCAGCTACTGAATTGCTTCGTGCCTTACCTCTCAGTCCGCCCCTTGAAGGTGCTTGTTGCGTCTACAATGAGCCTGAGCTAACCGATCACTATATGCAAGTGCTAATGAAGCCTTTGAAGCCAGGTCAGACCTCAAGAACAAAATTCCTTGTGAAGGAATTGTTGTATGTGCCTCGGACTATCTATCGCATTCTGACGAAGACATTGAGTCCAATCAAGGGCCACGACTCAAATGAAGAAGAAGTCGTTGGCATCATGAAGAATCTGCTTTTCAATATCATTCATGGCATTCCCATCAACTTCCATGATTTCTTCATGAGGACTCTGGCCAACGTCGCCATGTCACCGTTTGAGCTGAAGCCTTATGCACCTTGGATTATGAGATTCATCAGGACAAGGTCTTCACTCAACTATAAAGCTGATACACTGAACCATTGCAGCTACTTGCCCCCAATTGAAGTCCTCAAACGGACATTTTCCTCAGCTGATGAAAAGGGCAAGGCTACTGCAGTAATTGATGAAGGCATTCGTCCATTGGATGGACAATTTCGCAAGGCTGCATCCTACTCCACCAATGATGACTCCGCCACCCATGACTCTGCCGCCAACGCACCCAAGCAAAAGCCTCAAGGCACAGCACCCAGGGTGATGACTGACCGTGAGCTTCTCCTCAGTCTTCACCAGAAGGTTGATCGCAATCATAAATGGGTCAAACGTCAGTTTGGTTCAATTCTTCACAACATGACTGCTACCCACAATGCAGTGAAGAAAAACCACTACTACCTTCATGAAATCCTCAACCGCACCTGGGCTGTTCTGTCTCAAGTCTACAGTGAAGAAGATCTGAAGACAATGGGCCTCAAGGACGATCTTGACTGGGCTGCACCTCCTTCGAAGAAGTACAAGAAGGTCAAGGTTCCTTCCTTGATGGCCAGCTCCTATTCTTCATCACGTGACACTGATGAACATGAAGATTTGGACGACACTACGGCAGGCCCTACATCGACAAACGACCCCAACAACGCTGACGCTCCTTCATCACCTTGATATTCTTCAGGGGCGTTAGTCCTCATTTTCAACCCTTTTGGTCATTTGATGACAAAGGGGGAGAAATTTGAGTTAGTCTTCAAGCGGGTCTATCTTATGGGCGTTTTTTCTAAGTTGCAACTCTCGTTCTTTTGAAGACTTTGCTGGATCGAGTTGTAAACTTAAACTCTATGGTGGCCTGATACTTTTGATTGTTTTTTCTGCATGCTTATTCCTCGTTAATGTTATTGCACGCATTCTGAATTATATCAGTCACCATATTTCATCATGCATTTCAAATTCTTCATATATTATGTCAAATGCGTGTATGAATTACAAGATATAGGGGGAGATATCCATGATTCAACTCTTCAAGTGTGCATTGCTTCAAAAGCAAATTCCTCACTATGCACATCTTCAGGGGGAGTTCTTCTATATCTTTTTAAAAGATAGATCCAAGAGAATTTGCCAGGAGACACCGGAGGAGGAGGAGGAGGAAGACATGGCTAGGCTAGATGGATTCGACAGAAGCTTCAGATGGGAAAAGGAAGGCTCTGACTACCATGTGCGAATAGCGGAACACGTCTTGCCTCTCTCGAGGGGCGTGGTTCATGTTATAAAGGAGGGGGCGCGAACACCCTATGATCGTTACAGAGAGATTTGCCAGGAGAGTTTACTTGGAAAGAGGAGATAGAGATAGTTACAATTGTGAGATATTTGAGCTACCTAACAACCGAATCTATCTCTATCTATACTATGCGAATATCTCCTGGTTAGATCACCTAACGTGACATGCATCATGTTTAACATGCAACCATTACTGTCCAATGATATAGTATTGGAATCAGTTAATTTTGAATGTAATTTTTGGAGGCCAATAAATGCCATAATCTTGTTACTGAAAACTAATTAATATTGTATGGTATTTTTAGGAGTTAATAAATGCATCTCCTGAGAGCATTAAGAAGTGTCTTCCATTCCTGTAATAAGTTATGCAAGTTCTTTAGTTTCCTACATTCTCTTTGTACTCCAACGTCTGTACCATGAGGGATTTCAATACTTTGATTCAACCATAACATGTTGTTAACATTCATCTTTTCACTGCTCACCAATAATTTGATGTGTAAATCTGGAATACACACAACAGTGCCAAATCACTTCAAAATAATCATACCTTCCAGTAAATCGGCCAGTGGAAGACTACACGCACCTGTAAAAGCCATAGTTGCCCTTGGAAGAATAACTCCAATATTTGGTCGAACACAATATCTTTTTGGGGAAGTTGTTTTAACCTGGTCAAAATGTTCGATCAATAATAGATATGTATTCTTCATTATGTCAAGTAATCCCTCTGTAAACTAATATAAGATTGTTTAGATCACTAAAGTAATAAACAAGTGCATTGCTGATTGTATATCTATGCAACACTAAGTGCAAAAGCTAGACGACAGATGTCCAGCATATTTGTGCATGTTACCATTATGACAAAAAGCCCACACATAAACTTAAATGTAAGTACAAATTGCATGCCAACCTTGAATGCAACATACTCATCTGTTCTGTTCACAAGATGGACCGAACATGAACTTTGCTTCCTCACCTCAACTGTCAACAAGAAAAAAAGATATAATATAAAAAATATATGTAAAGAATGCATCCAGATTACTACATAAATAAAAATAAATGGTATGGAAACTCCAATGGAGAAAATAAAGTTAGGTTTCAAACGTTCACCGTGTACATGCAACAGGTCAATTTGGATAAGGGAAAGGGATCTCAGTATCTCACAGTTCCAAACTCCTAATACAGGGAGGAATAAAAGACAACACATTCCCATTCAGTGCAAGATCTAACAGAATCACGTGTAGTCAGTTAAATATATGTTGTCATAGACGGAGAAGGCATTTACTCAGATCATCTTGCAAGATCTAACGGAATCACAGATATAACCTGTTTGGTATAAATACGGAAGTAACTAGCCTAGTCCTATCTCCCATGTTGCCACTGGTCCACAGTGACAGCTTAATCCATTGTAAAATGAACACAGCTTAAGTATAATGAACAAACCCGCACGGAATGTAGAAATCTCAGTTCACCAAACGCACAGCATATGCAGCAAACTTAAGAACACCACTCGTGCTATGGAAACTACGCCTTCAAAAGTCACAACCGGCCACACTGCTTCCACAGTAATTCCACCATAAACAGGGGCGGGGGAGCTACAGTGGCAAGCTTAATCTGGCCACACATCATAGATGGAGTTTACTATGAATGTATGATTGGTTCACCAAGACATTGCTCTAACTGAATGCTTCTTAGCAAATAACGGACTGTACTGCTTGCCACTAACTTTTTTGCGTATACTTTTTGGTCCATGGTGCTGACTTGGCCATACCAAAATTTCAATCCGTCCTCCGCCACTGACCAGAAAGACAAATGGCACAACCTCCTAAAGTGACAGCTTCATAGGAGGAATTAGACCTCGGAACCCCTGCTTTATGTATCACGTTACAGAAATGTTAATGCCCACAGTTAGGCCATAAATTTTCCAATTAAACTAGCATTATTTCTAGTATTGTAGTTTCACCTGGATTAATACGGGAGAATAATGCAGCGTTACTGCATTTTTTTTGGAGCACTTACTAATTCTCGAAATTTAAGCAATCTGTAACATTACCAAAACAGTGAGAGAAAATTTGAATAAAAAACTACTAGCGAATAAAACGATGCATTACATGGTTCAAACCGAAAAACCAAACTACATTTTGATTTAAGTTTACTGCTGATTATAATTTAAAACCTCACACGAATCCACTCGCTCGTTTCCCAGTCTAACACAAGCGAGAGAGAACAGGAAACGAGCCAGAATGACCCATGACCCACTAATCAGCTACTCCCTCCTTTCCGGCTTATAGGGCTCAATTCAAAAATCTCACCAAACAAGGTAGATGATGAGTGGTGGAATACTTTTTGTAGTTTGCAAAAGCACCTAATTAATGCTCTTGTTTTTCTCAAAAAATTATGTTTATCAATGTATTAATTGCAATGCATGCATGCATAAAGTACATGCATTGATCAATTTTCTCTTAATACTTACATGCAATGATTTAATGCACCTTGGAATCTGAACATGTGATGAAGAACAACCAGATTAAGCCTTATAAAATAAAAAAAACTAAAATTTTAAGATAAGCCCTATAAACCGAAAAAAGGAAGTACGGCGTTGGACTGGCTGCTGATCAGGGGCACGCCGCGCCATGAGCAGAACGAAGCGAAGCTTCAACGCGTCACTCACAACCACAAGCGCGCCGCACCGAGACTACCACCGATTTTACGCGCGACGGCACGCTCCGTCCGTCCAGCCGCGGAGGGATCGGGAGGGGGAGGGGGAGGAGGAGGAACAAGGGACTGCACTGGATACTTACAGAGGAACTGGAGCTCGCGGGGGCGGATCTCTAGGAGGGCCTCCCCGCTTCCAAGAACAGCAGCCAAGCAAATACTTTGACTTTGTTGGGATCTATGGATCCAAGACTAGTGCAGCATTGGGGTGGACGTCAATCTTCTGCCATGGTCTTTGAGTACGAGAGAAAGAGAGGTGGTGCTGGTCCTCAAGGCGGAAGTCCGGCTAGACAGCAAACGCAGCGCAATCTGGCTGTTCTTGTGCGGGGAAGTGCAAGCAATTTATCATTGACGGACGGAAACGTGGAGGCCTTTTGACCGCCCGCTCGGAAGTCAGGAAGGAGTCAAGGTCACAACGCGCACGGGCGACGCAGGACCTACGAATCCGGGTCGACGACACGTGCATGGCTTTGGTGGCATGCCCATTTCGAGGAAAGAGAATACGCCGCGTACCGGAAGCAGACGCTGGTTCGCCGTGGTTTTGAGGGTGCGTTTGGTTGACGTCCTCGTCATTGTATGCCTGGCTGTGTCTTAAACCTGCTTGGTGATTATTTGGACCATCAAAAAATTCCTAATTATTAGTATTTTGTTGTGCGGGGGATCAGCGAGAATGTACACGACTACACAACATTGGTAAAAGAAGAAAAAACGCCATCGGTAATGTCAAAATAAAATAAAAATGAAACGCCATCAGCCAGGTTGCCCCCGTCGCTTCATCTGGCTGATCATTCAGCCCTCTCGTAAGGTCAAAATAAAAATAAAAGTAAATCAGCCCTCTCGTTATTCGGAACCGCGTATGAGGCCCCCTTGTTCCACCCACGAAGTATCGCGGCGATCTCAGATTTGGTTCTCAGCATTTTCCCGTGCACTGCGGTGCCGCGTGAACAATAATAGGCCCAAGAATCGGAGCTTTTTCCTTTTCGACGAAAATCATCACCAGCCAACTCACGCCAGCCTTCGGTTTCCTAAAATGGAACAGGGCAAGGCACAGGCGCGTGGGCCTCTTGGACCAAACCTCGCGCCCTCCGTCGCCCCTCTCGGCTCCCGACTCCTGTAGGCTGCGTATGCGAAGCGCCCTACAAATACGCTTGCTCCGCTGGAAGCCCAAGGCACGGGATTCGCGAACCCGCTCTCTGCCTCTCAACTCTCAGACAAGTCAACTCGTTTCAAACTTCTCCGGCGGCTCCAGGGCCGAGATCAGGGATGGGAGGCTGCTTCTCCGGCGACGTCCGCGGCGGCATGGAGGCCGTCGGCGGCGGCGGCGGCGGAGGCGCGCGGGGCCGCGGGCCGGCGGCGGCGGCGGGGCCGAACGAGGCGGTCGACCACTTCTTCCAGGGCCAGGCGCTGCGCCTCTACACACCTCTCGAGGTACGCTCGCTCCCCTCCCCTCCACGGGAAACCCTAGCCAGTGTCCAGTCCAGCGCTGCTCGCTAGTCGCGGAGACTTTCCCAGAATGGTATGGTTCGCGGATTCGTGGTCAGCATTGGAGCGGGGGTTTTTTGGGGTGAGGAAGGAATTTGGGGGCCGTCGCGAATCGCGATCGGCTCTGGCGACCGGAATTTGGTGGGCTTTCGCTGTCAAGTGAGGTGGATTTCGGGTGTCATTGTTTGTTTATTCTTGTAAATAAATGTGCTCCGCTGTCACAACGTACAGATGTTTCGATTATTGCCACCAAACCCCTCGGCATTGCAATTGTCGCTTTGATTTTGGTTTGGATGATTGGATCCCACATTTTTTTTATCTGCAAGAGCACCTCGCTTTGCGCCAATTTTTTAATGCGCACAATTTAGGGGGCTTTTACTCGAGAGTTTGGGTTTGAGGCGGGTTTTGTGAAATGCCGGCGCTCGGCTCTGAATTGGGATTCTGTTTTGGGGATATTCTGTAGGCTGGTCTGCGTCCACGAAGATTGCTCGGTGCTATCGTGTGACGTGTCCTTTATACTCTTATAAGTTCTCATCGAAGTACTTGGGAAATTCCTCTTTGTCAGAGTCAACTCGGATGCACTGTGTTCCCTACGTTTTTTTTTGTTTTTGCATCAACTGCATGCGTGCAATTATATTCGTTACACTTTTTATTTACAAAACGGCATACGAGTTCCCAGTGACCTGCTTGTGCAAAAAATAAGATCCTGACGGAATTGACGAAGTAATGTTTTTCAGTTTCCACATGCGGTTCCTCAATTGGTGATCACATATAATTTGATGGACTGGTCTCTGGAATTATTTTTTTAATATTGATTAATGTTTTGACGCTGGAGTATTTTCTGGAAGTGAGTCAGGAATGATCAAAGATATTTTAGGTCGAAGTGGGTGGTGGACATCAATCGTTTGCTTTAAAAATGGAACCATGTTGTGCAGAGAGTCGCACTAACGTTCACACACTGGACGATGAACTTTATGTCCTACATACTACCAAACAATTTATTTTATTTTATTAAGATTTACTCAATCTATTTCAATTAAAAGAAGTTGTTCAGACAATATAATACCATGTCTTCGAATTCTCAAGGATCTAAGGATGTGCTTGCAGTGAGTTGTGCGCCACCTATGTATCATGATTTGTGATGATTTGTGACAATGGGTACAGGAAATGTGTGGTCTCTTGTTTCATATTTTAGAGTTCATCTGTTAGAACATTTATAATGTTTCCAATGCATGTTCAAGGATACCATATGCTTGGATATGTTCAAGCCAGCGATAATGTAGAACTAGTTTGGTGTATGTCGGTGCTGCATGCTAATATGTTCTCAACTAGCCAATAGTAAAAATAAATAAAAAACCGATAGTGGATGTCAATATGATCTGCCTTGATTGACATGTCGCCATCTTCCTGCATTGCAGCTATCCTTTTCAGCTTCCAAGTTGAGAAATATGGATGCTCTTTCTAAGGTAAAAACTACCATGCATTTCGATCTGTACATATATTTATATTCCCTTTCCTGTAGTGCATCTTACTGTACCCTAACTTAAAAAGTGAAGTTAAACCCTGTTGAAACTGAGGTAGATGCTGCTCAATGTTGGGGCTTTTTGCTAAAAAATGTCAAGTTTAAAACAAAGAAAACTATATGTTATTATGTATGAACAGGTGCAGAATTGTGATTCTGTATCCACATGTCATTTGTTTACCCTCTTATTGTACCGTTCCACCTTTTCTAGAGCCAAAATAAGTGTACATGAACAATATTTGAAGTTTTAAATTGGCATTGATTCTCCTTGTTCTATGATCAAAGTTGTGATACATAAGGAAAATAGAAATAAATTTCTATTTTGGCCCTATAAGTTATATGTAAAGAACAACAATGCAAGCTGAAGCTAATATTCAGTTTTAGCTAACAACAAGATGGCTTACATTTTGAATAGCTGAAACATGAAACCACCATCCCGGAAAGCAGCATGCTCATTTTCAAGATATGTTGCTGTTTTTGTCAGTTTATTTTGATATCTGTTTGTACATCAAAGATTATTGCATTGCCAATCTATTCATATTCAATCATTGTGTTTAAGTATGTTTCCTTTGCACCAGCTACACTAGAAACATGCATCGTACTGTCAAAACTTTCATTGTAGTGTACAAAATCTTTTACAACAAAGTGTGTAACAGAAAATTATGGTGCTTAATTCTGCTTGGTTGCTTTTCTTGTGTATGTGTATGTATCCTCCTCAGCTATAACTCTGCTTGGTGCAGAGTGATCCTATGTTGGTGGTTTACACAAAAATGGATGGAAGGCTAGAAGAGATCGGCCGCACTGAAGTGATATTGAATTCACTGGAACCATTGTGGATCACAAAAGCTATGATAAATTACCAATTTGAGATTGTGCAACCGCTCGTGTAAGTTTATAAAACTATATACATACTGATTACTTGTAGAAAGCTCATACTTACTGCTACCTCTTTTTGGGCTCATGATAGGTTCAGGATATATGACGTTGACACAAAGTACCATAACACACCACTGAAGGTATATTCTGTGCCCTTAATTCATGTTTTTGCTTCACCCAAATTCAGTTTGAGTGCTTAATATCTGTGTAGCCATGCTTCAAATCAAGACACGCTTTCTTGTTTTATTTCGCTGTTCTTTGTTATTTTCTTATGGCTACATTTAGTGTTTCAATTTTCTATAACCTTTCCTGCTAATATAAAATAATAATTTTTGAGAAGAGGTTTGTGGTCAGTACAAGACAAGGCAGTCATGCAGGAGAAAAGGGCCACTATGTTAAAACATAGTGAAGGTGCCAAGTAAAGTGGTGAAGAACTTCAGTCCAATGTTTTCTACCAAAAAGTACTACAGGATGATGCATATTTGCTCATCAAAGAGTTAACCCTCCTAAACTAATGGACTGAGTAACTGTGTTAGACATATAGTAGCCAGATTGCATGTTTAGGGCCTCATTCTTTTTTCCTCACACATGTAGCATGCTAGCTGTTGTTTGTTTGCTCATTTTTTCGCCCTGCATAATGTAACATCGGGTCAAAAGATGGAAGGTATGAAAATTTACATAAATATTGTGCACATACAGTCAATGAGTGCTCAAAACAAGCGGCAGAATTTTCACAGTTATCAATATTTGGTCAAAATAATCTGGGTGATGAGGTGATGGTAGAGTTGTCTTAACAGTTTCATTGCGCAGAAAATAATTATAAGTTTGCTGTGGGCTATCTTCTACCTTCAGTGACTCACACAAGACAGCAACATTATAGCCTGCTTAGAATTTATAGTCTATTACTTTATATGCAACTATAGAAGCCTGAATCATTTGTGTTATGCAGACGTTGAACTTGGCTCAGCAAGATTTTCTAGGGGAAGCATTCTGCAATTTATCTGAGGTTGTGCAAAATCAGTTATACGATACAGTACAATGCATAATCTAGCTGCAGTATATAATTTCTCTAAATAAATGCAAATGAAGAAGAGAGACACACAAATGCACTCTCCTGATATTTATTTTGCACCCCTTTGCTCTTTTCACAGATTGTCACAAAGTTCAACCATAGCCTGACTTTGAACCTCCGAAATGGTTCTGGACATGCCCTTCAGGGCACAGTGACAGTACATGCGGAAGAAACTGCTTCATCAAGGATGGCAGTTGATATGCAATTCCACTGCCTGAATCTGGATAACAAAGACACGTTCTCCAAAAGTGTATGGATAACTTCCTTGGTAGTTATAAGGTGGCAAATTAATTGCAGATCTAAATAAATGGTTTTTATTGTGCAGGATCCCTTCTTGAGAGTATCAAGACTCTCAGAAAGTGCTGTTGCCATTCCTATATGTAAAACAGAAGTGATCAAGAACAATTTAAACCCTGTTTGGAGGCCTATAACACTGACATCACAGCAGTACAGTAGCAAGGCAAGTAACATTTTTCTAGTATATGATTTTTGTGTCGGACTTGTTTAACACATGTGTAATTCAAGGTTAATCTAAGTTTTTTCTTCTAATATGTGACTTTATTTCAGGATGACCCACTGCTAGTTGAGTGTTTTGATTTTGATGCCAGTGGCAACCACGAACTTATTGGGTAGGTTGGGTGAGGAAGTATTCTGGCATCTTTTGGCATTGATCCCAAGTTTAATTATCTTTGTTATTTTTCTGACAAATAGGTCTCTCCAGACAACTATCGCTCAGCTTGAAAATCTATATAACTCAAAGGCTGGAGCAAATTTTTACAGCCATAAGGGACAAAAGAAGGTTAGATTTCAACTATATGACACAATAATTAACAAAAAATTACTCCATCTAACCTCTCGACGTAACCAATCTGTGTTCAGTTGAAAGGACAGTTGTTCTTGGATAAGTTCCAGGAAAAAGTTCAACATACTTTCTTGGACTATATTTCCAGTGGGTTTGAGCTCAATTTTATGGTGGCTGTAGATTTTACTGGTTAGTTCTAATTTTGAGCTTCAATGGTTTATCTGTAGCTCTGTCAATCATTTGTGGCTTATGTGTGGTTACTATTCCATGTGTTTCCAGCTTCAAATGGTGACCCTCGCGTACCACAATCTTTGCACTACATTGACCCCTCTGGCAGACCAAACTCATACCAGCAGGTTTCGAATTTTCTGACGTTGCTAGGATATTCTTTAAACTGAAAGCCTTCTCACTGAACCATTTGATGTATACCAGGCAATTCTAGGGGTAAGCGAAGTTCTACAGTTTTATGACAATGATAGACGATTCCCTGCATGGGGTTTTGGTGCAAAGATACCACGAGGATCTGTATCCCACTGTTTCAACTTGAATGCAAGCACCAATGACTGTGAGGTGAGATTAATGCCTGATGAGCTACTGCCAATTTTATTTTATTAGTTTTTGACAATGGATGATATAAAAAAGAAACATTCCCCTATAAACCAACTCTTGGACATTTGTGTATTTTAAGCTATGAGCTTTGTTTCTTTCCTTGGTTTGCTTTTGCAGTAGTAGTATTAACTGAACAACTAATGCTTCACACATGAGAATGTAGTGCTACAAACCCAAATTGTGTTCAGCTGCATCTCCTGCTTTTGGCTTCCTTACAAATGTTAGTGTGCAGATATTGATGACTAAGAAATTAGATTCCTGTTGGACTCATGAATCTCATTAGTTACAAAATAGTGATATGGCTTTATCATACTTGCACTGTCTCATCCTCTTTAATTACTTATATTTTCTCTTAACGTCTCTTTTAGTAGTCACAAATGTCATCTATTGGCATGGCAAATATAGTGCTACAAATGATGTGTGGTATTGTTCCTGAAAGGTTGCCGAATGTTGCCAAAAAATAAGAGCAACCTATAGAATAACTGATGGTATTTATATTGCTTAGATCAGTTTTTCGGATCTTTATATTTACCCGCTGATGGCACCTAGATTTCTTACACCGCAGTTGATGTTTAGAGATTTTTCTGTTCCTATCACAGGTAGTTGGAGTTGAAGGCATCATGTCAGCGTACTCTTCTACTCTTTACAGCGTTTCTCTCGCGGGGCCAACCTTGTTTGGGCCAGTGATCAGCAAAGCTGCAGAAATTGCCAGCCATTCTGTGCAATATGGAAACAACAAATATTTTGTCCTGCTCATTATCACGGTATGTAATATATATCCTCATGTGACCTCTGTTCAAAAATTTTACCCGAGCATTGTTGTATGCAGGATGGAGTTATCACCGACCAGCAAGAAACAAAAGATTCTATTGTAAGGGCATCAGATTTGCCATTGTCGATTCTCATCGTGGGAGTCGGGAATGCCGATTTCACTCAAATGAGGGTAAATCATTTACTGAATACGTGATAAATATTTCATCCCCTGAACATTTTTCTTATCATCTCGGTCTTGAATGATCTGCATGCTGCGCCTTGGCATCTGGCTATTTCTTAGTAGCTTTAGTTTTGGTCCGGCAGTTTGTCGCTGCACTTGTTAATTGCATCTGTAGTGCCATGCGTCCAACGAAGCCGCAGGCATGCACTTGCACCTACCAGAAAGTTTGCTCTAGTTACCACATGCAGTTTGCCTGATAATCAAAGGCCGCCGGGACCGGAACATGCTGCTCTCTGATCTTTATTTTTGTCACCACAGCAACATGAAGTAGCAGTAACATCTTATCTGGCAATTTTCTTTGGCTTTGTCAGATCCTGGATGCGGACTTCGGTAAGCGGCTTGAAAGCTCAACAGGCAGGGTTGCGACGCGCGACATCGTCCAGTTCGTCCCCATGAGGGAAGTCCAAGGTCAGTATCGGCTTCGCATTCTGTTACCATCAACTTACTCCAGCTCTTTGCTCATAGTACCACCGCCGAAACAAGCGTGACCGATGATCGATGATTTTATCAGCAGGTGGGCAGGTCACCGTTGTCCAGAGCCTGCTGGAGGAGCTGCCTGGGCAGTTCCTGGAGTACATGCGCACCCGGGACATCAAGCCGCGACCGCCCCAGCACGCCTCAGCGCCGCCAGCCTACCCCCCTCCTCCTCCCCAGCTGTGAAGGAACCCCGCCGGGCCCGCACCCCACACAAGCTGGTCTGCGCGTACGTACCAGCTGGCAATTGTATAGATTCTGCCGTCTATCTGTCTGACTAACTCCCGTCGCCTCCGCTCTCCACATCCTACGTTAGGTACTGAACCCCGTAGATAGCTTTTCCGCCCAGGTTTAGAACGTCGCTGCAAATACTACGCATGAAAAATGAGATACCTCCTTGTGTTTTTTCTCGCTGAACTGCTGCTATGTTGGCCACTTTGTCACCGACAAGGAATTATCTCCTAGGCGACCCATCTTGTTATTGTGTACATTTGCTTAAGGTTTTGCTTTATCTATGGTACGCAATTCATGGGTCGGCTATCAATGGTCGCCTGTTGGCTGTTGCTGGAGAAGATGAAGGAGAAAAATTCCAGGAGGCTTAGTATGACATTTGTTAAGCAGAGACATACTATAATGTATCCAAGACTCGTCTCTTTTGTCTAATGATCTTCAATCTTTTCCTTGGTGAAACAAGAAATCATTTTATTCAAATGAAATTCCTCCTAGTCTCAGGCAGAGATATAAGGCCGGTTTTACTTTTTCTCCTAAAATACCACTTGTCCATGAAATCTTTGCATGCTCGTAGCACACTCGATCTATTCCAGAGTCAATATTCTTTTCTTAAGGTTAGTAGTGTCATCTAGTATGTTATGCAATTTTTTTCATGGGCTGGCATTGGCTATCCAGTAGTCGCATGTAGCTGGAGACAATGAAGGAGAAATCGCGCAAGGGTTTTGGTATTATCCTTGAAGCAGAAACATAATGTACACTCCCATAGTTCCATTGATGCGGAATTAATAGGGAGGGAGTGAAATTAGTCAACTTAACTCATCATTTTCAAAGCGTCTGTCTTTCCCTTGCTGAAACAAAAGCCAACTTCGTGCAACAAAGCTCTTGGTTTCTCGTAGGGCCGGGCGGAGATAATAACGCGGGAAATGAGCCGAGCCGTTGTATCCTAACGTGGGCGGAGGTCCAACGATCTGGCTATTTTTCTAAGATAACAAAAGAGCACACAACTGCGATAAAGGTGATTGCTTCCGAGAGAAAAAAAAAAGCAATCACACATGCTTAGTTGTATTCCAGCCTCCAGGAGGAGTAGGCTAATTAGTTATAGTGATTAGCTCAGTGGGTGCTGCAGAACGGAATGTAGCAGCATCAAATCGGTGGTGGTGGTTATGAGTTGACCGTGCCTGCTATGGCTCGCACCAGTTGCTGGCCAACCGGCATGGCATGGCATGCGGCATGTGGCCGCACTGGACGCCAGCCTAGCGCTGGCGGGCACATGCTGGTACTCCGCAGTCCGGAACAATTACCGGTGAGCCCGCCAGGCGCCAGCCGATCCATCCAGCGCCGCCCTGTCTTTGTCCCGCCGCGCCCGCCGGAGTAGTAGTATATCTCTCTCTCCCTTCCTTCGTTTGGCCCTTTCCCAACAACTGGAATGCGCTGGCCTCCTCCGTGCGATTAGTGCCTTGTCTCTCCCTCTCTCTCCCGCGCGCGCCAAGTTAAACTCGATTGTTATCGCAGAGGGGGTTTTCGCTGGCGTCGAGCGTGCTGCGTGTCATGATGAACTTTACTCGGACATTCTTTCTATCATCGAAATGCCGGCTTTTATGCTACTACCTCTGCATTGAACTGCAAAAAACGTCTTATTTTTTGATACAGAGGAGCACCTGCCTGGTCGTATTCGCGCTTTCCCGAGCACGAGAAGGGAAGCTTGGATCGAAGCGAGAGTGACGTGCTGGAACATCCTCTATGCCAACGGCAAAACAGATCGAACAAGTGTGTGTAGCTCTTCCTCTTCATCCTCTATGACAGTAATGCCCGGGGCAGTAACGCCCAGGAACATTTCAGGCAACTCCGCAGCCTGCTAGACATCACTGTCTTTTCCTTTTCTCAACACATGCCAAAGCGACCCACAAAATGATCATTCCGATTGATAGGCACAGCATCACCATGGCATGCATGTCGCTTTTCTCTTTCTTTTTCTGGTTGATTGATGAAAGAGAAGGTTCCCCTCTCTTTTCTTTTCCTTTTGCAATTTTATTTGTGCTTCCCAGAAGATCTTCCTTTCCTGTATTATTGATTTATCATCAGAACAAATATGGATACTAGTATTTCTGTAGAATATTTATCTGCTAATAACGTTGAGGAGTATCTTTAATTTGCACCACACATTGACCTTTCATTGGGCAACTGACCCTGCACCTGCAGGGAGTGCTCAGCAAGATTGGTGCGCCTAGCAATTTGTTCTTTTTCCCTGAATACACCCGACACCATTCATGTGCAGCTGCCATTTTTATCAGATGGATCACGAATTCCCTTTCTCGAAAAAAAGAGGGATTAAGAAGAAGAGAGAGGGTGACATGCCAGCTCCCCCGTAGGAGGACTGAGAGGGATAGTTCCAATTGGCGCGCTTCTGCCTTTCAGTAGCCTGCCTGTCCTTGTCCATGCCTCCATAATCCCGTTGCATTGCATGGTTGGTGAGTTACTTTCACTGCCACCTTCAAGCAAGCAAAAACAAAACATGGGGACGATCGTTAGAGGGAAAGATCCCAAAAATGCATGTACGAGCACGTACCCCCTCCGTCCACAAATATAAAATATTTCAATTTTCTTTTGATTTGGACATATAAATACATATTTTAGTGTGTTTGTTCATTCATTTCATTTCAGTCCGTATGTGGTCCATATAAAAATATTCAAAACATCATATATTTCTGAAGGGAGGGAGTAACATTTTTTTTGAGACTGGGCAATTTTTTTTTTTTTGAGACTGGGAGGGAGTAACATTTTAACAACTAGCTGGGAGGGGAGCGGCTGTCACTACAATTTGTTAGTCATTTACCTTTATTTTTTGCGGGCAAGCCGTTTTACCTTTATATCAACATAAATATTGTAGTATGTGCATCAATCCACACTCTTTTTTCTTGTCGAGATTTTGACATGTTTGCAAGCATCACATCGTTTGAGATGTGAAGATTTTCTCACATTTTCTGCGAAAGAACTTTGAAAGTTTCTCAATTGTATCTGAATTTTACACGAGCTGACCTTGCTTGAACTTATTACCGAGCGGCGTGCCACTCGGTCGCCCCACATAAATCATCTTGACTTTGCTTCCATGTTAAACTAGTATAAGAAACATCATTTTCATTAAAAACAGCTTAATTAGATACACGTTAACCCTCTCATAGACAAGGAAAACACCATCAATAAAATTTCAAAAAAAAAGAGAAATGAGAGCATGCAAGCAAAACCGTTGGGACAAAAGAAGGGGGGAGCGAGGACGGGGCGTCGACCCGTTGGCTGTGCAGCTGAGGTTGCTGCCAGCCCACCCGAGTTCGAGTCCCGGCACGGACGCGCGGTGCTCACGGAGTTTCTCCTATAAAAAAAAGCCAACGAGGGTTAGCCCTTGGGTTGGTCTTATTTTTTTTAAAAAAAAGGAGGAGCTGAGAAAAAAAAAGGGGGAGGGAGGTGGGAATCACACCACCTTGTCTTCCCTGTCCCTCACTGCCACCATACCATATCCATTGCTCCCTCCCCCCTCTCTCCTGTCCTAATTCACTACGCCGCTATTTATTTTACTATTAATTGCCCCGACTGCGTCTCCGTCCCCGCCCCCTCCGCCGTCGCCACCCCAAATTCCCACGCAAACCCTAAGCCAGCCAGCCAGCTAGCTCGGCAGCCCAGCCCAGCCCAGCCCAATGGCGGAGGACGCCGGCGACAGGGACCAGCAGCAGCAGCAGCAGCCCGCCGCGGCCGCGGGGCCCGGAGCAGGGCATGCCTGCGGGGAGGACGGCGGCGGCAGGGACGAGAGCTCCGTCAAGCTCTTCGTCGGCCAGGTGCCCAAGCTCATGACCGAGGCCGAGCTGGCCGCCATGTTCCGCGACGTCGCCGTCGTCGACGAGGTCACCGTCATCCGCGACAAGGCCACCAAGGCGTCCCGAGGTCCGGATCCGTACGCCCCCGCCCCGCCGGATTTCCCCCCCTTGCAATGCCGTTCCCTGCGTGCTTTGCCTCTCTATTGGTTTCCCTGGGTCGGGATCTGGGCGCGGTTCCCGTTTGCTTGCGGTTTTTCCTGCTCCTCCCGCCCGCGGCGGCTCCGCTGTGCTCTCTGTCTGTGCTCTGCTGGTGGCTGGCAATGCCGCCCGGCCATTTGAGCTGCCTGATTTCTGCTTCTCCCGGCTGAAACTTCTCGCGCTCTGCTGGGAATTGGGCTTCTGCCGTGCCGATTTAGGCGCAATTCTCGCTGCTCGTGGGGAATTTTGTGCAAGGGGAGGGCTGCGTTGAATTGCTAGCTTCTGCTATGGTGTGAACTCCCTGCGGAGAAAAGTCAAAGCGGTTGCCCAAGTCTGCTTTATCCCGCGTTTTCCATTTTGATGTTCTCAACTTCTCATCTCGTATGTAGGAGCTCCGAGCTGCATCAGATTCTCTGCTTCTCGGCCGCTCGAGCTCGGATTTTGTGCTGAATCAGTGGGGTTTTACCCATGCCAGTAAAAAATGTTGGAATTTAGTGTTGCTCGCAAGCGTTGGGTCTGAACTCCGAATTTCATTTTTCTGGTGTCGGATTGGTAAATTTTCTTGTCTGGAGAAGATTAGTTTTTCTTGACACTTGAACTTTGTTGCTTCTCGCGTGCGTGCGTGCGCGTGTGTTTTTCGATCATGGGATGTGAAATTAAACGTTTGGTCATGGTTAAATTTTTAGATGGACTTGAGCTCGAATTTAAGCTGGCAGATTGGACCACATATATAAGCTGTCCTTGTTAGTACATATTCATTTTCAACCAATAGCTGGACGAAGGTGTGTCTTCCCTGTACGTGCGATAGGCTGGAATTTAGGACCAGTGGAATTGTAATGTGTTTGTTGCCGTTTCGGTGGATTTCAGAATTCGATTGGTCCCATCAAGGAATTTACCTTCGCGTTGCATTTTGAGGTTTTGCTCTGGATTTTTTTTGGGCTATTTACCTTGCATTTCCCTACTATGAGATCATGATTCAAGATGATGAAATCTGATGGTAACTATTTAGAACTTCCTTTTCTAAAAACTATTTAGAACTTGTCCTAGGAGATACTTTCCTATACCATGGGGAATCTGTGCTTCTTCGATTTGATTGGTTTGAATTATATCTGTACTTGTTACTAGGGATTGATTGTTTTACATTTGTTCTCCCAGGAGTAGTTAGATGTGAACGTCATAAAATAAGATGTTTTCCTGCATATGCAAAATCACAATCCTGTTTGCGACTTGCTACGATATTACACTGGCGTTTTCATATGAAAGACTTTGTTGGTATTGGTGTCCCAGTAGGTTTTAGTTGTATCTTGTGTTCTGTTTTTGCTCGACTGTAGTCTCTAAATGGCTATCCTCATGATGTTTTAGTTTGATCTTGATATACAGCATACTGTACATTGCAGGTTGCTGCTTCCTGATCTGCCCATCAAGGGAGGAGGCTGACAAGGCAGTGAATGCATATCACAACAAACGCACGCTTCCTGGGGTATGCAGACACAACCCTTCTTGTTTCACGTGTATCTGCCTGGGTAACTTGGGTTTCACGTGTATCTGCCTGGGTAACTTGGGTATAATTTAACCAACTGATGCATCTAAAGGGTTCTTTCTGGATCTGTTGTTGTTGGGAGCTCTTGCATGTTGGGTACTCTTGGCAGTGGATGAACCAGGAATGGAGTGCATGTCTACGCTGGTCTAGTTAGGGTTAAGTTTTAAGTGAATACTTAGTGAGAGATTCCCAGGAAGTTGGCTCATTGTTGGTGATCTGTAAAAAAATCCTACTGACCATTGTCGCTATATTTGCATTTAAGATAGCCATTTTGAGTTTGCCTATTTGGCCCAAATGATCCTGCGTATAGACTATGATGTAGAAGAATGATTTGTCTGACTTACATTCAAGATTTTGGTTAACTGATGAATTACTGTCAGCAAAATCGTCCATGCCCACACTTGACCAACTGATGGATTGCTAGTACAGTTGATCTAACTTATTAATTTGGCACTTTTTTTTAGTTTGGTCTTAGAAAAAAAGTTGGTCCAGGTGTGTCCTTAATCCTTATCTGGTCAAGGCAAACTGTGTTAATGTCTACGTGGAATGCATGTCATCATCCGTTATGCTAGCCGTAGATTCAGTACAGTAGTGCAGACGAAAGTGTTTCAAATATTTTATGAATCACTTCAGTTGTTGTTACTGCTCCAAATTGCTCTGTTGGCACCTCTAGTTCCAGGAGCTATGGCACAGTTAGACCCTACTGCTTGAAACTGTAGTGTATGATTGTATAAAGAGAGAATTCCTTATTTGGCCCTTTCTTAAAATTTGGTTCCCTTTTTGACCCTAGTAAAAAAAATCTTCCTGTTTTGACACTCAAAACTTCATTTTGTTCCCTCTATGACATTTCCGTCATTTTTGGCAACTAACACCGTTAAATGCAACATGAAAGGTCTGTTTTACCCCTGATGTATTTTGTGACCAAAATTATGACTCGCAAGTCAGAAGCAACGGTGGCGGTGGCACGTGGACAGAATGCCTCGAAGCATTGGAGTTGCAACAAAATTATATTACAAGATTGTACTGAGAAACTCATATTAATAAGAACCGGTGCAGAAACATGTATGTATAAGCAGTACACACAGGCACAACAATCTCACGGTTTCTCACTTCACGCACAGCACACAGAAGAGATCCATCTCAATTTCTCTCTTTGCACAAAATGCACACATCACATCACATCACGCACACACAGCAAGCACACTCAAGACTCAAGCATGGAAAGCACGCATCCACGGCAACCCAGCTAGCACGCCCATCACTGAGGCACGGCAAGCACGTGCATCATGTAGGAAGCCGGCCAAGCACTCACTCGGGCAGGGCACACGGCCAGGGGAAGCTGGTCGGGCAAGGCGGGAAGGCGCAACGTGGTCGTCCAGCTGGCTGCGGAAGATGGCCAGCGACGGTCGCTCCTCATCACCGCGACGCCCCTGCCACCAATGGACCTCCGGCGCCGCGACTTTCCCTGCACAGCGCCGCCTCCCGTCCTTCACTGCTTGGCGCCCTCCGCCTCCCCACAATGGCCGCCCTCCACCGCGCCATCCGTAGCAGCGTTGGGGCCGCGCCCTCCTCCATGCCTCGCGCCGCCGCTGTGTGCCTCGCACCGCGCGGTAGGGTTAGGGCTCGGGGAGAAGGAAGGGGAATCGGGAGAGAAGGGGTCTCGGCAGAGAAGTGAATCGGGAGAGGATGTGTACGGTTTGGTCAAACTAGATTTTTCTGTTTTTTTTCAGCGTGCTAAAGGAGGGGTAAATAAGACTTTTCAAGTTGCATTTGACGGTTTTAACAGCAAAAAGTGACGGAAGTGTCATGGAAGGAATAAAATGAATTTGTGGTGTCAAAAAGGGAAAAATAAAAATCTTCGGGCCAAATAGGGAACCAGATTTTAAGGAAGGGCCAAATAAGGAATTCTCTCTTGTATAAACCCCTACCACTCAGAAACTTCCATCCAATTTTCCACCCCTTCCGCGTGGAAGTCGTTGACAGGTCAGAAAGGTTAAAGATCTGATGATTCTGATCTAACCCTGCTATTCCCATTTGCAACCCTAGAATATGAAGGATGTTACATTGTTGTACATGACTGGTATCAGGTGGATTTCTGTCAGACTTATCTTTTCTTGTAGAATTGATGTAGCTGATCAGATCTAAAACCTTGTAGCCAGGAATCTTTGATATGTACGATTTTGGATAAATTGAGAGAGCAGGTGGCTAAGCTTAGCTAAGAGTGATGCAACTGCGGTCCTAATTATGATATTTTAGACCATGTTGGCTGGTAGATATGGAAAG
Organism: Aegilops tauschii subsp. strangulata; assembly: GCF_002575655.3. Lineage (NCBI taxonomy): Eukaryota > Viridiplantae > Streptophyta > Magnoliopsida > Poales > Poaceae > Aegilops > Aegilops tauschii. The sequence continues at coordinate 337,490,065 of NC_053035.3, forward strand.
GGCAGCCCAATGGCTTAGTAGTAGTTCTTTTGGTGATCACAGGTTTTCTTTTGGGGCTGTTTCGGCACCAATCCGTTTCAGGGTTATATGAATGTGAATAAATTGTCTATATCTACTTCAGAAAGACGTGACACATTCTTATCATGATCAATGAGCATAACTAACATCTTTGCATATTCACCGAACATCAATACAATTTTGCAAGGGCTGCTGTTACTTCTCTCTGAATGTCATTAACATTTCTTCCCATTTTGTCTGTGTTTGGAATCAGGCCCCAAGTCCATTGCAAGTAAAATATGCCGATGGAGAGTTGGAAAGGCTGGGTATGAGGCTTTCTAAAATTATTTCATTCACAAGCAAACTTGTGTATCAATTATTGATTGAATTTTGTTTTGTTTCTCATTGTGCTGACATGTCTTCACCGTTACTTCCAGAGCACAAACTTTTCATCGGAATGCTCCCCAAAAATGTAACAGATGCTGAAATGACTGATTTATTTTCACAATATGGAAATATCAAAGATTTGCAGATTTTGAGAGGTTCACAACAGACGAGCAAAGGTAAAAATTTTCTTGTGGGACCAGTTGATTTTCTTATGACTTGAAATGAACATTACTTTTCTTCTACACTTGCTTGTACATTTAGTTGCTTACCAACTGTGGGTGTTGCAGCCGGCTGTGCCTTTCTGAAGTATGAAACAAAAGAGCAGGCTGTGGCAGCTATCGAAGCTCTAAATGGGAAGCACAAAATAGAGGTTTGTGAAAACATAAGGACTCAAAGCAATTGCAGTTCTCTTTAGTCAAATTCAAAATCACTTGCAGTGCACAAAGAGAGGGAGGGGAGAGGAAAGTTCTTATATATGCAGCAAAAGTTTTAATATATCCAGATCAAATCAACCATAGATGAGTGCAGAAATTGCTTTGCCCACATGTGTGGTGGATTCTGCTGACCTATTTGATCTGAACATTCTTGATCTCTTATACAAGTAATGGGAACCAGGCTTACAAAAACAGGAACTATCCAGTTTATTTGCTACATTTTCAGTTGAACAAAAATATAATGGTTGGAAATTGGAATCTTGCACAATATCATGCACATTTGTATTAGTTATTTCCCTTTCTTCAGCAACTTCATGATTCGTAAAATATACCCTGACATGCCTTGATCTTTTTTGTCAGGGTTCAAGTGTACCTTTGGTTGTAAAATGGGCTGACACAGAAAAGGAAAGGCAGGCTCGAAAAGCACAAAAGGCTCAATTTCCGCCGTCTAATATGTCAAATGCAAATGCCATGCAACAGAGTTCATTATTTGGTGCCTTACAGATGGGATATGTGCCTCCATATAATGGATTTGGCTACCAGGTGAATTTATGATACTGAAACCTTAAGCTTATTGTGACCATACAATAAAAGGCTATTCCTATAATCTTGAGCTTATTCTTAGAATAGATTTTCAGTTTGCTGAAAGAAATGACTGTTCAAGAGCATGTTTTGAGGAAAGTGGAAATGTTTGTTTTCACCTTTCGCTATTCATGTTGTTCTATGTCTATAACCTTTGTATAGTTGTTGCACATGTACTGTTGCAAACGATAACAGAAAAGGCATTGTTTTGAACTGCTGCGATTTCCTATCTTTCTTTAAAAAAATTGAATAGGAGGTTGAAACCCCCGGCCTCTGCATCATTGTGATGCACATAGCCATCTTTATTAAAGTTGATGTAAGGCAACAAAGCCAAAACATAACAGATAGAGTACCAAACATGGACAACTACATCAGAACCATTACAAGATATAATTTTAACACCAATGACCTATCTTTCTTAATGTGCTAGTACTGTTAAGCAAGGTCCAAAATGGCTTGAATCAATGGCATGCTAATGCTCTATGACCTTTGATTAGTGCCCGCCACACTAGCCCTGAATATGATACACCTTGTGTTGTGGTATATAACTCTCAGTTATTGATATGTGCAGCCACAAGGAACCTATGGGCTTATGCAGTACCCTTTATCTCCGATGCAAAATCAAGCAGGCTTCCAGAATATGGTTCAGCCTGTCAATCAAGGAAGCTCAATACGGGGTGTTAATTCTGAACTATCCCCTAATTCAGTTGCTAGGTCATTCAATTCAATGCAGTTGGGCAGCCCTTATCCAGCTGGGCCTGGTATGCAGTATCCTGGGTCATATCCTGGTGGTGGCATCAATAGTCGTCCTTACATGAATTCTCTTAATTCAGTTAAAGTTCCGAATGCAAATGCTACATCTCCCACATCTTCAAGTACCAGCAGCAACACTGGTCCTCAGCTAGAGGGTTTGTCTCCTTTAATATAGTCATTCCATTTTTCATTTCTTCTCAGGTATGTTTTACAGATGATGTGTATCATGTGCACAGGTCCTCCTGGAGCCAACTTGTTTATCTATCACATCCCGCAAGAATTCGGCGACCAAGATCTAGCAAATGCATTTCAGAGTTTTGGTAGAGTATTGAGTGCCAAAGTGTTTGTAGACAAAACGACCGGTGCTAGTAAATGCTTCGGTAACTAATTCTTCCTCCTAGCTGGATTTCTTAGGACTGGCATCATAACGGCATGATTTTTGTTAATTCGTTCCTGGCTGGATGCAGGTTTTGTAAGCTACGATTCTCCTGCTCCTGCGCAGGCAGCCATAAGTATGATGAATGGGTTCCAATTAGGTGGTAAAAAGCTGAAAGTACAACTCAAGAGAGACAACAGCAAGCACAATAAACTTTATTGACAGCGCCCAGTCGATACCCTCCAATACGATCAGGAAAAACCGGTACATATGTGTCGCACAATTGATCGTTTGTCCCATTGTTTCTTCTGGCGTCCACCATGTGTCGTCGTCGGTGGGGGCTTGTGTATCTTGGCTCAATTCAATTCAACATTCTTGAAAACTGCTAAAGTGTGTATTTCGTCACAGCATAGTTGTAGCATCTGTACCATCAGATTCAGACCCATTGTACATCAGACATTGATTTATTCAATTGCTCCCTTTTTTCTACTGAATTCCGCTTGTTTTCCTCCACTTTTGACGTGCCCTAGTGTCTTGATGAATTTTTGTCTGTGAATGGCCCCTTTTCGTATGCTGTATGGGATGGAGTGGCTTCTTGAAGTATCATGAGCCTTCCTTTAGGATGAGCTGATCGTACCTCTTGTATGTGTCACTTAAGTGATTTCTCCCCAGATACAATCATGTTGGTTTGTCTTTGTGGTTCTTTTGATCGCGTAAACTCTGTCAGAGCTTGCGGACGAGTGCCAGTATTGCAATTCTCAGTATGTCTATAACATTTCTGATGAAGCACGATCGTCGTATTCACACTAAACCACATCAAGAACATATTACTCCTAGGCTAAATTAGCTCAATCGCGAGGAGTAGATCGTCATTTCACACTAAACCACCTCAAGAACATATTACTACTAGGCTAAATTAGCTCGATTGCGAGGAGTAGGGCGTTTTGGAGGACGGGCTCCATGGAGCCTGTTATTTTAATTCAAAAATAAACTCAGTTTTAAAATTTCTGAAAATAAACATACACATTTACAAGGATGTAATGTATATGTGTGTAAAATTTGATGATGAAATACACTGAATTGTGAGCTGGAAAAAAAATCATGGACTTCATGTGCTAAGAAGGCACAAAGTTTTTCCTTTTTTGCAGCTCTCATTTTAATGTATTTCAACATGAAGTTTTACACATGTATACATTATGTCTCTGGCATATGTGAATTTTTCCAGAATTTTTTGAAACATAAAAGTATGAATTCGCCCTACATGGAGCTCAAGTTCCATTTAGCATTGTCGGGCTGCGAGTCATTTACATCCAGTCGACTTTAAAGTGGCTGTTCTGAACCACTCAGTCACAACTGCAGCTCCATCGACACAGTTTCACAAAGTTGGTGCTTCACCTGAAATGAAGCTCACATTCACGCTCCTTTGCACCGACCATATGCTATTGCCGGTCATGCGAAAGAAATTAAAAAAAAAAACACATTTTCAGACACAAATTTCCTAGATCCCAAGTGAAATTTGGAAACATGCTCAGATGAATCCCAGCCGGCCAAAAATGGCTTGCCTGGAAATCCCTGCAACGGCCATCAGGGGTTTGGAACCCTGGTTTGTCAGAATGATCATGTAGGGTGCCAAATTCAAGGCGCAATGTGTCGTCAAAACACATCATCACACCTTCTAATGCTCAGGTTTACTATTCGGGATAATCATCGAGAATCTATCGGTCCACGCAAAATTTGAACCCCTGAGAATTTGAACCAGAGGCAACCGCTATACGCTGATATCAAACAGTATAAACTTTTATACTGGATTCCATCATCTTTTGTTCACCACTGCACAGCAAGACTGGGCAAAACATGTGCAACGACACTGAAGGGCCCGCCGCCTCTGGCTTTGACCACTATACACAGAGATGCCCAGTTGCCTGCCTTATACCCCAACACCAGTATTTACATGCTATAACAAACACCCCCTGCTCATAGGGTGCGCAGTTTTTCACGCCTAATGCGACCTCCTGAAAACAGCATGCTAGCTCTTGAAGGCTTTTTATTATTATTTTGGACTGCCTTCAGCATGCTAGCCAGCTCTGTCATGGTAGACCCGCCAGCAAGCACAGTAGGATCGCAAGTGCCCATTGACAGGAATGCCTTCGGGTGGCAAATGCTGTAATAACAAAACAGCGGATGGTAAGTAGCAGGAGAGGATATGCTAGTTTACATGACAGGTAGGTATCAGGATGTATAATTGGATAGTTTACACATGACAACACAGATAGCAGGATGAAAAATTTCCTAGCATGAATAAAAAATTTGAAACAGAGAACAAAGATGATACTATTAGCTTTTTTTAGAAAAGGATTAAGCTACTAGCTAGTCTCATAAGTACCGCTGACATAGCAGTGCAGTTTACATGGACTCGTATAGCATCACAGTACACCAAATCATTTTAGTAAATCACTCAAATTGCAGTGACAAGCATAAAAACTGATCGCTGAGGTCTGCATGGAATAAAACTGCTATTCTGTAGAATAATCTACCAACTCCAAGCCTTGATAAATGTTGATTGATATTAGCAATGTCTGGCAGCTGCGGAAATGAGAGAAGAGAGAAAAGACTCACATGTGTTGGGAGCAGGGGCCACAGCTGGCACTTGAGCAGGATGATGCGCATGAGCAAGAGACACTGTATGCAGCGGGGGCTTCACATTTGCTGGAGATGGAGCAGGGGAACTATGGTGCCTGTTGGGAATATTTGTAGAGTGACGAGCAGAAGGTGATGGACTGATAGAAGATGGTGACACTGCATGAGGCATGGTGGGAGGGGAAGCATAATGATGATTCCTAACTACTGGCTCAGCCGCTGGGGCCACAGGAGCCTTATTTTTTGGCTTATTGGTGTATCCATATGAATAACCAGATGGGGATGGAGATCTATATTTGGGCTGTTCCACAGGAGGATGTACAGGTGCAGGAGATGGAGGCAAATGCCTAATTACTTCATGACTACGGTGGTGGCTATGGTGGTGGTGATGGTGGTGGTGGTGGTGGTGGTGGTGGTGGTGATGATTATGGTGGTGACGGCGATGATCTTCATGAGTCATGGGTGCGGGGCTTGGTGCATCACTATCACTCCCGCTGTGCAAAGAATGCCGCAGATACGACGAAAGACTTATCTGCTTTACTTTGCCAAATACAGTGTGATTTAGTCCCAAGTTTCCTGAAGATGAATTAGCAATCGTTTGTGCCAACTGCTTCATTCTTGGAGGGGAAGGCTGGTGATTCCCAACTTCTAGAATAATGGAGGACCGAACAACTGTTGGAGGAGCAACCGTTGAACCTTCCAAATTTGTCAATTTGATATAGAGGATCTGCAAAGCATGTGAACAGGGGATCAAGTAAAAAACAAAAGTAACATATAATACACTTCACATATTATGACCTTGGAAGATCACGCTTCCCCGTCCAACATTTTGGAACGTTCAACAAAATAAGAGTCTTAGGGCAAGTATGGAGTTCCAAGTTACGATCTCTACCCATACTGTCGTACTGCTATTGAGTATTGATTGCTGTGTTAGATCATTTATATTGCATATAAGTATGTTCTTTTCGTTCTTAATATTTAACCCTACAAAAATAGGAAAATGGAAAGGAAAAAAATCCCATATGTGTTTCTTGCATGTTCGCCCATACGGCCATACATGTATACAAAAACACAATATTCCTGGTGTACTTTGTCCCTAGCAGAGAAACTACTCAGAGGACATGGAGTTCAGGTACATGAGTATAAAATGAATTTTATGTGGTCATGTACATGGTTGTTCTGCTTTTGCATACACATGCGGACGCAGGAATCGAAACAAGACAAATAACAAGAAGCAAGCATTCCTTTCAAAAAGAAAAAGAAAAAACCAAGCATCCAACCTTTCAGATTTGGTTCTACAGCAATTTGGTGGTGACAAGTGTGTAAAACTAAACTAACATGACATGGTAGTTATTGCTAGAATGGAAAATATTAAATAGAACTCAACCAGAGGCTAGCACCAACCTCATTGGTATCGAGAAGTAGTCCTGCCCTCATTTGGTCTTTCAACTCATTTGTTTTATCCTGTACCTTGTCGATTGGGAAATTCAGAGTGAAGTTGAAAGATGCATAAGGCTTCTGCACAAGAAAAGCAGCTTGCGGAGGGATAATGGTTATTCCTCCAGGGAACTTAAGCACCTCGAAGAATGATGAGTTCCCAAACAGCGACTCTGTCAATTGGAGTGTTGACTGCTGTACAACCAAGGACATGAAATGAGACCTAAGAATGCTCAACCATGTTGATGACATAGTTGAGTATTTTGGATAAGGCACAACGCTGAAGATGACATTTGTCCAGTTTGATGCACCTGATGGTTGTAGAAAATTTACAGCAACCTGTACAATCATTTAGGAATCAGGAATTGCGTTGACAGATTGTGGGGCACACAGTAGATGACAGGAAGAAGATTCGCAAAAAAAAAACATGAAGTAAATAAATAAAGTGAAGCATTTCTGCCTTACAGTAGAGTTAGGGATGCCAATTTCCTCATAGATGTCAAACTCAAGCTTAGGTATACTTTCATTCAACTCTGACACCGTCTTTTGTAGCATAAAGCTTGCCACTATATCAGCTGCAAAAAGAGGAGTACTTCAATTGTCAAATATTCTCAATAATGTCATGCTGAAATATTTATTTTAGAGCTCAACAGAAAAGATCACAACACACGAGTTCTCAAGAAGTCAAAATGGGAATCATTAGTGAAGTAAACAAGTAAAAGAGACAGACATTGCCTCAACTGAGCGGACATGAGTATTAAACTATTAATGATTGTTAAAGGTCATGGGCATGTTTGGTTCCCATCCACACTTTGCCACACTTCTGTGCCACAAGTGTGGCAAACTGTGGCACCGTTTGGTTACAGCCACAAGTGTGGCACTCCACACTTTTTTAGTCACATACCTCACTTGCCATAGACTCGGTTGCTAGCCAACTTTTGCCATAAGTGTGGCGACCAATTTGGCCACCACAAAAACTGTGGCATGCCGCACTTGTGGCACAATAGTGTGACTAAATGTGGAGGCCAACCAAACATGCCCCATATTTGTAAATAAGATTCAAGGCATTTTTTCTCCTAGCCCCATCATGTGGATGCAAATGTAGAAGGACCATGTTCCATTTTTTCTACTTTTGTGTGATCAAAGCTACTTAGACAGGTTTCACACAATATCTAGTATCATAACTAAGACCTTGCTATTTGTTGGATGCCCTAGGTGTTCGTTTCATTTATAAATTGGTATTCTTAAAACTGATAATACCCTTTCTTGCATATAGCAACCCAATTATTTCAATGTTTCAATCTATTTCCCTGATTCCCTGAAAGATTAGAGCTCACTGTAGACAAAATTATGCATACAGCCATACACTGAACTAGCGAACTCACACTTCCGTGCATTGACCATACTCTCCTCAAAGGTTCTTTACATCAAAATTATATCTCCAAGAGCTGACATAATCACTTCCATCAGTTCAATATAGCTACCACCATTCCGTATATGAAGGGAAACTTATTTCTAACATCAACTTCTAATGCCACCATTTTATAAACTTTCGCCTTTTCTATCACGGCAGTTTTTGTTAAGGCATGGAAACTTCAGGCATCACTATTTTATAAGTAATCTTTTTTCCAGGAAGCACTTTTTGTCGAGTCTTCTAACGTCACCATTACGTAAAGTATTGACTCTTCTACCACGGCAAGTTTTGTTGGGACCTCATGACATAACCCGTCATTAAACTGTTGTCTTTTCTTGCACAATTTTTTTATTTGGACTTTATAACATCACCATTGAAAAAGGAGTTCCTTATCTATCGCAGCTTTTTGTCGTGAACAAGTCTATTCGGCAAAGCATTGACGTTTTCACGGCAACTTTTGTCATGATCTTGGAAGTCTAACGTTATCTATTGATCTAATCTATCCAAAAGGTGTTGCCTTTCTTTTATGGCAATTTTTGTCGGGATATTATCTCACCGGCCCATGAAACGTTGCCGTTTCTTAAACTGAAAATCGTGTCAGGATGTCATAACATCGATACATAACTATTCGGTAAAATCTTGTATTTCTATGCAGTTGCCATGATCTTCTAATGTGACCTTTCAATAATTTTTTGGCAAGAACTAGGATCTATAAAACGATGTTTTCATGAACAACAAATACCATAGATAGCCAACAAGGCCCATTTTTAGTTCTCCTACCGCTAGCTCAAGCATATATCAATACCCAGATCTTCAATACACAAAAAACTCCCACTGCGGCATGTACTAAGAAAATGGGTTTATTCTTTTCCTCCACCATAGTTCTAGAGGCAATACAATAAGAGAATACACCACAACTGATTTTAAACCTTTGTAAGCTAACATTAATAACTAAATGCACGCATCGTTCACACATTGAGCTCCACTGTAACGAAGAAAAAAAAATCACAAATATGCACCAGAAACTCCCCTAGAAGCGCCACCATGAGCACCCTAAAAAAATTGTTTGCTTTCCAGATAGGGAAAAAAAACTGAGTGAACACAATGTGGCAACTCAGCGGCCATCCAGGCTGGCCGAAATTGGCACAAAGAAGGTCTGGTGGTTTGGCCGGCATTTCCTATCATGTTTACCGGCAAGAATAGCACCTAGTAGATAACTGTGTTATACCGTATGTATCCGAATTTGGGCTGGCAGAAGCTAATAAAAACATGTATTGAAGAAAAAAGGAAACAGATAAAAGAACTACCAGATGCAAGTATTTTGGTTCATATTTACTCTCAGAGGCGCAAACTTTGCTTGAATCACTCGCGAATCTCCAAAGTCTAGTCGCTGATTTAGTCACTACTCGTGGCGTTGGCGTCCACACAACGAGATCGATTTAAAAACTAAGCAATTTAAAAACTGAAGGTGGCCGAGATCTCGCAATGCGAGCTGACCTGCGAGCGCGTCCCCCGGGGGATCCGGCGGCCCCGCTCGGCGGCCGCGGTGGCGCCCGGCGAAGGGCGGCAGCCAGAACAGGGCGGAGAGGAGCACGGCGGCGCCGAGAAGGAGCGCGGCCACGCATTGCGGCCGCACGGACCGGCGGCATCCGCTGCAGCTTCTTCCTCTTCTTCTTCCTTCTCCTCCTCCCTCCGCCGCCGCCCCCGGCGGCTGCTCCCGCTGCCCCCCGGCCGCCTTTCCCATGGCGCGCGCCCTCACGCATCACCGCCCGCCACCATTGCCGCCGGGTGGAGCAGAGCAGGGGCGGGGACGGGACCCACGTGAGGCTGGCTAGGGTTTGGGCTTGTGGCGTCGCCGCGTATGCTACACAGCACAGCAGAGCAGTGCGGCGCGCACGGGTGAGGACTGAGGAGGTGGGGTGGTGGTGGAGTGGAAATGGTGGGAGAGAGAGAGGCTGCGTGCGCGTGCGTGCGAGGACAAGGGGTGATGGCCTGGCCGCTGCATTTATTGCGCAGTCTGCTGACAGCGTAAATAATTTTAGCTTGTCACTATTAGTGATAAATAAAATCCTTATATGTTTTCTTAAACAAAATTACAACTTTAAGGAAAACGTTTCTAATCCATCAGTTGACGATGCCACAAGTGTTGTCCGTCTTTGCCACGCGTCCCCGTGCATTCTCCACGTAGCACGCGTCGAATCATCCAGGAGCCACCTTCATTTCTAGGAGAATATCCGGTGCTACCGAGGCCTATGTGCTACCGTGATACGGACTCATGTGCCGTCGGATTCTCAGATTGGATGGCTCCTAAGAACTCTGCAAACATTTGCAAAAAAGCCTTTTAGGAGTCCGAAAATTGAGCATAGATCCAGCAGATACAACAGCTTCCAGATGTCGTTCGATTTGAGAATCCGACGGCCCAGGAGCCTGTATCACAGTAGCACCTGGGCCTCGGTAGCACCAAACATTCTCCTATTTACTCTCTTTCCCTCATCTATCATGATTAGACTCGTTTTTTTATGATTCACGCGCCACAAGCTTTTTGCCGTCGTGCGCAACAAGGGAATATCACCATGGATGCAAGCCGTCGTCGCTATTCTAATGTTGCAAGTACCTCCCTGCATCGCTGGCGTGCTCCCCTTTTCTTCTCATTATCCCTTCCACATCTAGTCAGCGGAGCTCACCATGCCACTACTACGAGGGAAGACAACTGTGCTGTAAGAACATCCACTGCGGCTTGTGTCGATGTTGCAGGTTGACTCGTCGTTCGCCATGGATTGATGCAAGCCTCCCCACCAGTGTTGCAAGGCGGCACTCGGTGTTGGAAGGTCGGAGGGGGGACATTTGGCGTGTTGTTCACTGTTGCGATAGTGCGTCAATGATGTGTGCTAGGAGCCCCTCTGTGTTTGCAAGGTGTTCCGCGTGATGACGACACTCGGCGTTGCAAGGTGTGGGGCTCACCGACATGTTATCTATTGCTTTGCAGATGGTGTGTCGGTGGTCCGGGGGTCGGCACGTGCCTTTGCTACTGCGAGTGACAACCGGTACTGCTGGCCAATAAGGGAAAGCGCTATTGTGGGGCATCATTGGGAGTTGGACGATGATACTGAGTGGGTCGATGGCTGTGTTGTAATGATGGTGTTGCGAGGGACGCTGCTAGTAGTGATAGGCGTTGGGATTTCCCCGAAGAGGAAGGGTGATGCAGTATAGTAGTAGATAGTATTCCCTCAGTTAAGAACCAAGGGTTATCGAACCAATAAGAGACGCCACACAAAACCTATAAGTAGTACCTACACACAAAGCAAATACTTGCACCCAATGCGGGCAAGAGGGTTGTCAATCCACTTGTACTCGTTAATTGCAAGGATTAAGTCTGATAGTGTTAGATAGATGAATAAAAAGGAAAATAAAAGTGATAAAATTGCCGCAAGTATTTTTAGGGTTTTAGTAAATATAAAGTGAATGGACCCGGGGCCCATAGCATTCACTAGAGGCATCTCTCCCATGAGCATAATACAGTGGGTAGACAAATTACTGTTGGGCAATTGATAGAAAACGCATAATTATGACGATATCCATAGCATGATCAATATATAGGCATTACATCCGAGACAAGTAGACCGACGTCCATCTGCATCTATAACTATTACTCCACCCCTCGACCGCTATCTAGCATGCATCTTAAGGTATTAAGTTCATAACAAACAGAGTAATGCTTGAAGCATGATGACATAATGTAGACAAAGCAAGAGCAATTAATATTATCGAGCCCCATCATTTTACCCCTAGTAGCAACAATATAGATACGTACCTTGCAACTCCTCCCGTCACTGAGTAAGGACACCGCAATATTGAACCTACTACCAAGCACATCTCCCACCGAAGATAAATCGATGTAATTGGCCAGAGAGATAGACAGATAGACCGGAGAGAAATACAAGGCTATAAAATAATCACACATAATAAAGTTCAGAAAAGATTCAATTACTTTCAATGAACAATCTAATAATAAACCCATAATTCATCGGATCCCAACAAACACACACAGCAAGAATTACATCGAATAGGTCTTCGAAGAGACCGCCATGTGAGCTTGTGGCCCTCTCGTAGATCTTCTGGCCTTCCCTCGGAGCTTCTAGGGTCTCTTCTGGTTCATGAAAAATCACTGTAAAGTTTCATCGTGTTTGGACTTTGTTTGGTATGATTCTTCTACAGAACAAAGAAATAGCAAAAAACGGGAACTGACACTAGGCACTGAGTTAATAGGCTAGTTCCCAAAAATGGTATAAAATGGCCTATAAAGCATACAAGATTGATAATATAATAGCATGAAATAATAAAAAATTATACTCCCTCCGTTCCTAAATACTTGTCTTTCTAGGCATTTCAACAAGTGACTACATACGGAGTAAAATGAGTGAATCTACACTCTAAAATATGTCTACATACATCCGTATGTGATAGTCATTTGAAATGCCTAGAAAGACAAGTATTTAGGAACGGAGGGAGTAGATACGTTGGAGACGTATTATACGCCACTGGCGCGCCGGTGCGTCCCGTGTGTCAAGGGAAAGTGGATTTACCAACTTTACTACATCATGTTTTCCTTACTTGGGTCATAGAAACCCAGGAAGGACTATGAGAAGGGCCCACATACAGGGGCATCGACTTCCATAAACTTGTCGACCTCGATTGTCTTACCGAGGGGGCCTCGGGGGCACCAGGACTTCGTGGAGGAGGCGAACTAAGATACCATGACGGAGACGGCCAAGGCAATCGACTAAGACACTAATAAATTGTTGGAAATATGCCCTAGAGGCAATAATAAATTGGTTATTATCATATTTACCATTCATGATATTTTTTTTATTATTCATGCTAGAATTGTATTGATCAGAAACTTAAATACATGTGTGAAAACATAAACTATACTGTGTCCCTAGTAAGCCTCTACTAGACTAGCTCGTTGATTAAAGATGGGTAAGGTTTCCTAACCATGGACATGAGTTGTCATTTGATAACAGGGTCACATCATTAGGAGAGTGATGTGATGGACAAGGCCTAATGGTGAGCTTAGCATAAGCTCGTATCACTTTAGTTTATTTGCTATAGCTTTCTTCATGTCAAGTATCAGTTCTTTAAACCATGAGATCATGCCACTCCCAGATATCGAAGGAATACTTAGTGTACTATCAAATGTCACTTCATAACTGGGTGATCATAAAGGTGCTCTACATGTATTTCCAAAGGTGTTTGTTGGGTTGGATGAATCGAGGCTAGGATTTGTCGCTCCGTGTGACGGAGAGATATCTCTGGGTCCTCTCGGTAATACAACATCACAAGAAGCTTGCAAGCATGTGACTAATGAGTTTAGTCATGGTATCTTGTATTACAAAACGAGTAAAGAGACTTGCCGGTAACGAGATTGAATTAGGTATGGAGATATCAACGATCGAATCTCGGGCAAGTAACATATCGCCGGACAAAGGGAATAGCATACGGGATTCACATAATCCTTGACATTGTGGTTCAACTGATAAAGATCTTCGTGGTATATGTAGGAACTAATATGGGCATCTAGTTCCCGCTATTGGTTATTAGCTGGAGAGGAGTCTCGGTCATGTCTACATGATTCTCGAACTCGTAGGGTCGCACACTTAACGTTCGGTAGCACTAGGGTAGTATTGAGATATTAATAGTGGAAAGTACAAAGGTTGCTCAGAGTCCTAGATGGGATCTGGGACATCACGAGGAGCTCCAGAATGGTCCGGAGGTAAAGATTTATATATGAAAAGTTGTTGTCGGGGTTCTGGAAAAAGTTCGGGTTTTTTCCGGTATTGTACCGGGAAGCTTCCAGAAGGTTCCGGAGAACTCCAGAGGGGTCCGGAAGTTCGTAAAGGGTTCCACCATGTCCCATACAGTAGCATGGGCTGTAGAGGGGTGCCCTGGCCTTATTGGTCTAGGTGCACCAGCCCCTACAAGGCCCATGCGCCTGGGGAAGGGAAACCCGAAGGGGGGGGCTCCACTTGGCTTGGAGGGCACTCCTCCCCCCTGGCCGCCGCCCCCTGCCTTGGTAGGGGGCTAGGGCTAGCACGGCCCTCACTCACCCCTATATATAGTGGGAAGGCGCAGGGGGCAGCCAGCCCTTCCGGCTTGCCTCGTCTCCCTCCCATTACTCCTCCTCCTCGTTTCGTCAGTGCTTGGCGAAGCCCTGCCGGAATTCCGCTGCCACCATCACCACCACGCCGTCATGTTGGTTCAGATCTCATATACCTCCTCTCCCTCACTTGTTGGATCAAGAAGGAGAGGACATCGCCGAGCTGTTGATACGTCCATTTTGCATCATGTTTACCTACTGTTATTTATAATGTTTTTATGCATAATAATGCTTTTTGGAGTAATTCTAATGCCTTTTCTATTATAATATGCAAGGTTCACACAAAGAGGGAGAACTCCGGTAGCTGGAAATCTGGACCTGAAAAAGCTATGTCAGGCCACCTATTCTGCACAACTCCAAATAAGCTGAAACTTCATGAGGAATATTTATGGAATAAATAAAAAATACTAGAGCAAATAACTACCGGAGGGGGGGAGCACCTGGTGAGCACAAGACACCAGGGCGGCCTGGCCCCCCAGGCACGCCCTGGTGGGTTGTGCTCAGCCCAGCCCACCTCCGGTGCCCATCTTCTGCTATATAAGTCATTTTGACCTAGGAAAAATAAGGAGAGGACTTTCGGGACGGAGTGCCGGCGTCTCGAGGCAGAACTTGGGCAGGAGCACTTTTGCCCTCAGGCGGAGCGATTCCGCCGGGGGAACTTCCCTCCCAGAGGGGGAAATCATCATCACAACTCTCCCATCTTGGGGAGGGCAATCTCCATCAACAATTTCAAAAGCACCATCTCCTCTCAAACCCTAGTTCATCTCTTGTGTTCAATCTTTGTACCGGAACTATAGATTGATGCTTGTGGGTGACTAGTAGTGTTGATTACATCTTTTAGTTGATTACTATATGGTTTATTTGGTGGAAGATTATATGTTCAGATCCATTATGCTATTTAATACCCCTTTGATCTTGAGAATGTTTATAGCTTGTGAGTAGCTACTTTTGTTCTTGGGGTCACGAGAGAAATCATGTTGCAAGTAATCACGTGAACTTGATATGTGTTCGATATTTTGATAGTATGTATGTTGTGATTCCCTTAGTGGTGTCATGTGAACGTCGACTACATGACACTTCACCATATTTGGGCCCAAGGGAGTGCATTGTGGAATAGTTATTAGATGATGGGTTGCGAGAGTGACAGAAGCTTAAACCCTAGTTTATGCGCTATTCTGTAAAGGACCGATTGGATCCAAAAGTTTAATGCTATGGTTAGAATTTATTCTTAATACTTTTCTCGTAGTTGCGGATGCTCGCGAGGGGGTTAATCATAAGTAGGAGGTTTGTTCAAGTAAGAACAGCACCTAAGCACCGGTCCACCCACATAACAAATTATTAAAGTAGCGAACATGAATCAAACCAACGTGATGAAAGTGACTAGATGAAATTCCCGTGTACCCTCAAGAACGCTTTGCCTATTATAAGAGACCGTTTTGGCTTGTCATTTGCCTCAAAAGTATTGGGCTACCTTGCTGCAATTTTGTTACTACTATCGTTACTTGCTCGTTACAAATTATCTTGCTATCAAACTACTCTATTACTTACAATTTCAGCACTTGCAGACATTACCTTGCTGAAAACCACTTGTCATTTCCTTCTGCTCCTCGTTGGGTTCGACACTCTTACTTATTGAAAAGGCTACAATTGATCCCATATACTTGTGGGTCATCAGCTATATGTGTGCTAAACTCGGAGGTGCCATCCGTTTGGCACTAGATCGGATTGGATCATGATTGGATCGTGAAGAGTACGACTACATCAACCGCATTACGACGCTAACGCTTTCGGTCTACAAGGGTATGTAGACATACTCCCCTCTCGTTGCCTTGCACCTCCTAGATTAGATCTTGGGTCTTCATAGGATTTTTTTTTTATTTTCATGCTTCGTTCCCCATTTGTGACATCATGAGCTAGGTCTATGCGTAGATGTATATGCACGAGTAGAACACAAAGGAGTTTGTGGGCGTTGATGTTCAAATTGCTTACTTCCTTTGTCTTATTTGGATCCGGCGGTATTGTGTGATGAAGCGGCTCAGACCAACCTTACTTGTCCACACACAAGAGACCGGTTCCACTGACTGACATGCAACTTGTATTGCATAAAAGTGACTTTGCGGGTGTCTGTCTCTCCGACTCTCCCACCATAGATGAATCTGATTTAACAACAGCGGTCCTTGTAGGAGGTTAAAAGGCAACTTGTATATCACCGTTGTGGTTTTGCGTAGATAAGAACGGTTCTTATAGTTTGCCCTAGTAGCCACGTAAAAATTGCAACAACAAAGTAGAGGGCGTCTAACTTGTTTTTGCAGGGCATGTTGTGATGTGGTATGGCCAAAACGTGATGTGATATATGTTGATGTATGAGATGAACATGTTTTGTAATAGGTTCATGACTTGCATGTCGATGAGTACGAAAACTGGCAGGAGCCATAGGGTTGTCTTTAATTTATTGTATGACCTGCGTGTCAATGATTTGATGCCATGTAATTGCTTTACTTTATCGCTATGCGTTAGCAATATTTGGCGGAGACAACCATGTGACGACACGATGATGGAGATCATGGTGCCATGCTGGTGACGATGGAGATCATGTCGGTGCTTTGGAGATGGAGATAAAAAACACAAGATGATAATGGCCATATCATGTCACATATTGATTGCATGTGATGTTTATCTTTTTACGCATCTTATTTTGCTTAGGACGAAGGTAGCATTATAAGATGATCCCTTCACTTAATTTCAAGATAAAAGTGTTCTCCCTAAATATGCACCACTGCGAAAGTTCATCGTTTTGAAGCACCTCATGATGATCGTCTGTGATAGACTCTACGTTCGCATACAATGGGTGTAAGCCAATTTTACACATGATGAATAATTGGGTTAAACTTGACGAGCCTAACATGTACATACATGGCCACGGAACACGGAGAATCGAAAGGTCGAACATGCGTCATATAGTAGATATGATCAACCTGGAGATGTTCACCATTGATGACGACCCCATCTCACGTGATGCTCGGACATGGGTAGTTTTGATTTGGATCATTTAACACTTAGACAACTTGAGGGATGTTGATTTAAGTGGGAGTTCACTAATAATTTGATTAACTGAACCAATTATCATGAACATAGTCTAAATGTCTTCACAAATTATGTTGTGGATCAATGGCTCGCGCTATAGCTTCCGTGAATTTTAATGCATTCCTAGAGAAAGAAAAGTTGAAATATGATGGAAGCAACTATGCGGACTGGGTCCGTAATTTGAGGATTATCCTCACTGCTGCACAGAAGGCTTATGTGTTGATGCATCTCTAGGTGAACCACCCGCTCCCAAAAATCTAGACGCTATGAACGTCTGGCAGACTACAAGTGATGACTACACGATAGTTCAGTGCACCATGCTTTACGGCTTAGAACCGGGGCTCCAAAGACGTTTTGAGCACGATGAAGCATATGGGATGTTTCAGGAGCTGAAATTGGTATTTCAGGCTCATGCCCAGGTTAAGAGGTATGACACCTCCGACAAGTTTTTTAGTTGCAAGATGGAGGAGAACAACTCCATTAGCGAGCACGTACTCAAGATGTCTGGGTACTACAACCGCTTGAATCAACTGAGAGTTAATCTTCCGGATGAAGTAGCGATTGATAGAGTTCTTGAATCACTGCCACCAAGCTACAAGGGCTTCATGATGAACTATAATATGCAAGGGATGGAGAAGACAATCCCTGAGCTTTTCACGATGCTTAAGGCCGCAGAGGTAGAAATCAAGAAAGAGCATCAAGTGTTGATGGTTAATAAGACCACTAGTTTCAAGAAAGGCAAGGGAAAGAATTGTAACTTCAAGAAGAATGTGTGAGCCCCCCCCCCCGCCTCAACGGTGCACTAATCATAACATGCACGATCAAGGCCAGAGACTCATCGGAAGATATCACAACACAACTCTAGACACAAATTCAAACATAAAGCTCTATTTACAAGCCAGGGTCATGAGGACCCAAATACATAAGTCAGCGAAAGCACTAATATCTGAGTACAGACATAAATAGACAAGTTTTCCTTAAGAAGGCTGAGCAAAACAACGACAACTAGATCGAAAAGGCGCAGGCCTCCTGCCTGGTGCCTCCTAACTACTACTGGACGTCAGTGTCCACGTAGTAGTAGGCTCCGTCGGTGTAGTAGTAGTCATCGATGAGATCAGCTGGCTCCTGGGATCCGTCATCTTATCGCAGCAACCGGGTAGGGAGGAAAAAGGTAGCAAAGCTACCGTGAGTACTCATCCAAAGTACTCACAAGACTTACATCAGATCTAAGCTAAGTATGCATCGGTATCAATGGGAAGGGGCTGTATTTGTGGACTATACTGCAGAATGCCAGAGTAAAGGGGTAAGGCCTAGTGTTGGGGATATAACCCATGGTATGACCCACCCGTTCAGGGACGGGTTATCCAGTGGTGACTCAAAGGAGCAGACCCATCGTCAATTGGGCCGTGATGACCAAAGGTCAAGGCCCAGAGGGCGACTTATAAAGCAGACTGGCTCGTGGCCCAGCACCTGGGACATCGACTCGACAAGAAGACAAAGGAAGTTCTCTTACTTGAGAAGTAAGACTAGCAAAAAAATGCTTGTGCGTTGCAAGGGGAGATAAAAAAGAGCATACACCTTGAGCGTGTGATAAACATGGCTCAAGACCTCCCACATGTACACGTTCTTTATTTCAACACATCATTTCACTTGTATTGCCGCTTATCCTCCTTTCCAACACTTGTCAACGCATGGTGGCAATGAGACATCTGGTCGTGGTCAATTCCAACGCGGCGGACTCGGCTATCACACACCTCGCTCATCTATGTTGATGTCTCGGAGCCCGTCGCCATCGAACTAGCTGAACTCTGAAGCACGACAACTCTAGAAGAGTTGTTAGATGAATGCACTGCCGCTGCCATGCTGCAACATACATAATTGGCACCTACACCCGATCATGGCAAAGCAAGAAAAAATATTCTTGCACGATTGCGCCACTATTATACTAAAAGAACATAGCACAAGGAACATCAGTACCACTATTCTACATTCATTAAATTTTTACTTAGAGAAGAAGTTGTACAAAAGAAATAAAAATATGACTAAATTGCACCTAATTCTTAAATAGCTCTCTGGCCTAGACAAAATAGGTTCTAACAATGCAAGCATGACAAGAAGAGTAGTTAAGTGCTAAAGTTCTACAGTGCAACTTTAACACAACACTAATTAAATCCATTATAAGCTAGCTCTGTTGGCATATGGGCACTTGCAAAACAATGTAATCTATCAAATAAATAAAATACAACATGCAATGGAACTTGCATTGTTATCACATGCATTGGCAGTGTGTAGACATTCCTATGTGTCTGATCAAATTCAAAAAATAATTCTATGAAGAAAATCAAATTAAATACCTGTGTAACATTCATAGAAATGTGCTTACTGGCTGCTAGCTAGATGCCTCAAGTAAGCCGGCCTATGTTTCACGTTTGCACAGTAAACATGCAACCGTTTACTGAACAGGCTCCATGATACGCAGCCGGTACGGGCCGCCACAGCCAGTGTTGGTCGAGCGCGCCGCCGTGCTTTGGCTCCGTAGACTGCCGTGCTTACTCGCACCACCCTAGTATTAGCCTCGTGGTCTGATGCTTCCGCCCACTGCCGCTGGTTTGTCGAGCCCATGTCGGCAGATGCACATCGCCCACTCTCGCCTGCTGACCTTCTTCATATGTGTGCGCTGATGCAAGCTTCACGCCTATCAGTAGGAGTCGCCGCAGCACTCCTAGTTGGCTTGGCACGCCGTGAGCATCTACCACCATCACGTCGCGCGAGTCACGTGTGCTGGCCATCGCTGGGTCGCAGACCCGCACCATTATGCCAGCATGCCATCGGCCCACCGCGAGTCGTAGTGTTGCAGACGTGCCTTGGCGGCCTGTTGGGAATGAACCCTACTCTCACTGCTGGACCAAGGTAGATGAAGTAGTAGGCTAGTTGTTTCTATCTGGCGACGAACACCTAGGCAACGAACGCTTAGTTTTCTGTTATTTCTGGACGAACCAAGTCGCTCAAGTCGCTCTGTAACAATCTCAAACTCAGATCACGGAAGGGTGTTTATACTGGGGCTGGTGCGCATGATGCAGCCCACCTCCCCCACAATCTGGCACCCATGTCTCGCTTGCCCCGGCTGCCCTCCTATGATGCGTTCAACGCGACTGGCGCAACAGATTGCCACGGCCATAGGGACTGTGACTCGTACGCGTGTAGGACTCATACGCGACACAGACACGCACTCCACGCAAGCACGCCTACAGACACGGCACGACCACGAACCAGTGCGCGGCTCGACTAACACGCACACGCAGGCACACTGATCATCACCGCCGTGGCTTATTCCAACACCGCCAACTATGTTGCTGGCTGCCGCTGGTGTGCCGATCCCCTATGCCGGCAGATGCGCGTCACTCACTCTCGTCCGCTGACCTTCATACAGTATGCACTCACTAAAAAAATACTTCCATGATGATACGTGTTTGCACAGTAGGTTATGTTTTCTGTCATACATGTACATTCATGACAATTTTATGACATAATCAAGATGGTCATACCTGTGATGTCGTATAAGTGTTCCATGACAATACCAAAATTATCATCACGGAAGTGTCCACTTCCATGACGAGAAATGGTGCGACATGAAAGCGTTTTCGTCAAGGGTAACCGACACGTTGGAAAGTAGGTCTAGAGAGGGTGATTAGACTACTTGACCAAATAAAATCTAACCTTTTCCGAATTTTAGTTATGGGCAAATTTTAGCAATTAGCACAAGTCAAGCAATCAACCTACACATGCAATTCTAAGGGTGTAGCAGCGGAAAGTAAAACATTGCATATGAAGGTAAATGGAAGGGTTTGGAGAGTGCAAACGCAATGATGACACGGAGATTTTTGGCGTGGTTCCGATAGGTGGTGCTATCGTACATCCACGTTGATGGAGACTTCAACCCACGTAGGGTAACGGTTGCGTGAGTCCACGGAGGGATCCACCCACGAAGGGTCCACGAAAAAGCAACCTTGTCTATCCCACCATGGCCATCGCCCACGAAGGACTTGCGTCACTAGGGTAGATCTTCACGAAGTAGGCGATCTCCTTGCCCTTACAAACTTCTTGGTTCAACTCCACAATCTTGTCGAAGGCTCCCAAGCGACACCTAACCAATTTAGGAGACACGACTCTCCAAAAGGTAATAGATGTTGTGTTGATGATGAACTCCTTGCTCTTGTGCTTCAAATGATAGTCTCTCCAACACTCAACTCTCTCTCACAGATTTGGATATGGTGAAAAGATGATTCGAGTGGAAAGCAACTTGGGGAAGGCTAGAAATCAAGATTCTTGTGGTAGGAATGGAATGTCTTGATCTCAACACATGAGTAGGTGGTTCTCTCTCAGAAAATGTAAGCTGAAAGTGTAGGCACGTTCTGATGGCTCTCTCACATATGGAGAAGAGGGTGGAGGGGTATATATAGCTGCTACTTCTTGAGCTTGCATTAGTTTTTTCCTTGAAGAGGAAAGGGTGATGCAGCAAAGTAGAGATAAGTATTTCCCTCAGTTAGAGAACCAAGATATCAATCTAGTAGGAGACAACGCACAAATCACCAAGACCTGCACAAACAATCAAATAACTTGCATCCAACGCGATCAAGGGGTTGTCAATCCCTTCATGGTCACTTGCAAAAGTGAGATCCAACAGAGATAGATAAATAAAGCTAAACAAAAGATAAAATATTTTTTGCGGTTTTTTGATTTATAGATCGGAAAGTAAAAGATTGCAAAATAGTAGATCGGAAACTTATATGATGGAAAATAGACCAGGGGGCCATAGGTTTCACTAGAGGCTTCTCTCAAGATAGCAAATAATACGGTGGGTGAACAAATTACTGTCGAGCAATTGATAGAAAAGTGCAAAGTTATGATGATATCTAAGGCAATGATTATGAAATATGGGCATCACGTCTGTGACCGACTCCTGCCTGCATCTACTACTATTACTCCACACATCGACCGACTCCTGCCTGCATCTAGAGTATTAAGTTCATGAAGAACAGAGTAACGCATTAAGTAAGATGACATTATGTGAAGGAATAAACTCAAGCAATATGATGTAAACCCCATATTTTTATCCTCGATGACAACAATACAATACGTGCCTTACTGCCCCTACTGTCACTGGGAAAGGACACCGCAAGATTAAACCCAAAGCTAAGCACTTCTCCCATTGCAAGAAAAACCAATCTAGTTGGCCAAACCAAACCGATAGTTCAAAGAGAATTACAAAAATATCAAATCATGCATAAAAGAATTCAGAGAAGATTCAAATAATATTCATAGATAATCTGATTATAAATCCATAATTATCGGATCTCGACAAACACACCGCAAAAGAAGATTAGATCGGATAGATCTCCAAGAACATCGAGGAGAACATGGTATTAAGAATCAAAGAGAGAGAAGAAGCCATCTAGCTACTATCTATGGACCCGTAGGTCTGAGGTAAACTACTCACGCTTCATCGGAAGGGCAATAGAGTTGATGTAGAAACCCTCCGTGATCGAATCCCCCTTCGGCAGGATGCCGGAAAAGGCCCCAAGATGGGATCTCACGGGAACAGAAGGTCACGGCGGTGGAAAAGTGTTTTCGTTGATGCTTCTGATGGTTTGGGAATATATGTGAATATATAGGACGCATAACTAGGTCAGGGGAGTCACGAGGGGCCCACAAGGCAGGGGGCGCGCCCTCCCCCCTTGTCGCCGCCTCGTGGCTCTTCTGACTTGAACTCCAAGTCTCCGGGGTCTCTTCTGGTCCAAGAAAAATCATAGCAAAAGTTTTATTCCGTTTGGACTCTGTTTGGTATTCCTTTTCTGTGAAACTAAAAAACAAGGAAAAAACAGAAACTGGCACTGGGCTCTAGGTTAATAAGTTAGTCCCAAAAATATTATGCAATAGCATATAAAACATCCAAAACAGATAATATAATAGCATGGAACAATAAAAAATTATAGATACGTTGGAGACGTATCAATAGCCTCCACACAAAATCCAACTGTTACACACATTTGACCTAACTTGGTCAGACCGAATAGAGGAACTCGGTGAGACCGATTTAGTTTAAAATGTGAACGTTAGGAATCTCGGTGGGACCGACTGGAACAACTCGGTGGGACCGATGTGCTAGGGCTTAGGGCAAACATCAACTCGGTGGCACCGATTGCATCAACTTGGCGAGACCGAGGTGAAGCAATAAGGCAACAGAGAAGATGTCAAGCCAACTCGGTGTGACCGATCACAATTTTGGTGAGACCGAAATAAATGCAACAGGCAACAAAGAGTTTGCAAGGCCATCTCGGTGAGACTGAGATCCATATCGGTGTGACCGAAGTGTCAGAGTTTCTGGCAGTGGCTATGTCAAATGAACTCGGTGGTGCCGGATAGGAAATTTCGGTGGGGCCGAGTTTGACTTTGAGTTTTGGACATATTTGGAATGACAAAGTGGTTGAGGGCTTTGGAGCAACATCACTAAGCATTTTGACAAAGTAGACCATTAAGCAACACCTCACCCCCTTTTAATAGTATTGGCTTTCCTATGGACTCAATGTGATCTTGGATCACTAAAATAGAGATGAAGAGTCTTGAGCTTTTGCCAATATGTGTCCTTAGCATTTGAGGGGGTCCACATCTCTAGTCCATGCCATGCCATTCATTGAACTTTCTAAAATATTAGACTTGAATGGATATTAGTTCAATGAGCTATATGTTGTTATGAATTACCAAAACCACCCGGGGATTAGTTGCACTTTCAATCTCCCCCTTTTTGGTAATTGATGACAACATATAGATCAAAGCTTCGACAAATGATAATATGAATGAAATACGTCGTCGCTTTGAGAAGTATGTGATAAGCAAGAGCTCCCCCTAAAATTTTGCATTATTTAAAAATGTGCTTTTGAATGCAAATGCACAACTAATTAGGGTCATGGGTCACTCTTCCATGTCACATACATCTTGGTGGAGCACACAAAATGGTAAGAGTTAAGTAACATGCACTGATCACCAAGGATACAAGTGATTGATCATACACAAACATTCATAGATATAATCATGCAAGCACACATTAAGCGTAATATGATCAAACACATGATCACATAAGTATCTCACGAGCATAGCACAAATTGTAGCATAGGAAGCAACAACCAAACAACCAAAGTAGCAAGAGTAGCAAGGCAAATAAAACCAACAAAAGGCAAAAGGTACTCTCTCTCAAAGCCTATGATCTATACACTTTCTCCCCCTTTGGCAACAAGCTATCAAAAAGTTCGAAAATGTATAGTGCTATACGACACTCTAAGCACGATCTCCAGGAGATCTTGAAGGGGTCTTCTGGCTTGTCGCTCCGGTGTGCGTAGACGGCATTGAGATGACTGCGTCTGCAAATGCCTCTGCTGAAGTCTATGGAGCTGGAGGAGTTGACACTGGAGGGGGCAACTGTGGCAGTGGTTGCAGGTGCTGAGATGGTAGTCCTGGAGTCTTTGGCAACTGACACAACTGATGATCTTTGTGCCCTCGGCACACTCTGGAATGTGTCTGTTGTGGGTCTATCATCACTGTCCTCAGCATCATCCCAAAGCTTCTCCACAATGGACTGAATCTCAGTGACCTTCACATCAAGGTCATGTATCTTTGTCTCAATGATCCTTTCAAGACTCTCCTAATTTTGAGACAAAGTGGCCAAGCTTTTCTCAATTCTCACGGTAGCCTCAAGCAGATAACTGAGTTAATCTTGCTTGATCTTGAGATTCGCAACTGAAGCATCTGGGGCACTTGCTGCCTTTGCTGCTTTTGCAGCCTTAGCTCTCTCAATCTTCTCCTGGGCTTCAGCACAAGTAGGATGTGAAGCATCCATGACAACCTCGTTGTCCTCAAAGTCTGGCCTCAGGGGTATATGTTCTCTGTCCAGTAGATATGTCCCAGTTCCCACCTTTGAGTTGATCAATGTCTGGATGTGTCGGGCATATCCACAAGACCTCTTCTGGTCGGCTGTTGTCCTCTTCGCTGTCTCAACAATCAAGCTCGTGACTTTGAATTTCTGAGGGATATCAAACAAATGAAGTAAATTGATGGAGTGACCACGTATCATCCTATGATCTCCAGACTTGGGAAACAGAGTGTGCCTCAAGATAGTGTTCATCGTAGTCAAACCAGCAAGCAGATAATAGATAGATCCAAGCTTGTGAGTCTCCAAAGCTGCATCAGGTATGGGCTTGTACATGTTTGCCATAGAGTTGTGATCTTTCCTAGGCTTGCCATACACATCAAGATCATCTTCACTCTCATAAGTTCTTTTCTTTCTTTGCCTAGTAGCTACTTTAGGCAAGTTGCTGGGAGTGCTCCAGCTCCCATCATCATAGCTACTGGAGGGACTAGTGCCCTGACTGAGATTGACTTGCTCTTTAGACTTATTCTGACGGTCACTGGCTCCTGACATTGCTGCAACTGACCCTGTGAATAGATGGGTGTGGGTAGAGTAGATGAGCATGTCGGTGCAACAAGCACTGGCGTATGTTGCTCGGACTGTACACAGGCACCAGGGCAAGGTTACAATGACAAGGCAAGGCCAAACTGGAGAGATAGCTCTTTGAGAAATCAAAGGGCGGATCAAGAAGACCAAGACAAGAAAAAGGAACAAGATTTCACTAAGGAAAAATCTCCCTTGTAGGGCAGGCGAACCTGGTCAGGTCGAGGCTTCACCTGAAGGAAATATGCCCTAGAGGCAATAATAAAGTTATTACTTATTTCCTTATATCATGATAAATTTTTATTATTCATGCTAGAATTGTATTAACTGGAAACTTGATACATGTGTGAATACATAGACAAACAGAGTGTCACTAGTCTGCCTCTACTTGACTAGCTCGTTGATCAAAGATGGTTATGTTTCCTAGCCATAGACATGAGTTGTCATTTGATTAACGGATCACATCATTAGGAGAATGATGTGATTGACTTGACCCATTCCATTAGCTTAGCACTCGATCGTTTAGTATGTTGCTATTGCTTTCTTCATGACTTATACATGTTCCTATGACTATGAGATTATGCAACTCCCGTTTACCGGAGGAACACTTTGTGTGCTACCAAACGTCACAACGTAACTGGGTGATTATAAAGGTGCTCTACAGGTGCTTCCAAAGGTACTTGTTGGGTTGGCGTATTTCGAGATTAGGATTTGTCACTCCGATTGTCGGAGAGGTATCTCTGGGCCCACTCAGTAATACACATCACTATAAGCCTTGCAAGCATTATAACTAATGAGTTAGTTGCGGGATGATGTATTACGGAACGAGTAAAGAGACTTGCCGGTAACGAGATTGAACTAGGTATTAAGATACCGACGATCGAATCTCGGGCAAGTAACATACCGATGACAAAGGGAACAACGTATGTTGTTATGCGGTCTGACCGATAAAGATCTTCGTAGAATATGTGGGAGCCAATATGAGTATCCAGGTTCCGCTATTGGTTATTGACCGGAGACGTGTCTCGGTCATGTCTACATAGTTCTCGAACCCGTAGGGTCCGCACGCTTAAAGTTAGATGACGGTTATATTATGAGTTTATGTGTTTTGATGTACCGAAGGAGTTCGGAGTCCCGAATGAGATCAGGGACTTGACGAGGAGTCTCGAAATGGTCGAGACGTAAAGATCAATTTATTGGACGACTATATTCGGACATCGGAAAGGTTCCGAGTGATTCGGGTATTTTTCGGAGTACTGGAGAGTTACGGGAATTCGTATTGGGCCTTAATGGGCCATACGGGAAAGGAGAGAAAGGCCCCAAAGGGTGGCCGCACCCCTCCCCATGGACTAGTCCGAATTGGACTAGGGAGGGGGGGCGCCCCCTTCCTTCTTTCTCCTTCTCCCTTCCCTTTTCCTACTCCAACAAGGAAAGGAGGAGTCCTACTCCCGGTGGGAGTAGAACTCCCCCCTTGGCGCGCCCTCCTCCTAGGCCGGCCGCCTCCCCCCTTGCTCCTTTATATACGGGGGCAGGGGAGCACCCCAGAGACACAACAATTGATCTATTGATCTCTTAGCCGTGTGCGGTGCCCCCCTCCACCATATTACACCTCGATAATATCGTAGCGGTGCTTAGGCGAAGCCCTGCGTCGGTAGAACATCATCATCTTCACCACGCCGTCGTGCTGACAAAAACTCTCCCTCAACACTCGGCTGGATCGGAGTTCGAGGGACGTCATCGAGCTGAACGTGTGCTGAACTCGGAGGTGCCGTACGTTCGGTACTTGATCGGTCGGATCGTGAAGACGTACGACTACATCAACCGCGTTGTGTTAACGCTTCCGCTTTCGGTCTACGAGAGTACGTGGACAACACTCTCCCCTCTCGTTGCTATGCATCACCATGATCTTGCGTGTTCGTAGGAATTTTTTTGAAATTACTACGTTCCCCAAGAGTGGCATCTGAGCCTGGTTTTATGCGTTGATGTTATGCACGAGTAGAACACAAGTGAGTTGTGGGCAATATAAGTCATATTGCTTACCAGCATGTCATACTTTGGTTCGACGGTATTGTGAGATGAAACGGCCCGGACCGACATTACGCGTACGCTTACGCGAGACTGGTTTCACCATTGCGAGCACTCGTTGCTTAAAGGTGACCGGCGGGTGTCTGTCTCTCTCACTTTAGTTGAACCGAGTGTGGCTACGCCCGGTCCTTGCGAAGGTTAAAACAGCACCAACTTGACAAACTATCGTTGTGGTTTTGATGCGTAGGTAAGAACGGTTTTTGCTAAGCCCAGTAGCAGCCACGTAAAACTTGCAACAACAAAGTAGAGGACGTCTAACTTGTTTTTGTAGGGCATGTTGTGATGTGATATGGTCAAAACGTGATGCTATATTTTATTGTATGAGATGATCATGTTTTGTAACCGAGTTATCGGCAACTGGCAGGAGCCATATGGTTGTCGCTTTATTGTATGCAATGCAATCGCCCTGTAATGCTTTACTTTATCACTAAGCGGTAGCGATAGTCGTAGAAGCATAAGATTGGCGAAACGACAACGATGCTACGATGGAGATCAAGGTGTCGCGCCGGTGACAATGGTGATCATGACGGTGCTTCGGAGATGGAGATCACAAGCACAAGATGATGATGGCCATATCATATCACTTATATTGATTGCATGTGATGTTTATCTTTTATGCATCTATCTTGCTTTGATTGACGATAGCATTATAAGATGATCCCGCACTAAAATTATCAAGTATAAGTGTTCTCCCTGAGTATGCACCGTTGCGAAAGTTCTTCGTGCTGAGACACCACGTGATGATCGGGTGTGATAGGCTCTACGTTCAAATACAACGGGTGCAAAACAGTTGAACACGCGGAATACTCAGGTTAAACTTGACGAGCCTAGCATATAACAGATATGGCCTCGGAACACGGAGACCGAAAGGTCGAGCGTGAATCATATAGTAGATATGGTCAACATAGTGATGTTCACCATTGAAACTACTCCATCTCACGTGATGATCGGACATGGTTTAGTTGATTTGGATCACGTGATCACTTAGAGGATTAGAGGGATGTCTATCTAAGTGGGAGTTCTTAAGTAATATGATTAATTGAACTTAAATTTATCATGAACTTAGTCCTGGTAGTATTTTGCAAATTATGTTGTAGATCAATAGCTCGTGTTGTTGCTTTCATATGTTAATTTTTGATATGTTCCTAGAGAAAACTGTGTTGAAAGATGTTAGTAGCAATGATGCGGATTGGATCCGTGATCTGAGGATTGTCCTCATTGTTGCGCAGAAGAATTATGTCCTTGATGCACCACTAGGTGACGGACCTATTGCAGGAGCATATGCAGACGTTATGAACGTTTGGCTAGCTCAATATGATGACTACTTGATAGTTTAGTGCACCATGCTTAACGGCTTAGAATCGGGACTTCAAAGACGTTTTGAACGTCATGGACCATATGAGATGTTTCAGGAGTTGAAGTTAATATTTTAAGCAAATACCCGAGTTGAGAGATATGAAGTCTCCAACAAGTTCTATAGCTAAAAGATGGAGGAGAATTGCTCAACTAGTGAGCATGTGCTCAGATTGTCTGGGTACTACAATCGCTTGAATCAAGTGGGAGTTAATCTTCCAGATAAGATATTGGTTGACAGAGTTCTCTAGTCACCATCACCAAGTTACTACAACTTCGTGATGAACTATAATATGCAAGGGATAACGGAAACGATTCCCAAGCTCTTCGTGATGCTGAAATCGACGAAGGTAGAAATCAAGAAAAGCATCAAGTGTTAATGGTTGACAATACCACTAGTTTCAAGAAAAGGGCAAAGGGAAGAAGGGGAACTTCAAGAAGAACGGCAATCAAGTTGCTGCTCAAGTGAAGAAGCCCAAGTCTGGACCTAAGCCAGAGACTAAGTGCTTCTACTGCAAAGGGACTGGTCGCTAGAAGCGGAACTACCCCAAATATTTGGCGGATAAGAAGGATGGCAAAGTGAACAAAGGTATATTTGATATACATGTTATTGATGTGTACTTTACTAGTGTTTATAACAACCCCTCAATATTTGATACTAGTTCAGTTGCTAAGATTAGTAACTCGAATCAAGAGTTGCATAATGAACTGAGACTAGTTAAGGGTGAAGTGACGATGTGTGTTGGAAGTGGTTCCAAGGTTGATATGATCATCATCGCACACTCCCTATACCTTCGGGATTAGTGTGGAACCTAAATAAGTGTTATTTGGTGTTTGCGTTGAGCATGAATATGATTTGATCATGTTTATTGCAATACGGTCATTCATTTAAGTTAGAGAATAATTGTTGTTCTGTTTACATGAATAAAACCTTATATGGTTACACACCCAATGAAAATGGTTCGTTGGATCTCGATCGTAGTGATACACATATTCATAATATTAAAGCCAAAAGATGCAAAGTTAATAATGATAGTGCAACTTATTTGTGGCACTGCCGTTTAGGTCATATCGGTGTAAAGCGCATGAAGAAACTCCATACTGATGGACTTTTGGAACCTCTTGATTATGAATCACTTGGTACTTGCGAACCGTGCCTCATGGGCAAGATGACTAAAATGCCGTTCTCCGGAACAATGAACAGTTTTGTTGGAAATAATACATACTGATGTATGTAATCCAATGAGTGTTGAGGCTCGCGGCGGGTATCGTTATTTTCTGACCTTCACAGATGATTTGAGCAGATATGGGTATATCTACTTAATGAAACACAAGTCTGAAACATTTGAAAAGTTCATATAATTTCAGAGTGAAGTGGAAAATCATCGTAACAAGAAAATAAAGTTTCTACGATCTGATCGTGGAGAAGAGTATTTGAGTTACGAGTTTGGCCTTCAGTTAAAACAATGTGAAATAGTTTCACTACTCACACCACCTGGAACACCACAGTGTAATGGTGTGTCCGAACATCGTAACCGTACTTTATTAGATATGGTGCGATATATGATGTCTCTTACCGATCTACCACTATCGTTTTGGGGTTATGCATTAGAGACAGCTGCATTCACGTTAAATAGGGTACCATCTAAATCCGTTGAGACGACATCTTATGAACTGTGGTTTGGCAAGAAACCAAAGTTGTCGTTTCTTAAAGTTTGGGGTTGCGATGCTTATGTGAAAAGGTTTCATCCTGATAAGCTCAAACCCAAATCGGAGAAATGTGTCTTCATAGGATACCCAAAGGAGACAGTTGGGTACACCTTCTATCACAGATCCGAAGGCAAGACATTCGTTGCTAAGAATGGATCCTTTCTAGAGAAGGAGTTTCTCTCGAAAGAAGTGAGTGGGAGGAAAGTAGAACTTGATGAGGTAACTGTACCTCATCGCTTATTGGAAAGTAGTTCATCACAGAAACCGGTTCCTGACACCTACACCAATTAGTGAGGAAGTTAATGATGATGATCATGAAACTTCAGATCAAGTTGTTACTGAACCTCGTAGGTCAACCAGAGTAAGATCCGCACCAGAGTGGTACGGTAATCCTGTTCTGGAGGTTACGTTACTAGACCATGACGAACCTACGAACTATGAAGAAGCGATGGTGAGCCCAGATTCCGCAAAATGGCTTGAGGCCATGAAATCTAAGATGGGATCCATGTATGAGAACAAAGTATGGACTTTGATTGACTTGCCCAATGATCGGCGAGCCATAAAAATAAATGGATCTTCAAGAGGAAGACAGACGCTGATAGTAGTGTTACTATCTACAAAGCTAGACTAGTCGGAAAAAGGTTTTTGACAAAGTTCAAAGTGTTGAATACGATGAGATTTTCTCACTCGCAGCGATGCTTAAGTCTGTCCGAATCATGTTAGCAATTGCCGCATTTTATGAAATCTGTCATATGGATAAACAAAACTGCATTCCTTAATGGATTCATTAAAGAAGAGTTGTATATGATGCAACCAGAAGGTATTGTCAATCCTAAAGGTGCTAACAAAATATGCAAAATCCAGCGATCCATCTATGGACTGGTGCAAGCATCTCGGAGTTGGAATATACGCTTTGATAAGTTGATCAAAGCATATAGTTTTATACAGACTTGCAGTGAAGCCTGTATTTACAAGAAAGTGAGTGGGAGCACTACAACATTTCTGATAAGTATATGTGAATGACATATTGTTGATCGGAAATAATGTAGAATTATTCTGCAAAGCATAAAGGAGTGTTTGAAAGGAGTTTTTCAAAGAAAGACCTCGGTGAAGCTGCTTACATATTGAGCATCAAGATCTATAGAGATAGATCAAGACGCTTGATAAGTTTTGTCAATGAGTACATACCTTAACAAGATTTTGAAGTAGTTCAAAATGGAACAGTCAAAGAAAGAGTTTCTTGCCTGTGTTACAAGGTGTGAAATTGAGTAAGACTCAAAGCCCGACCACGGCAGAAGATAGAAAAAGAATGAAAGTCATTCCCTATGCCTCGGCCATAGGTTCTATAAAGTATGCCATGCTGTGTACCAGATCTATTGTATACCCTACACTGATTTTGGCAAGGGAGTACAATAGTGATCTAGGAGTAGATCACTGGACAGCGGTCAAAATTATCCTTACTGGAATAAGGATATGTTTCTCGATTATGGAAGTGACAAAAGGTTCGTCGTAAAGGGTTACGTCGATGCAAGTTTTGACACTAATCTAGATGACTCTAATTCTCGGTCTAGATACATATTGAAAGAGGGAGCAATTAGCTAGAGTAGCTCCGTGCAGAGCATTGTAGACATAGAAATTTGTAAAATACTTACGGATCTGAATGTGACAGACCCGTTGACTAAAATTATCTCACAGGCAAAACATGATCACACCTTAATACTCTTTGGGTGTTAATCACATAAGCGATGTGAACTAGATTACTGACTCTAGTAAACCCTTTGGGTGTTGGTCACATGACGATGTGAACTATGGGTGTTAATCACATGGTGATGTGAACTATTGATGTTAAATCACATGGCGATGTGAACTAGATTATTGACTCTAGTGCAAGTGGGAGACTGAAGGAAATATGCCCTAGAGGCAATAATAAAGTTATTATTTATTTCCTTATATCATGATAAATGTTTATTATTCATGCTAGAATTGTATTAACTGGAAACTTTGATACACGTGTGAATACATAGACAAACAGAGTGTCACTAGTATGCCTCTACTTGACTAGCTCGTTGATCAAAGATGGTTATGTTTCCTAGCCATAGACATGAGTTGTCATTTGATTAACGGGATCACATCATTAGGAGAATGATGTGATTGACTTGACCCATTCCGTTAGCTTAGCACTCGATCGTTTAGTATGTTGCTATTGCTTTCTTCATGACTTATACATGTTCCTATGACTATGAGATTATGCAACTCCTGTTTACCGGAGGAACACTTTGTGTGCTACCAAACGTCACAACGTAACTGGGTGATTATAAAGGTGCTCTACAGGTGCTTCCAAAGGTACTTGTTGGGTTGGCGTATTTCGAGATTAGGATTTGTCATTCCGATTGTCGGAGAGGTATCTCTGGGCCCACTCAGTAATGCACATCACTATAAGCCTTGCAAGCATTGTAACTAATGAGTTAGTTGCGGGATGATGTATTACGAAACAAGTAAAGAGACTTGCCGGTAACGAGATTGAACTAGGTATTAAGATACCGACGATGGAATCTCGGGCAAGTAACATACCGATGACAAAGGGAACAACGTATGTTGTTATGCGATCTGACCGATAAAGATCTTCGTAGAATATGTGGGAGCCAATATGAGCATCCAGGTTCCGCTATTGGTTATTGACCGGAGACGTGTCTCGGTCATGTCTACATAGTTCTCGAACCCGTAGGGTCCGCATGCTTAAAGTTAGATGACGGTTATATTATGAGTTTATGTGTTTTGATGTACCGAAGGAGTTCGGAGTCCCGGATGAGATCAGGGACTTGACGAGGAGTCTCGAAATGGTCGAGACGTAAAGATTGATATATTGGACGACTATATTCGGACATCGGCAAGGTTCCGAGTGATTCGGGTATTTTTCGGAGTACCGGAGAGTTACGGGAATTCGTATTGGGCCTTAATGGGTCATACGGGAAAGGAGAGAAAGGCCCCAAAGGGTGGCCGCACCCCTCCCCATGGACTAGTCCGAATTGGACTAGGGAGGGGGGCGCCCCCTTCCTTCTTTCTCCTTCTCCCTTCCCTTTTCCTACTCCAACAAGGAAAGGAGGAGTCCTACTCCCGGTGGGAGTAGGACTCCCCCCTTGGCGCGCCCTCCTCCTAGGCCGGCCGCCTCCCCCCTTGCTCCTTTATATACGGGGGCAGGGGAGCACCCCAGAGACACACCAATTGATCTATTGATCTCTTAGCCATGTGCGGTGCCCCCCTCCACCATATTACACCTCGATAATATCGTAGCGGTGCTTAGGCGAAGCCCTGCGTCGGTAGAACATCATCATCGTCACCACGCCGTCATGCTGACAAAAACTCTCCCTCAACACTCGGCTGGATCGGAGTTCGAGGGACGTCATCGAGCTGAACGTGTGCTGAACTCGGAGGTGCCGTACATTCGGTACTTGATCGGTCGGATCGTGAAGACGTACGACTACATCAACCGCGTTGTGTTAACACTTTCGCTATCGGTCTACGAGGGTACGTGGACAACACTCTCCTCTCTCGTTGCTATGCATCACCATGATCTTGCGTGTTCGTAGGAAATATTTTGAAATTACTACGTTCCCCAACATCACCAAATACTAGTCCTAAGATCTCCCCAGCAGGCTTGCCGGGGCCGCCAAGGGCAAGTTACCCCGCCAAGACTCCGCCGCTCCACCACATATCGACGCAAGTCACTTATCAGTGCGGTGTCAAGCCCCCAAGTGATTAAGTGGCTGTCATTTGGCATGTGGCAGCCATTTGGACAGAAGATTCATCATGTATGACACCCGTCCAGAGGCGTGTCATGCAGACAGACAAGAGGGTGGTTGAGCTGCGCGGCAGGCTTGCCGGGCTTCATCCTCAGCATGACACCTAGCAGTGCATTTAATGCACTTTGTCCTAACTACCAGAGTTAGGTATGATAGCACTGTGGGCTATCTAATCAGTGTATAATGACTGATTTGCCACCAGGGTAATCCCTTAGCCTATAAAAGGAGGGCCATGGCAACCTAGAATAGGATTCGGACCCTTGTACACTTTTACGCGCGTAGCTGCTCTCCTCAAGGCGACCTTGCCGGGCTTGAGCGCCGCGTGTTCGCCACGGTCCTCCATCCAATCCACCAAAGCAGGAGTAGAGTTTTATGCTTCGCAACGGCCCAAAACTGGGTACAAACCACGCGCGTCACCATTGCCATGCCGCTTTAAGGTCTTCGCTCTTTGTGCAACGTGCCCCTCCCCCTTGCCGAACCACAAGGGGCGGACGGCCCCATACACTACAAAAAAATACACTTCCATGATGATACGTGTTTGTCACAGTAGGTCACGTTTTCTGTCATGCATGTACATCCATGACGATTTTATGACAGAATCAAGATAGCCATACCTGTGCTGCCGTAGAAGTGTTCCATGACATTACCAAAATTATCATCACGGAAGTGTCCACTTCCATGACGATAAATCATGCATCATAGAAGTGTTTTCGTCAAGGGTGACCGACACGTGGCATCCACCGTAACAGGTCGACGTTAAGCTATCGGGTCCGGTTTTGGATCCGATAACCCGTTAATAGCCCGGACCAATGGGGATTTTCCACGTGTAAAATTCTCATTGGCCAGAGGAAACACGTGTTGGCTCACCGTTGGGACAGATGTCATCCACTCATTGGATAGGAGGCTCCTATGATACGTCGTCACGTGACACGGCCCAACAGAGGCCCATTCCGGTGAAAAGGCCGGCCCGTTTGACTTGGTCAAAAGGTAACGGGCTAGCCCACAGAAAGCCTGTTAACGACATGTTCGTATATCGCCCATTTACGACCCGCTAACTCTCGGCCCGTTATGGCCTATCAGAATTAAGCCCAATAGCTTCATCTGGGCCGTCCAATATGATTCCAGCCCGTTGTTACTTCCGGCCCATGTATGGCCCATGATGTCTTTCGGCCCATATGAGGCCCTCTGTAACTCTGGGCCCAATAAAGGCCCGAGATGAAAATGGCCCATAATGAACAATGTATCGCTTTATACCCATTAACGGCCCATTATTCCGTCGGCCGTTTCCAGCCCGTGTTAACTTTAGGCCTTCTAAGGGCCCATTTATTCTTGGGCTCATTTCTAGAATTCTGTTAGTTACGGTCCGTTACTGGCCTGTTCCGTTTGTGGGCCAAATTCAGCCCGTGGTTACATTCAGCCCGTTTGTGGCCCGTTAAACCATTGGGTTGTTTTCATAGCGTTATCAAATACGGCCTATTAACGACCCGTTATGGTCCATGAATAGTACGACCCATGTTTGGCGAAATGATTATACGCACCGTAGAAGGCCCATGGATCCTACGGCCCGTAGAAGGCCCATGGATCATAAGGCCCGTAGAAAGTCTATGGATCCTACGGCCCATAGAAGGCCCATGGATCCTACGGCCCGTAGAAGGCCCATGGATCCTACGGCCCGCAGGAGGCCCATGGTTACAACAGCCCGTGTGTTGCCATGATTATTGTGGCCTAGTTACCAAAAATAGGTTATTGTGGCCACTAGAAAAACACGGAAAATGAACTGCAGTGACTACAAGCAAACAACTAAACAAGACAATAAGGAAATAAATAAGCAAGCAACTAATGCTAGCCTATTGCAGCACATATTACACCCACTGGGCATCAAAGTTCGCCACCAATGCAAATATAGGGAACAAAGCAGCATATTACATACACTAGCCGTCAAAATTAGCCACCGGTGCAAATAAACGCGACAGCAAAACAAGAGCATAACTGAAACAACTTCAGGAGAGCTCAAGAAACGTTATCCTGGGTATCCACCATGCTTGCAATAAGCTTAGCAAGCTTATTAGCTTTGTCCTGTTTGGCGCTAAAATCCTCCAACGCTTGCTGTTGCACCAGAAAGTATGCATCTGAATGCTTCAGGGACTTCCGCAGTCCTTCTGCTTCTTGTCGCAGCACAACTGATCGATGCCTTTCAGCTTGTAGTTGAGACTCAAGAAACCGAACTGATTCAGACAGTGAGTTTGAATAGCTTGTGCAAGCGGTAGTAGCCAGTAACTCGAACACTAAACCAAGACAGGACTTTAGGGTTGTCTCACTGTCTTCAAGATAGTCTTCCTTAGCTGTTTTATCAGCTTTGTTGGAGACCAACAAGGATATCTCACTATCCTGAACCTTATCTACATTACTTCCTTTACCATTGCTTAATAAGGCACTCTTCCCCAATATTCTGTCAGCATTCTAAAAGAAGAAACAAGCAGACACATAACATGTTTAGCATGTACTAGTATATGAAACTCATTTCGGTGAACTAGTTCATTAGTAAGGTGGACAGGATTAAACTACCAAGTCTTCTATTGCCAAGTACTAGTACATAATAAAAGCATCAAACAAACATATATCTATGTCCTATGGTCACTGCATTGTCTTGCCAAATCAAAATAGAGACACGGTTCAAATCATATCAGTTCAAGACAAAGCAGCAGTGAAAGAATACGAAGTGTGGGAAACTACACGGCACAACAAGATTTAAGATGGGTACCACAGGTCTACATGTACAACAACACTATTGGCTCTGTTGTGATGCTAGTAATGTGCATGATATGAGAAGTCAACTGCATACACAATTGAAATTGAAATCAACAGAGCTATTGATAAGAGCAAACCTGTTAAAGAAACATGCGTGAACATACCTGCTGTGCCATTGGAGTTTCGATTGGATCCTTCAATTTAAAAATAAGTTTGTATGAGTAAATACAGTGATACAAGAGCAAAGCAGTATGCACGATAGCAATGGAATCTTAAATTAGAACAGTTGTTCTTCAGGTTTAAGCACTTGTTTTACATGAACAGAGTATAGTAAGACACAAGAATATAGTACTTAAAAAAATGAGCTCATAGACCTTACCACATTCTTGGTTCGGGACCAGTACAGAACAAGGCGTTCCCAGTCATCGTCCAGTAAATGTGTCTCAGGAGAACGTAAGGGAATTTGATGAGTTTCTTTCCCAGTGAAGTACGTTTTCTTCAGGTAATTCCGATACTGCCACCAAGCATTCTTGAAGATAGCAGAGGTATTAGCACAAGTTACCTCATCCTGAGTTTCCAAATCGGTCCTTCTCTATAGAGAAAAATGGGAAAATTTGCTGTATTATAACCATCATGGAGGTAGAATGTATTGGACAAAGCAAAGTAATTGCCATGAATAACATACTTACACATAACTCCTGGACAAACACCTGCAACTGGCATTTTCCTTCATCTTCAATATAATATTTCCAAGATGGGTAGATACGCACATAGGATTTAACAACATCAAATGCGATAGATGCTAAACTACGATTGGCTGGTTGTGCTTCCTCCACAGGAATAGGCGTACTAACTGGTGGAGTTGGGGTTCGCCGTGGTAGTACTGGCCCTTTGGGCACTGGAGCTGCCTTACTAACTGCTCTTGTTTGGGATCTGTGGTGGAGATGGTGCTGTGTCAACAGGAACTGGGTTACTATCTGCTGGGGTTGGGGTTAGTGTCGGATGTGGGGTTCCAGCAAACCCTTAAGGTTCGAACACTGGGGTGCGCGCAAAGTCTTTCCCTCCTACCGATCTACGCCCTAGCTCGCTAAGATCTCGCGGACGAACTCGGCGAACTCGCAACACAGAAAGACACGAGGTTTATACTGGTTCAGGCCATTGTTGTGGTGTAATACCCTACTCCAGTGTGGTAGTGGTGGATTGCCTCTAGGGCTGATGATGAACAGTACAAGGGAAGAACAGCCTCCTGAGGTTGAGGTGTTCTTGTGGCTAGGTTAGGCTCTCGATCGGGTTGGATCAAGCTAAGATGAGATGCCCCTACTATGGTGGCTAGCTCTACTTATATAGGCCCTGGTCCTCTTCCCAAATATCAAGCGGGAAGGGAGCCAACAACGGCGGGCAAATTTGAAGGGGGACAGCTAGTACAAGCTATCCTGACAAAAGCGGTCTTCGCCTACGAAAAGCTCTGGTGGTGACGCCGTCTTGGGCTCCACGATGACCTCCGTCTTGCCATCCTCCTGGTCTTGGTCTCGTTGCACCAATATAGCAACCTTTGCCTGATGCCTCGGTACTATTCGCCTACGCTGGCCTCCTTAGCACCAAAGAGAAAATAAGGACGCTGCGCGCGCTGGCGCCCGCCTGGCACCCGCCTGGTGTCGTTCGTCATGGCTCATGTCACGAGAGCCTCGTGAGGTTTGCCCCGCCTTGATATCTTTGCTCCTCGTGAGCCTGCCTGGCTAGGCCACTCCAGAGGAGGTCTTGCGTCGTCCGCCTCACGAGGCTTGGACCCTCGCGAGGGTCTTGGATGCCTTGTTGATGAAGATGGGCCGTACGGCCTGCTGGCTTAGCCACGCCGTGGGCCGCAGGCAGGCAAGTCTGGGGACCCCCGTTCCTAGAACGCCGACAGTAGCCCCCGGGCCCAAGGTGCGCTCGGGCTTGGCTTCGCGGCAAAGCAAAGGGTCAAGTTTGGAGCACCGCGGGCCCCAAAAGCCTGCGGCCTCGGTTGACACGTGGCAGTCGATTGGACGTGGGCGTCTCCGCTTTCCCACGCTGCCTCGGCAACTGCTTCATCTGACAAAAGGCTGGCGTGGGCAGTTCCTGCCTTCATTGCTTCCTCATCGCCTCGCTCCAGATCCCCTTTCTCGCTCCTCGCCACCGCTACCTCCAGATCTGCTCCAACTTTGCTCTGCATCTGCATCCCATGGCGCCGCGCAAGGTCAAGACTTCCTCGGCACCGGCTTGGTATGAGCCCGCTCCTGAAGCGCCCACCGTCACGGAGAAGAGCCTCGCCTCTGTGCGCCTACTGACAGCGGGGGAGAGCAATGAGTGGGGGAATACGGAGCTCCGGCTCGCCTCCGACGAGCCGGAGCCCGAGGGGAGCACCTTCTTCCCCTTCTTCTCGAGCAGCGTCGCCGTTGGGTTGGTCCCTCCTTTCTCCGATTTCTTTTATGAAGTCCTCGACCACTACGGTCTACAGGCGTTGCATCTCCATCCCAACTCTGTCCTCCTCCTGTCCATCTTTGCCTACTACTGCGAGGCGTACCTGGGCGTTATGCCGTCCGTGGCGCTCCTGCGCCATTTCTTCTTCCTCCGTGTCAGCGAGACGCACATCTCCGGATGCGCTAATTTCGTTGCATGCGGCAAGGCCAACTCGATCTCGAGCACCGGGAAGAGGGCCAACAACATTCGATCCAAATGGGTCATGATGGACGCCAAGCACGCCGACCCTCGCCTGGCGTTGCCAACGGCGGCGCCCCCTTCCAACGGGGGTGGCCCAAGGCGGAGCTTGCCGATGAGCGGGCATCGCCAGTGTTGGGGCTGATGATGACCAATTTGAAGCCGGGCAACGCGAGGGCGGCCAAGGTAACGGGGGCAATGCTCCTGAGGGAGTTCTTGATGCTGCGGGTTGCCCCACTCCAGGCGCACGCGCGCCCCCTGTGGGAGCTTGAAGAAGAGGGAAACATGACCCGCCTGAGGCCGGGGGACCTGCCTTGCGATGAATTGGACGCCGTCCTGCGCCTCATAGTCAGGGACAACCAAGAGTACCCACCTAGCGCCTTCGTTCCCTTGTTTCAACACAGGGACCGGGAGGAATTCGTTGCCTCCAGGCCGACTTTTGACGCACGCGGGCTGTTGCCGCCGGCGCTTCTGGGGGCTCCTGCGACACAGAAACCGCTGGAGGTGTCTTCTGGCGAGTCCCGTGGAGAGGGGGAAGAGGAGGTGGACTCGAAGAAGACTCTGGAAGAGGTGGGGGAGACTTCCCCTCTGAGCAAGGCCGAGATTCTCCGCGCCCTTCCTAACGATGCCGAGGCTGACGCCTACCTAGGGGAGAGGGAGCAGCCCCTCGTCCCAACGAGGGGTAGGTCGTCGCTGGTGGCCCGCGGTGCCGCCTCCGCCCTGGCACCTCCTGGGGCTGGCTCCGGCTCTGCCTCTGCTCCACCTGGCGCCGCCGGAGCCCGAACGCCTGTTCCTCAGGTCCTGAAGCTGTCAGGCTTCAA
Organism: Aegilops tauschii subsp. strangulata; assembly: GCF_002575655.3. Classification (NCBI taxonomy): domain Eukaryota; kingdom Viridiplantae; phylum Streptophyta; class Magnoliopsida; order Poales; family Poaceae; genus Aegilops; species Aegilops tauschii. The sequence goes on from NC_053035.3 coordinate 337,531,019, forward strand.
GCTTCCCAAGCGGACAGTGGAATACATCGCAGTGTATCGGTAAGTGTCTTGAGCTTCGCCTTGTCCTTGTTTGTGCTCGCCATTTCCTGATGCTCGCCCTTGGTTGATCAGGCCGACGTCCTTGGCGAAGAAGAGGAAAGAGGATACGGCGGCCGTGCCTCCCTCCGCGGAGAAAGGAGGCAGTAGCGCCCGCATCTCCCCAGCCCGATCGTCCTCGCGAGGCCAAGAGGAGCATCGCCGCGTGGAATCAGCCCCCATGGCCCCGCTGGCTCCGGAGGTGCCGGCACTTGGCGCGGCTGATGAGGTCCCAGCTGCTCCAGAACCCGTGATCTCCCAGGTCCTGGTGACAAAGTCGCCTCCTCCCACTGCTGCGCCTCCACTCCTAGGTTCTTCTGCTCCTGCTACTGTTCTGGAATGCGCTCTTTCGGAGATGACCCAGCTGCAGGCGGATCTCCTGAGCGCAGACCCATGCCTTGTGGCTGGGCGCCTGGAGCTGGCCTCAGGCTGGCTCCACTCCGACTTGGCTATTCGCGCGGCGCTGGGCCAGGCCGCTGCGGCTTCTGAGAAGGACAAGCAGAGTGCCACCAACGCCGCAGCCGATCGCGAGGCGGCACTGAAAGACGCCAAGGCCGCCCGTGATCGCTGCCAGGTGCTGGAGGACGAGCTGCAGAGTCTGCGCGACAAGCATGCCGAAGAAGCACGCTGCCGCCAAGCAAGGGAGGAGGAGATGAAGGCCCGGGTGGACGCCGTCAAAAACCGTGATGCTGAGTTGGCTGAGTTGGGGAGGACGCAGGCCGCCGAGCGCAACCGGTTGGAAGAGCTAGAGCGGAAGGCGACGGCGAGGGAGGCCGATTTCGATGCCAAGGCGCGAGCCCTGGCCGAAGACCGCGTGGCCTTCGCCGATCTCGAGAAGAGATCTCGCCAGGCGCTGAAGACGATGTACGAGCACGGCCTGGAGAAGTCGCTTGCCACTGACGAGGACGGCCCTGCCCAGCTGCTTCCTCTCTTGGTGGAGGCGCTAGAGGAAGTCGTTGATGGCGTTGGTCCCATGGCGGAGGCGGAAGCTCGCGTCCTGTCTTCAGCTGTGTTGACCCGCGTCTTCAGCCACTTGCACCTTCGCGACCCCAGCGCGTGCCTTGACGAGCTGCTGGAGCCTGTTGCTGAAGATCAATGCGAGGCCGCTGCTGCAGCCATGCAAGGTCAGGTGGAGGCCTTGCTGAAGAAGTTCTGCGGCTTTGTCTCCGCTCCTCTGTCCGGTGACGCCGCTGATCCTGCGGCGGGTTGTGAAGGCGAGAACATCGTTGCCCATGGGGAAGCGCCTTCCGTGGGCGATGGCGATGTCCAGGGGTGACCTGCGGCTGTTTCTCCCGTTTCGTTCCTGCAACATGTATCAGGCCTCATGGAGGCGTTTAGACTTTTCATTTGGTACTGTGAGGACAATATGCTTGTATTATTTGCTTTGAGATTTTGCGATTTCCTTCCTATTTGCTTTGCGTTCTGCGTCGGCAGAGCCCGGCCCCGCGCATACCTCAACCGCCATTGGGCCGACCGGAGACCAGGACGAACCAAGGAGTGAGGGGCTACGTGACCAGTTAGGCTCCTGAGTCGCGATGCTCAGGAGTCCCCCTTGACGCGCAAACAACCTATAGGGAGAGTTCACGAGGATAGATTAATGTTCTACGTCGGCAGAGCCCGGCCCCGCGCATACCTCAACCGCCATTGGGGCAACCGGAGACCAGGACGGACCAAGGAGTGAAGGGCTACGTGACCAGTTAGGCTCCTGAGTCGCGATGCTCAGGACTCCCCCTTGACGTGCAAACAATTTCCATACCTGCCCTCGCCGAGGCCTCGGGAGGGGCGCGCGACGCCCAGGTCCGGGAGACCTGGTTGGGTGGCGTGAGCTTGGGTGCGACCCGAGCGCAGCCCCCGTGCCCAGCCCCCTCGCGTGGCTCTCCCGAGGGAAGGCATTGCAGTGAGGCTGGACGCTGAGCTCTGGGCTCCCTGAGGTTGGTACGACCGTGGGGCCGCCCTTAGTTGTTTATCACCAGCGCGGAGCATAGTGCTTCCGCTTGTGCACGGGCATAGCCGCTCATCGGCAGTGTCGACGGCCAGTGCGAAGCATGGTGCTTCCACTTGTGCGTGGGATGCCCCCCTCCCGGAGGAGCCCCCGGGGCGTGTACAGCCCTGCCCTGACACGTGGCTTGCACGGCAGGGCTGCGAGGTGTATTTGGGCACTCGTGAGCCAGCGCGGTACTCACGAGGCCCTACCTCAAGGCGGGTTGCGCCTGGTCTGGAGTCTTGGTGACTGTGTGTTCCTGCAAGGCGGTTAGGTGCAAGCACTCTACGTCCTCAGGTCCCGGCCCTCGAGCGAGCTCAGCCGCCGCTGGTATGCCAGGTCGTGATGCCGTGGTCAAGGCCAGGGGGTGAGGGCTGGAGAGCCAGTAAGAGCTCCTGAGTCGCGATGCTCAGGAGCCCCCCTTTTAACGCGCAAGAGAATTGCATAGGATGAACAGACTCATGACGGGCAGCGATCGAGCAGGCGATAGCAGTTGGCAGGTTAAGCATGAAAAGCAGATCAACATGGATAAATGCAGGAAGATACATGCCACCGGGTCCGGCCCGAGCGGCTTGGGGATGATGCAGCCCGAGGGGTGCCCCCAGCAAGGTAAGCTAAAGACATAAGCAGAAGGGATACATGCCGCAAGGACGGACCCATGCGGCCTGGGAATAATGCAGCCCGAGGGGCGCTTCCAGCTAAACGAGCTCGGAAGATGTCACCTGGTTCTGTAGACGAAGTAGAGTCGGTGTGGCTGAAGGCGTGTGTTGAAGAAATGACTCCTCACGAGCCACCGGAGTCCGGAGCCCCGGGAGGCTCTGGAGGCTCGGGAGGTTCCCTGAAGACCGTCTCCATCTCTTCCAGGACGGCGTGGTACCTGGCCTCCTGAGCCGCCAGGACACGCCGCATGTTGCACTGATAGGTTGACGCCACGCTCCGCAAGCCGAAGGGCATGCGAACGTAGCTGTCTGGCGGGCCCTCGCAGCGGCTCACACGCGAAGCCCAGAAGCGCTCCTGAGACGCAGCCCTATTGAGCCTTGGGACGTCGATGCAGACACACAGCCCAGCATCCTCGCCAGGATGGGGGGCCGCGCCTCGTGAGCGGCGGTCGCCGCGCATGGCTCTTGCGTCTTGCAGTTCCTGGGTGGTCTTGGCGATGAACTCCTGAGTGGTGGGCACTCCTTGCCCCGTGCTCTCCTGAGGAACATGTGCCACGAACCATGCTTCCAGGTAGTGCCCAAGCGCCTCCCTCGTGAGGTCGGCAAGGTCTGAGGCCCTCCAGAAGAGAGCCCCCAAGCCCTGCCTGAGGAGGGCACCGGGTGCGCCTTCCTATGCGGCGGAGGGAGGCGCCCCTGGGACGGGCGCTGATCCTGATGAGGCTCCTGCCGCGATGCCATCCTCCTGAGGTCCTGCGCGGTGTAGCTGCTTCTTCTTGGGGATGGCCTCCGGATAGCCCTCACTTCTGCTGTCGGGGTCGTCGATTGCTGCAGCTTGGAAGGCGCGCTCGAGGGAGCACACCGCATCCCTTTCTTCACATGGGACCATGATGAATCCTCCACTTCCAGGCATCTTGAGGACGTTGTAGCCGTGATGGGTGACTGCCATGAACTTGGCCAGGGCCGGATACCCGAGGATGGCATTGTACGGCAGGCAGACGTGCGCGACGTCGAAGTCGATGAGCTCGGTGCGGTAGTTCTTGCGCTCCCCGAAGGTGACAGGCAGGCGGACCTGCCCTATCGGTGTGGTGGAACTGTCGGTCACTCCTGAGAAAGGCTTGGTGGGCTGGAGCTGTTCATATGGCACTTGGAGGTTGTCGAATGTGTCGACGGACAGGACGTTGAGCCTTGCGCCGCCGTCAATGAGGGTCTTGGTAACCTGCACATTGCTGATGACTAGGGAACACAACATCGGGAGGGCACCGGCGGTGGCCACGCATTTGAGCTGATCTGCCGAGCTGAAAGTGATGGCGCATTGGGACCACTTGAGCGGGCGCGTGGCCTCAAGCTTGGGAAGCACCGCGTTCACCTCGCGAGCGAACTGTTTGAAGATGCGCTGAGAGGCTGGGGCCTGGGCGCCGCCCAAGATGCAAGCGATCGCACGCGGCTCCTGGAGGCCCCCAGCCCCCTCGTCCTGGTGGTGGTCGTCGTTCCTTCTTGGTGGCGGCAGTGGGGGAAGACCGGTGTTGCCCTGAGGGCGATCCTCACGAGGTGGGTCTCTCCAGGCGCCCTCGCGAGGTTGGTCCTGCCAGCGGTCCTCGCGAGGCCTGTCGCGCCATTCCTGGCGCGAGCCACGGTCGTCCCAGCGTCCGCCACCACATCCTCCTTCGCGGCCGTAGCCCCGCTCGCTGCGCTCGGGGCATCGACCGAAGCGTCCTTCTCGTATGGCTCTGAGCTCTTGACAGTCGTTGGTGTTGTGGGTGTTCAGGTTGTGGAAGGCGCAGAACGGTCGGCTGTTCTTAGATGACTCGGGCAGATCTCTACCCCGCTTGGTATCGGGCTCCGCTGCAAGCTCAACCGCCTCCTTGTGCTTCACGTCCTTGGCCTTGGCTTTCTTCTCCTCTGCACCCGCGGCTGGCGGCTCTAAGATAGAGAGAGACGCCCTCCTCAGCTCTTGCGCACTTGGTCGCCAGGTTGAACAACTCCTGAGAGGTGCAGAATTCCTCGTGGATGGCGAGCTCTTCCTTCATCTTGACGTCACGGACGCCGTCTGAGAACGCGGAGATGATGGCTTCATCCGTGACCTTGGGGATCTTGAGGCGGGTGTTGTTGAAGCGCTGGATGTACTTCTGGAGGGTCTCTCCTGGTTGTTGCTTGATGCTGCGTAGATCACCCGCGGCCGGCGGGTGGTCGCAAGTGCCCTGGAAGTTGGCGACGAAGCGGTCGCGCATTTCGTCCCAAGAGGAGATCGAGCCGTGCTGCAGGTTCAGGAGCCAGGAGCGGGCTCCATCCTTGAGAGCCATGGGAAACCAGTTCGTCATGACTTTTTCGTCGCCGTTGGCCGCTTCGATGCTCAGCTCATAGAGCTGCAGGAACTCCGCGGGGTCGGCGGTGCCGTCGTAGTGAGGAGGCAGATCCAGCTTGAACTTGCCTGGCCAGGCAACACTATGCAGCTCGGGAGTGAAGGCGCGGCAGCCGGCCGTGGTTGCCGGGGCCCGCTTCAGAGGTGGAGCTTGGTCTTGACGAGGTCCGTGCTGCGCCGCTGCGGGCGGTGCGCGGTCTTGACGAGGCGGCGCGGGAAGCGTAGGTGCAGCTTCTCTCTTCGCGCGCGGGCACCGGGCGCGGTGGATCATGCCGCGGGGCCGTGCGCCT